>NC_072428.2:125241439-125544469 GCF_028878055.3 Symphalangus syndactylus
GGTAACTGTACACATGTAAATCCTACCAGCAATTATACCATATGTAATTCCATGGACTGCTGGGCCATAGTCAATAAACTAACTGATCTGGCAAGTGAATCACAGAAAACACTATTTACATTTCTTCCTTTTCATGGGACAGGACTTCATGGTTGAATTTTAGAGACTGGTTGTTCATGTTGATGCCCCTTAATCTTAAAAAGAGGGAAGTATGTCTTTGAATGTAGTCACTAGAGTCCACAAGATGACACATTGGGCCACAAGCCATGCACACTCACGCTCACAAACAACATAATCCCCACCTGCATCTGTTGCCACTTGTGTCACCCAGGATGGTCCAGATTGCCAACAGAAATGGGTTCATGTGCCTTTGGTGGGGGAATATACTTTGAGGGTTTATGGCCCATCACAGAGTTGGCAGGCTGCCTATCCTGGATATATCACAGAGCAAGGGAAATTTAAAGACTTTTTAAAAACTGGTATTGACAATGTTTCTGGTTTGAGCTTTGCCCATTCTGCACCTAAAGATCTGACCCAGAGTACTATAAAAAGACTGGCAGCCCAGATAATTCACCAACATGATATCAACTTACACATCAACAGCTCACGGATCACTTTTCACAGCATGAACGGGGCAAGAGTAGACCAAGAAATACAATCTCAAATGACCTCTTCATATTTCACATCACTTCTACAAAGCAGCACAATTTTGAAAAAAAATTGCAACGTGTGCTTGAAGGAACAAAATGTTGATGAGAAAGACACAGAGGCCTAACTTTCCAGGGTAGGAGGAGCACGAGAGCAAGTCAACAGCGGAGCATTGTCTAAGGCATAGGTTGAGAAATGGAGAGCTAAGGAAACCTTTCCGGGACTAGTGATTTGATTGTGTTCCCTAAAGTAGGAATAATATAAATTAATTTAATTTCACTTGTTGGAACCCTGAAGGCATTTATGAGCTGTATTGAAAAATCTGGTATTTTCAAGACACACCCTACCCAGTGGAGAGGACCCAGTTAGAATATACTTATTAAGTCATTTGAAAGTACCTTGGGAAGGACACATGAAGTAGGTTTAACAGTGTTACTTTTGCTGCTCACTATTTGAAGGATAACAGAGAAGGAATCCAATACTCCTCCTTTAATAGGAGCAAGGGAATGGGCTCAGGGATCCCAGTGGGGGAAATAAAGATGGTAGCAGAAAGAATTGGAGCCACCAGAAATACTGCTGTACCAAATGATGCTACTTTTGCCCTTTACCTTTAAAATAAGTTACTAGTAAAATTATTTCTTAGCAATATTTTTAGATATGTCTTCAGTCTTAGATGAGAGATGATGGCATCAGAGTTGATTCTACCAAACTGGAACACATTTAATGTTATTGTTTTGATAAAACTGGGCCCAGAGTACACTTGGCTGAGTTGGATGGGCAAGGAGGCGGGACCGTTGTGAACGTAGCCAATTCCTAACGTAATGCTGGCACATTAGGACATGGTCTGTTGCTTGAACTTTTATGTTAGATTAAGATTTGCATGATACTCAGTGAAATGAAAATCATAGAAATGGTGATATCTGACGAAGTCTACATCAGGATATTTAACTCCAGTCACCAGTTAATGTGGTAAGCTTAGGGAAAAAATGACCCAAGGAAGTCAAGCAGAACTACAACTTGAGGAGGGACAATTATAGTTAACTCTAAATCATCCCAACAGCATCATAAAAATGCTACAAATGTACCACCAGGATGGCTAAAATAAAAAAGATAGAAAATGTTTGTGAGAATGTAAAATAACTGGAGCTCACACACACTGCTGGTGGGAGTGTAAACTGGAAGATCCGCTTTGGAGATGTATTTAGTAGTGCTTACTAAAGGTGGACACATACACATTCTATGACCCAACCAATGCTCCTCCTAAGTATACATTCAGGGACGTACATATATATGTTCATTTAAGCACAAGCACACAAATATTCATAGCAACACAATTTACAACAGCAAATAACTGGAAACCACCCTTAAACACATAATTTGGATAACACAGAATTGATAAACTGCTGTCTATTTATATAATGGAACATTATATAATGAAACATTATTCAGCAATGAGTATGAATAATCTACCACCGCACATCAACTTACACATCAACAGCTCATGGATCACTTTTCACAGCATGAACGGGGCAAGAGTAGACCAAGAAATACAATCTCAAATGACCTCTTCATATTTCACATCACTTCTACAAAGCAGCAGAATTTTGAAAAAAAATTGCAACGTGTGCTTGAAGGAACAAAATGTTGATGAGAAAGACACAGAGGCCTAGCTTTCCAGGGTAGGAGGAGCATGAGAGCAAGTCAACAGCGCAGCATTGTCTAAGGCATAGGTTGAGAAATGGAGAGATAAGGAAACCTTTCCAGGACTAGCGATTTGATTGTGTTCCAATACAGAAGAATCTTGCAAACTTAATACTGAATGAATGAAGTCAGACACAAATGAATATGTACTGTGTGGTTCCACAAAGTTCACAAACAGACAAAACTAATTTGTGGTGTTAGAAGTTGGGATAGTGTTTACTGTTATGGGAGGGGTGACTGGAAGGAGGTATGATAGGGCTTAAGGGGTGTTGGTAATGCCTATTTCTTGAGGTAGGTTACATCGATCAGTTCAACTTTGAAAATGTATTGTGTTCTTTGCTTTATGCTTGTAAGACTTAAATTAAAAGTTTATTTTATGGCCAGACGCAGTGGTTCACACCTGTAATCCTAGCACTTTGGGAGGCCGAGGCGGGCGGATCACCTGAGATCAGGAGTTTGAGACCAGCCTGGCCAACATGGTGAAACCTCGTCTCTACTAAAAACACAAAAAATTAGCTGGGCTTGGTGGCACATGCCTATAGTCCCAGCTACTTGGGAGGCTGAGGCAGGAAAATCACTTGAACCCGGGAGGCGGAGGTTACAGTGAGCTGAGATGGCACCACTGCACTCCAGCCTGGGTGACAGAGCAAGACTCTGTCTCAAAAACAAAAAACAAACAAGTTTATATTAAAAGGTACTAGTTCAAACTTTGGAAGCAAGGAGGGAAAAATCAAACTAGAGCAATATTATCAAGCACAGAGTAGCATTGTTAGGCACTGAGATGTTTTGTGGATTCTGTTCCTTCTTACTGGTCAAACATGGGTAGGAATAGTTTGTTTCCCGTCTTCCATGTTTGTCCTTTGTATTTCCCATATGGGAGAATGGCAATTGTTGAAGCAATGAGGCTATGAGGACACTCACCATGGGTCAAGGTGGGCTGTAGGATGGGCCCTGCCTGGTCTAAGGCTTGTTAGCTTGGCTCCCAGATCTATCTAGGGAACCCACCCTGCTCTAGGTCCACAGCCCTGAGTTCTGGAACATCCTTGGTCTAGTCCCAGTGATACTGGGGAGTTGGTACAGAAGGTAATAAATGAGGGCTGTATTCATGCCTGAGCAAACTACACTGGACTGGGCCCCATCATCGCATTGTGCTGTGTAATGCTACCCGTTCTCCAGAGCAGGTGGTGCCGGGCACAGCTCCAGGCCAGCCCATGCACAGATGCCATGGCCCTAGGTGTTTCAGGTTGAGCTGGGAAGTAGATGGTTAAGGCTCCCTAAAGATCTCAAGTGACCTTCCCTCTCTCACAGTGTACCACCGACAACTGCACCCCATCCACAGGCCACCCCTCCACCTGCCTACTTTGGGTGAGGATGCTGGGCTCTGTCCCTAAGCCTGTGGTGATCTCTCTGCCAACAATCCTGAGTGTGCTGACTTTCTTCTCGACCCTTTAGATAAGCCAACCTGACTTTCAGAGCCTGCCCCAAGCCACTAGTTCCTCTCCCCAGATGATACAATTGAGTTTAGCAAGAGTCATGCTTCATAGTGGGATAAACACAGGGGCACAACTCTCCAAAATGAGCAAGCTAAGCTGGCAGCGCCCACTAACAGAGTGGTGCTGAACCCTAGTCCGGCATGTTGGTTCTCCCATTAATCTGAGCCCACTGTGAACATTTATCAATATGGCACTTGTGCATCTATGAAGAACTTGTAGTAGAGTGCCTGGAAAACTCTAACTGTTCAGTAACCACGATCTGTTGCTACCATCGCCTCCACCACCACCATCGTTGTCACCACTACCCCCGTGATATGTGTCTCTCCTCTTTATAGTCCCAACACAACTCTTGGAACCTGCCAGATGTTCAACTAATGATGTTTAGTGAATTAATATAAAGCAGGAGTACTACTCGCTGCCCTCTCTACTTCCTAGGATTGGCTGGAGGAATGCTTGAGCCCTTCCTCCTTGATATATGCAGGAGTGTTTCCAAGAACACCCATTTTCACTCTCCATCCTTTCCACTGAGCAGCCCAGTCCCTCTCCTGCTCATCATTCTGTTTTATTTTCTTCATTGCACTTATAATTCGCTGAGATTTGCCTTTTCCATTTGCTTATTAGCATCTTTCTCTCCCCACCCTACCTTACCATGCATGTCCACTAGAACGTTAGCTCTGTGAAGGCAGAATCCTTCTCTGTCTTATCTACCGCAGTATCTTAAAGTCCAGGATCTTGCCTGGCAGGAAGTTGGATAATGAATGTTGAATGAATGAATGCACTCAGGAGTCCCTGTTGCGGACACTTCTCCTGCTCCCAGCCATCCCCCTTGCTCTGTTACCTCTCAGATCCTCTTCTGCCATTTCTCAGTGGATTTTGGAGAGTTGGTGTTCACCTGGCTGGCATTGAGTGTCCACTCAGGGCATTTCCAGGGGGGAAAGGAAAGCATGGCCAGAGAAGTTACCACAAAAGCAAATGTACCTCCCTGGAGAATGGGCAGCCTGGAGGGAGGGAAAGGATGCAGTTACCCATGAGGTCCTCTAGCACTGGCCTGTCACTGGCCCCAAGGAGGGCCTTCAATCCCAAGTCCTAGCCCAATTTGTTTATTTATTTTTTATGTATTTATTTTTTTGAGACAGAGTTTTTCTCTTGTTGCCCAGGCTGAAGTCCAATGGCTCAGTCTCGGCTCACTGCAACCTCCGCCTCCTGGGTTCAAGCGATTCTCGTGCCTCAGCCTCCCGAGTAGCTGGGATTACAGGCACTCGCGACGAGGCTCAGCTAATTTTTGTATTTTTAGTAGAGATGGGGTTTCACCATGTTGGCCAGACTAATCTCAAACTCCTGACCTCAGGTGATCCACCTGCCTTGGCCTCCCAAAGTGCTGGGATTACAGGTGTGAGCCACTGGGCCTGGCCTAGCCCAATTTAGAAGCAAACCATGACCCCTCTGTTCTCAGTTGCATAGAGATCCTACCAAGGTTCAAGGCAGACCCATGAGCCCTGTCAAACTTTGGACAGGGAGGAGAGGGAGGCAGGGAGGCACCCAGACCCACACCTGGGCCTGGAGATGCAAACCCAGGAGGAAGGAGTCAGGCCCTGAGAAAGAATCTGGGTATGGCACAGAGCCCAGTGAACACACCTAGTGGGTGCCATTCTCTGCCTCAGCCCCAGAGAACCCTTCCCAGGCCCCAGGCCCAGAGCGGAGCTCCCACGCGTGCAATGCCCAGCAATCAATTCTGCCACTATCAAGAGTTGCACAGCTGAAAATCTGGATTGCCAGATTATTTTGTGTCTTCAGAAACCAAGAGCAATCCAAGATCTTCAGGCTCCTTCTTATCGCAGGGCAGTAAGATATGTCCTTTGTCAGGGCATGTTCCCAGCCCAGCCCTCCTCACTCCTGCTGGGCTTCTCACTTTGGCCTCTGTGAGAACTTCTAGCAGTGCCTGCCCCACCTGCCTTCCCACAGAGGTCAAGGCAACCTGGTAAGTCAACCTCCAGCCACCCCTCTTACTAGAGGGTCAGAGGCTCTCAAGGCTTCCCGAGCCTGCCAACTGTGGACATTAGAATTTGGGGGTAGGAAGGTGGGACAGAGGGACTGTGGCATCTTGACTGCATTTGTCACTGTGGCCCACCTAGTCCAGGTACTTTTTCTGAATACTAGAAGGGTATTTTTGAATCAGTGCTTCAAGAAGAAAGCATAAAGGATGATTCTTGAGAAAGAACACATTTTATGTGAAGAAAATATAGTTTATGAAAGAGTTTTGCTGCTGAAATGGACTTTGCGGCCTGGTGAACATTAGGATGAGTGATGCCTGGGCATTGACCAGGCAAGTCCGTGGGCTTGTCTGGTTATGGGCCCAGCATGGGGATTGCCTAAAGCTCCTCAGATACATCTAATGTGCAGCCATCCATGAGAACAGCTGGTCTAGAGTCACAAATCTAGACCCACAAGTCTCCACAAGAGAATGGAGCACAGTACATTGTGTACAGGGGTTGGAACAAAACAGTGCCGCTATGTGTATGTGTATAAATGTGTATATGTGTGTGTATATTTTTTATTTTAAAATTATGAATCTGTCTGCTGTCTGGGAGGTGTGCCCTACATTTCAGGTATAGGAGCAAAGTCAGACATGATCCCTGTGACAGAGGTTTCCTGTCTAGTGAGGAAGGACAATAACAATAACTAATAACAAACTCTGATTAAGTGCTGTAAAAGGAAGTTATACAGTGCTTTGCAATCACGTAACAGAAAAGACTGTCCCAGTTTAGGATGATGGAGATAAGGAACTGATGGGGACAGGAGGCAGAGAAATTCTAGGCAGAAAAGGGCAGGTCCCTGGTGAAAACCCCACCCTCAAGCCAAAAAGCCTGAAACTGCGGCCCAAAGTGAGAACTTCTATCCCGTTTTCCGGCTTGAATGTTGCCTTTTCCTAAACTACCCATGGCCCCACCCCGCCACATCCTGTGCCTATAAAAACCCCAGACTCAGTTGGAGAGGAGCAGAGACTGTGGCTGGATGTTGGAGAGAAACGGCTTGACTTCAGAGGGACAGCTTGATGGCATAACTTCAGAGAAGAACCCAGCCAGAGACAGCTGGACTTCAGGGGAAGATTACCTACCCCGACCCCCAGTCCCCTTTTCAGCTCCCCTTTCTGCTGACAGCCATTTTCATCAGCAGTAAAGTCGCCTGCATTTACTATCCTTCAATTCATTCATGCGACCTCATTTTTCCTGGAAGCTGGACAAGAGTTCAGGAGCCACAAGTGTGGATACAAAAGGCTGTCACACCGGCCCTTTGTCCTCACTGGCGTAGGGCAGCTGCCTCACATGAAAAGGCAGAGGGTCCACTGAGCTGTTAACACTTAAGCTGTCTGTGGATGGAACAGCTACAAGAGCACTGTACCATGCCCTCTGGGACTTTGGGGGTCACAGGCACCTCCACCTGGATGTTGCTGCAGGGCCCACATGGAGTTTGTTCCTGCAGGTGCTGAAGCAGCCAGCTGGTTCCAGCACTCATTAGTCCAGTTCCCACCTCATTTGCTCGCATGCTTCCTCCCATGAGGAGTTGAAAGCAGTGGGCTGAGTAACTGAGGCACCCCTGCTGTGAGTCCCACGAAGGGGTCAGGGAAATATCCTGCTTTAGAACATCCTGCTTTAGGCCTGAGATGTCAAAGGCACCATGTCTAACTTTGCCCCTCATAGTATCTATCATGCCAGAAACATAGCAGGCGTTCCGTAAATGTGAGCATGACTGCCTCTGCTCTCAGTGGCTCTTCCCCACCCCAACCTCCACCTCCAGCTGGTTATCATTTGTCAAGTGCCACAGCCTTGCTGGCTTCCTAAGAAAGTTAACTACCCCTTTCTCCTGCTACCACATCACTTAGAATGTAATAATATGACCACGCTGGTTTTAATTATTTATTCACATCTCTAATTCCCCTTTTAATACTCTCGTCTCCTTGAACACAAGAACTATGGGGGAATCCCAGTGTCCACGCATGGCAGGAAATCATGTGGCATGAGAGTAACGGCTGCTAGTACCTTGGTTTCAGGACTCACTAATGCTACAGCATCAAGGATGGAGGTCGCGCCTACAGGGAACTGACAGCATTTAAAGCCTTCCAGTTACGAAGATCCAGGGATTCCCTGACCTACAGAGAATCTTCTCCCAGGAGACAGATGCCCTGGGTTGCATCCAGAATACGACACTAATGTTACCTCCATTTTCCAATACACCAAAACTGCTCACCTCTGGGGGAAGTATAAGTCACTTAATGCTACGGACCAAATGCCTGTATCCCCCCAAAATTCTTATGTTGAAGCCTTAACCCCCCAATATGATGTTATTTGGAAGTGGGGCCTTTGGGAGCTATTTAGGTTTTCGTGAGGTCAGGATGGTAACGCCCTTGTGATGGGATCAGTGCCCTTATAAGAAGAGACTCTTTTCCCCTCCCCACCCCTGCCATGTAAGTACACAGCACAGAAAGTGGCTGTCTGCAAGCCAATAGAGGGCCGTCACCAGAGCCCGACCATGCTGGCACCCTGATCTCAGACTTCCACCCGCCAAAACTGTAATAACATTTCTGTTGTTTCAGCTACCCAGTCTATTGTCTTTTGAGCAGACTAAGACACTTAGCAAACAAGATGGAATGGGAAACAGGTCAGTCACTTAATCTGTCTACACCTGAGTTTCTTCCTCTGTACAATAAGCCAAATAATCATACCTGCCTCAAGTGGTGTAGTGAGCATTACATGTTTTGTAAGTCATACAGTGCTCATTCATGCATTGCCCGTACTGTTATTATCTTATAGGAAGGGGAAACAGATGAGGTATTGGGCTCGGCCCCTGTGTTCAGGCTGCTGCCCCACCTCACTTAAAGTGAATCATGGAGTCGACCTGAGATTTTCCTCTTCACCATTTATCAGCAACAGTTTACCCTTGTTTCTCCCCACTCTACAGGGACGAGGTATGAGGAAATCAACTGCAAATAAGCCCACTTAGATCTGGAGGCTTCTGGGAGGACACAGAGCGAAGCCTATTCAACTGCCCTGGTTGGATCTGCAGGTCTCAAGGAGGTCACCAAGGCCTGATAAAGGACAGCAGGGGGTTGCAGTAACTGAAGGAGATGGGGTGCTCTCAAGGTAACTTGGAGAGTGACTAATTATGTCAGATATGCTTCCTCCAGATTTCATTAGAACACATGGGGAATGCACGAAAATTTACAGCTGCACTCTTAGGCAAAAACCAAGGTTCAGGCATAATTGCTACTAATTACCTCATTGATGAGATTGATTGAGGAAAATATTCTTGATTACCTGCCACATGCTTTACCCTCTAAACCAGAACTTGCCAGGTGACCTTATCAATTATCCATTGAAGTCCATGGCTACATCGCTGTGAAAAACAGTAGGCCATCCTCCGACTCCCCACCTTCCCACTCTATCTTTGCCTCTCTTGATTCCCTAATATTAATGTGCATAAGAATCACCTGGGGATTCTGTTAAAATGTCCAGAACCCTGAGAGGTTCTGACCTTTCAGTAGGTCTGGAAGAGCGCCCAGAAAAATGCATTTTTGGTTTGGTTTTTGTTTTTGTTTTGGAGATAGGATTGCATTCTGTCACCCAAGCTGAAGTACAGTGGTATGATCATAGCTCACTACAGCCTCAACCTTCTGAGCTCAAGCAATCCTCCTGCCTCAGCCTCCTGAGTGGCTGGGACTACAGGTGCAAAACACCATGCCCAGCTTTTTTTTTTTTTTCACTTTTATTTTTGTAGAGGTGGGATCTCACTATGTTGCTCAGGATGGTCTTGAACTCCTGGACTCAAGTGATCCTCCCACCTTGGCCTCCCAAAGTACTAGAATTACAGTCATGAGCCACCACAGCTAGCCAAAAGCTGTGTTTTTGTTTTTTGCATTTATTTTGTAGTCAAGTGAAGCAGTGGGAGCAGAGAAGGAACAAAGAAATATGTAGCTGGCTGTGATTAGTTGTAAAGGTGTGTTTTTACAAGCAATTCAGATGATGCTAATGCAGGTGGTCCAGGGTCCACACCAGGCTACATTCTTTCAGAGATGACAGTCTTGGCTTGTAACACAAGAAAAGAGGAGAATTCCAGAATTCTGAATTTTTTAATCACTTAACAAGAAATATAAATGAATGGAGAGGATAAAAGTGGTCAAAACTGTTCATGATAAAGGAAGTGAGTGGTCTTTACAAAATCACACTGCCCAAAGAGGAACTGCAAATGACTCTTTTTTTTTTTAATGACTCTTTGGCATAGACTGAAATACCAGCAGTTGGAATAGGGCATCAGCCAGATGGCTGGGGGATGAAGGACATTCTAGTCACCTTGCATGTTAGGCACTATGACTAGATAGATCCCTCCTGGTTAAATGATAAATAAATGGAAAACCCTGCAGGATTCAGGGCTGTATAAAATCCTGCAACAAGAAGGGAAAGGTTTCCCTGCTCTGAAGACTTAGGGGAAGAATTTTCTGTAAGAACCAAATGAAAACTAATGGGTATGCTTATAAAATATTAATGAGGATACAGCTGCATTATAGATTAACTTAGGATAATTTTTTTTTTACAAAATTCGAATAGAAGGCAAAATGGTAACTTGAATAAATGAGACATATACCATGTTCTATGAAAGAAAAATTCAGTATTATGAAGATGCCAATTACCACAAGTTAATTTATAATTGTAATACAATTTCAATCAAAATCCCAATGAGATTGTTTTATTTAATAAAATTCATTTCAAATTAATGTAGAAGAACAGAAAATGAAAATAATTTAGAAAAATTTTAAAGGAAAAGGTAATGAGGAAAATCATACCCAACCAGATGAAGTCCACTACAAAGTTATTAATTTTAAAACAGTGCAGTATTAATTGAAGACATAACAAAGAGATTAATGGAAAAAACAGTAGCCCAGAAAAAGATAAATCCCAGGGTATAAAAGAACTTAATATGTGATGAATAAAGTCATGATTCTCAATGAGGAATGGATTTAGTCAACAAATGATGTTGAGGAAATTGGCTGTTAGGGAGAAAAAAATAAATTTAAAACCTAACTTTACAACATATGCCTAAATAAATTCCAGGTGAATTCAATGCTTAAATTTTAAAAATCTAAATAACACAATACTTTTTAATAAGATGATTTTATCTTATTTATTAGCTACACAGTACTTTTTAATAAGGCAATATTTATCTTATTTATTAGATATGGGAAGAATTTCTAAGCCTAAAATTAGATTAAGTTTGAAAGAGCAGAAGTGATAAATTTTACCATAGAAACATAAAATCTTTGGCATAGAAAAATATCTTAATTAAAATGAAAGACACACTAAAAATGTTTATGACAATAAGGACAAAGTTTTAATATTCTTTATATGCATTGAATTCCTTGTAAACTGAGAAAAACATTGACTTCTGGATAAAAATGTCAGATTGCACACTCACTCCCTCTTAAAAATCCACTAAACTGACATTAAAATGTATTTTAGAAGCATAAATCACCAGGATTAAGAGAATGGAGCAGGAGACAATCACAGTAAAATTTTGGAAGTTGAAAAGCAGATATAGATTGGTAACTGATTAAATAGCCGTGGAGAAGCAGAATCTTATGCTAGCAATAGGTAGATGGCAATATTCTGAAAAACACACATTCCAAGGAATTGATTCTTAAAGTAGGATATATGTGAAGCTAAAACAAGTTCAAAGTCCTCTTTAAGCACCAGCCAGGTGACAGTCCTCCCATCTTGGCAGAAGACTAGGTGTTTATCCTCTGGAAACGGCAAAATACAGGGTCTCTGGGCCACAAGAAAACAGGTAGATTTGGTTCATGTTAATAACTCTCAATAAACTAGTTATTGATGGAACATATCTCTCAAAATAATAAGAGCTATTAAATCCATAGCCAATATCATACTGAATGAGCAAAAGCTGGAAGCATTCCTTTTGAAAACTGGCACAGGACAAAGATGCTCTCTCTAATCACTCCTATTCAACATAGTATTGGAAGTTCTGGCCAGGGCAATCAGGCAAGAGAAAGAAATAAAGGGTATTCATATAGGAAGAGAGGAAGTCAAATTGTCTCTATTTGCAGATGACATGATTCTATATTTAGAAAACCCCATTGTCTCAGCCCCAAAACTCCTTAAGCTGACAAGCAACTTCAGTAAAGTCTCAAGATACAAAATCAATGTGCAAAAATCACAAGCTTTCCTATACATCAACAATAGACAAGCAGAGAGCCAAATCATGAATGAACTTCCATTCACAATTGCTACAAAGAGAATAAAATACCTAAGAATACAACTTACAAAGGACATGAAGGACCACTTCAAGGAGAACTACAAACCACTGCTCAAGGAAATAAGAGAGGACACAAACAAATGGAAAACCATTCCATGTTCATGGATAGAAAGAATTAATATCATGAAAATGGCCACACTACCCAAAGTAATTTATAGATTCAGTGTTATTCCCATTCAGCTACCATTGACTTTCTTTGCAGAATTAAAAAAAAAACAGTTTAAATTTCATATGGAATCAAAAAAGAACCCATATAGCCAAGACAATCCTAAGCAAAAAGATCAAAGCTGGAGGCATCACGCTACTTGACTTCAAGCTATACTACAGGGCTACAGTAAACAAAACAGCATGGTACTGGTACCAAAACAGACATATAGACCAATGGAACAGAATAGAGACCTCAGAAATAACACCACACATCTACAACCATCTGATCTTCAACAAATCTGACAAAAACAAGCAATGGGGAAAGGATTTCCTATTTAATAAATGGTTCTGGGAAAACTGGCTAGCCATATGTAGAAAACTGAAACTGGACCCCTTCCTTACACCTTTTAAAAAAATTAACTCAAGATGGATTAAAGATTTAAATGTAAAACAAAAAACCATAAAAACCCTAGAAGAAAGCCTAGGCAATACCATTTAGGACATAGGCATGGGCAAAGACTTCATGACTAAAACACCAAGAGCAATTACAACAAAAGCCAAAATTGACAAATGGGATATAATTAAACTAAAGAGCTTCTGCACAGCAAAAGAAACCAGCATCAGAGTGAAAGGCAACCTACAGAATGGGAGAAACTTTTTGCAATCCACCCATCTAACAAACGTGTAATATCCAGAATCTACAAGGAACTTAAACAAATTCACAAGAAAAAAACAACCCTATCAAAAAGCGGTCAAAGGATATCAACATACACTTCTCAAAAGAAGACATTTATATGGCCAAGAGACATATGAAAAAAAGTTTATTATCACTGATCATTAGAGAAACACAAATCAAAACAACAATGAGAAATCATCTCACGCCAGTCAGAATGACGATTATTAAAAAATCAGGAAACAATAGATGCTGGCAAGGCTGTAGAGAAATACGAATGCTTTTACACTGTTGGTGGGAGTGCAAATTAGTTCAACCATTGTGGAAGACAGTGTGGCGATTCCTCAAGGATCTAGAACCAGAAACACCATTTGACCCAGCAATCCCATTACTGGGTATATACCCAAAGGAATATAAATCATTACTATCAAGACACATGAACATGTATGTTTATTGTAGCACTATTTACAAGAGCAAAGACTTGGAACTAACCCAAATGGCCATCAATGATAGACTAGATAAAGAAAATGTGGCACATCTACACTATGGAATACTATATGCAGCCATAAAAAAGAATGAGATCATGTCCTTTGCAGGGACAAGATGAAGCTGGAAGCCATCATCCTCAGGAAAGTAACACAGGAACAGAAAACCAAACACCACATGTTCTCACTCATAAGTGGGAGTTGAACAGTGAGAACACATGGACACAGGGAGGGGAACAACACACACTGGGGCCTGTTAGGGGGTGGGGGGCAAAGGGAAGGAGAGCATTAGGACAAATACCTAATGCATATGGGGCTTAAAACCTAGATGACGGGTTGATAGGTGCAGCAAACCACCATGGCACGTGTATACCTATGTAACAAACCTGCACATTCTCCACATGTATCCTGGAACTTAAAGTAAAATAAATAAATAAATAAATAAACAAATAAATTTAAAAAACAAGTAGATTTGGAAGCAGGGATACCATACTGAATACTGGGGTATAATTTAATGCGTGCATTCTGAACACTAAAACCTCCAGCTCACTTTCCCACTCAGCTTCCAAAATACTTGCAACCAGGCCTTCACCCTCTAGGCAAGAGACTGGAAGATCCTTTTCTGGAGTATGTGACAAGATGTCAGGAAGAGCATAAAGATGGCTAAATTTGGGCCTCTCCAGCTAGATCATGGTGCCATTTAAAGATTACACTGTGAAATGTGTATTCTGCAATTTGGTTTTGGGGCATTCATGCATATCATATTACAGTGAGCCCAAAGAGAACAAGACCCACTCTCAGGCTCAGAACTTCCAGTCAACCTTTTAGGACTCCACTCTTAAATATATGCAGATATAGGAGGATTCCCAACAACAAAGGGAATATGAATAACAGAGACCCAAACAGACAGATGAAAGTAACTTCTTCTGCAAGGAGATGATAACTTTAAAAAATCAGTCTCATTTATGTCTTTGAGAGAGAAGAGAAGATTGTGATTTCTAAAACATGAACAGGATGCATAAAGAGGAATATTCAGAGAACAAAAAGAGCTCTTAATTCAGAAGAATAGTTAGAAGATAAAATTGATGTGATTTCTTCCCACCAAAAAAGCAAAAACACAAAGAGATGGAAGTAGGAAAGAAACAATAAGAAAATTAGAGAACTAGTCCAGGAAGTTCAACATGTGAATAATAGGAGTTTCAGGCCAGGCACAGTGGCTCATGACTATAATCCTAGTACTGTGGGAGGTCGAGACGGGAAGATCACTTGAGCCCAGGAGTTCAAGATTTCACCCTATCTCTACAAAAAATGCAAAAATTAGCCAGGAGTATTGGCACATGCCTGTAGTCCCAGCTACTTGGGAGGCTAAGGTGGGAGGATGGCTTGGGCCTAGGAAGTTGAGGCTGCAGTGAGCTGTGATTTTCAAACTTCTGAAAGAAAATTATTTTCACCCCAAAATTCTATACCCAGCCAAGCTATCAATCCAATATGAGAGGAGAATCAAGACATTTTCACACATGCTAAGTCTCACAAAATTTACCTCTCATGCATTCTCTCTCAGGGAGCTAATGGATTATGTGTTTCACCAAAAAAAAATTTTTTTAAGAGGAAGACATGGGAACAAAAGATTCAGCAGAGAAACGACATAAAGGGAACTCCCAGGATAAGGGTGAAGGGGCATCTCTTGTTGACAGCTGAGCACCAAGAATAGACAGCAACTGTTTTAGATTGCAGTAAGTCAGAGAGCTCCAGGAGATATTTCATCAAGAAGATGAAGTTCATTCTTCTAATATGAATAAAAATTTTAAGAAGATATTTAGACAATAGGCAGAGCATTTAGAATTGAATTAGAAATAAATGGACAGAAAATTACGCATCTCAAAAACAAGAAACACATTAACTCCAGGAAAAACAAAAAGTTGGGCAGGAAAAGAACTTTATGATTCAGCTCTGAAGAGCATCATCGTCATTCTAATGTAAACACTGAATGTTGATCTGTGCTGGGAGGGTGGGAAGATAGGAGGTTGGGAAGTATGCTTGCATGTGGTGGGAGTGAGGGGTAGTGAAAGAAAATGAAATTGTCATCATTCGTATTGGCACATCGATCAGTAATGGAAGTGTATTATTTAGAGATACACAGGAAAATATCTATATCACCAGCTAAGAAAGGTGCGAGTGCTTGCCTCTGCCTAGAAGAAAAGGAGAGGAAGATTCTGGTGGGGAGGGGAAACCTTTCTTATCTGCTACCCTGAGTGTGCCCTGACACCCCAAACTGGCAACAGATTGGGGCCTTTGCTCCAGCCATCTGTTCTGTTATGCTCCCAAACCAAGCATGCCTGCCCCTTTTGTTGTTATGGCTTTAATGCTGATCATCATAGAAAAACAGACTGGCGAGGCAAAGATTAAAAGCAGGTGAAATCACAAAGGTTGCAGAATCTCAGCTGTTGTCTCGAGGCTGGGGCCTTGATCCATAGCTCCGGGCCCCCCTCCCAAGACAGTCATGAGCAGCCTCCTGGACTTTAGCTCTTAGGCACAGATTCAAAGGGTGCAACTCACAAAATATGCCCTGATACTATTCTGAAAAACATTTTGAACAGTTTTTATTTTTCCTAGTTATAATACACATGCACTTTGAAGAAAAGCAAAGAGCAAATCAAGAAAAATATAAAGAATAAATTTAAATTACCATAATTCTACAACTCAGAAATAGCCATTAACAGTTTGTTCCAATCTTCTTTTGATCTGTAACTAGATAAACTTTATCAGCACACATCAAACTGTAATACCTTTCATATATCACCCAGAAAAAAAATTAACATTTCTTCCAGTCTTTTTTCAATTTTTCATTAGATAAGTGTATGTCAGCACATCCATAATGTATGTCTCTCATAATCAGGTGTTACATTAGTCACAGTAATAATGGTGAAAAACTCGAACTAACTTAAATGTCCTTTAATAGGAAATGCTTAAATAAACCAAAACATATTTATTCTAGGAAATACTAAATGACCAGTGTTTTACAAAGTGCTATTGCAGGAATGTGTTAATTGAAATGGAAAGATATTTACAATGCATTATATATGCTTTTAAAAAGATGGAGCTGGTTTTTTCTACACAATTAAGAAATTTAAAAATTATTTTAAAGAGGGAGAAGACATAAAATTGCATATATAGTACGATCCTTTTTTTAATGTGAAAAATAAATTTTCTGTGCCAGGCACTGAACAAAGTACT
Source organism: Symphalangus syndactylus (assembly GCF_028878055.3). Lineage (NCBI taxonomy): Eukaryota > Metazoa > Chordata > Mammalia > Primates > Hylobatidae > Symphalangus > Symphalangus syndactylus. The sequence goes on from NC_072428.2 coordinate 125,258,140, forward strand.
TTATGTGCATTATCTAACTTAATTTTCAAGGTTTGGAAAAATACCAAGTAGTTTCTCCTAATGGGAACAGGAGGTCTCTGAGAGAAGATAAATGGAGATGTTGCCAGAGGTAGGGAGGACAAGGAGCAAGATGAAGTCCCCACTAGGTGGGCACTATGCCCTCTGTACCTAGGGACTTGGAGAGGATGAAGCCCCCACCAGGTTTAGGGTTGGGACGTTGACAGAGCAAGAGCACCTTCATCTCAGACAAACACCGCCACTTTAAGTTCACTTCTCTTCTAACTATAGGCAGACAGTAAAACACAGATAAGACAGCTCAGACGCAGAAGGAGTCTCTCGGGTAACTGTCAAACTTCACCCTCATACAATGGGCCCCAGTAAAACAGTGGGCCTTAGTAATCACATTCCTTTCCCTTCAGGTGCACTAAGATAGGGAAGCTAAAAGCAGACTCGAGGAATATGCCTGCAGCTGCAGAAACATGTATAGGAACAGACACACAACTCTCCCTCCCAAATAAGCACAACAAAAAGACACAGAAGCAGTCCAAGCCTCTGATAAACTCTCCCACAATGAATCCTTAAAAACTGTTAGTCTGTAAAAGAGTGGGGCTCTAACCTAACTCAGCCAGCAGCCCCTCTCAGGTTTGTTTAATGACCCTGTTAACTGTAAAGCCACACTTCATATTTCTCGCCTCTTTCTTTAATTTCTTACAGATGTGTGAAGTTTAACCAACTTGTGAGTAAATGGCAGAGATGTCACCAGCTGGGGATGGATGCCTCTGGAGCTCCAGTTGCTGGAATCCAACCTCTCCTGTGTCATCACCTGTGTTCCCTTCTTGGAGCCCATCCAGTGAGTTGGTAAAAAATGATGTCACAAGGACTTTTCTTTGAAATAGGTCAGGAAGGGGAGGAGAGCCTCTGGAATGTGGAATGTGACTGATTAATTCTTGAATTTAAAAGGGTCACTGTGTTTTGAGAAATTCTGGGCGCCTCACAGGACCCAACTTTGTTACTTTTTCCCCTGAGCTCCCTACATCAAGCAGGGAAGGACCTGCTAAATTGTGAAAGGGCTCCTCCCATGCCTTCCTTGTGGATGACTACCCAACAGAAACCCAGCTTACTCCTCCAAACACATCAGTCCCTCCAGCTTCTCTGACATGGCTGATCACCAGCTCACTCTCCTACCCCTCTGGGCAGAGCCCCAGGGTTGCATCTGGTAACCTACCTTTCAACAGGGGCAGGGGCAACATGGCTACAGACCCCTGGTGGCGAGCATGACCTTTCTGCAGAACCAGAGGCAGGTACAGAGCTAGGGCAAGGTAGGGCTCAGCCAGCAGGGAAAATGGTAGATGAAAAGGACCCAGGCCAGGGCTGGCTGCAGCCAAACTGTATGCAAGTAAGCATGAGACATTGGAATCGCTCTGTGGCAAGAGTTCTTGCTCCACATTTGGGATATTCCAAGGATAATAGAAAGGGAGACGTACCGCCTGGGATCACTCCAGAAAAAGAAATTACCAGAATTATGCAAAAATCATGAATAATTCCAGAGATTAGTTAAAATCTGGAGTTTCACATAGTCAATATTTTCTTCCTCTAGCGATTGCCTTTTAAACTTGATGTCTTCTTTTGAAATGAATGGTGATGCATTCCTTTATGTGAATTTCAGAAGTGAGCACATAAGTAAGGAAGATCTTTAGGGGATACACCCAAGACCTCTAAAGCCATACCAAGGAGGCAGCCATCCACAGTTGAGAATTATAGCTGCTGCCCACCCTGGGTGAAGCAACTGTTAGCTCTATGCCCAAAGCAGTGGCTATTACCTCTCACTTTTCCCTTCTGAGTATTTAACATTGTAGGAAGTGCTTAGATCTTCTGAAGTCTTATTGAAACATCGGCATTCTTGTTTCTAATCTAGAGAAGTCCATCATTAAATACTGCCTAACCAACAATCAAATCTACTTGGCCTTTAGTTCATAAGCTATCTGTTAGGTTATACAACCTATCTGTCTCAGGTAGTTACTCATCAGGATCTGAGAGGGAAGCCCATTTGCAGGGGTGAAACCACACTCAAGTTATTTCTGCCCTCACCTTAGTCTAAAGACATGAGCATGATTTTATTTCTGAATTATATCTCTCCTTTCTTTGCATGTTTAATTAGGGTATAAATTCCTTGAACCCTAACTTCTGATTAGTTTGTGCTTTTCACAGAACTTACCAGAAGGCTAGCCCCATAGGCCTTTTCAGTCCTGATTATTCAGTTGAAATAGGACACTTGGCCAGGCATGGTGGCTCACACCTGTAATCCCAGCACTTTAGGAGGCCAAGGTGGGCAGATCCCCTAAGGTCAAGAGTTTGAGACCAGCCTGGCCAAAATGGCAAAACCCCGTCTCTACTAAAAATACAAAAATTAGCCGGGCGTGGTGGCATGCACCTATAATCCCAGCTACTATGGAGGCTGAGGCAGGAGAATTGTTTGAACCCGGGGGCGGAGGTTGCAGTGAGCCGAGATGGCACCACTGCACTACAGCCTGGGCAACAGAGCAAGACTCTGTCTCAAAAAAAGAAAGAAAGAAAGAGAGAGAGAGAGAGAGAAAGGAAGGAAGGAAGGAAGGAAGGAAGGAAGGAAGGAAGGAAGGAAGGAAGGGAAAGAAAGAAAGAAAGAAAGAAAGAAAGAAAGAAAGAAAGAAAGAAAGAAAGAAAGAAAGAAAGAAAGAAGAAAGAAAGAAAAAGAAAGAAAGAAAGAAAGAAAGAAAGAAAGAAAGAAAGAAAGAAAGAAAGAAAGAAAGAAGAAAGAAAGAAAAGGGACACTTGGTCGATTTCTCTGTCAACATCAGAGGTGTCCACAATATTAGAGATGGAAGGGACTTTTCGATACTACCTAGTTCATCTTGTTTAATTTGCAGATGAGAAACTCGAGACTTAGAGAGGGTTTATGACTCATCCAAGTTCCCACAGCACAGAGCTAGAATTCAGCCCTCTATTTTCCAAACTTGAAGCTTTTCCATAATTAAAATTAACATCACCTCAGGTTTGGGTGAAGGGCTCCCCCATTCACAATAGCTTTGTGTTTATAATTCTTCTTGGGGTGGGAGCTGGGGTGGGGGCTCCTGGGTATCTCCGCAGGGAGTTACGAGGCCTCTCTACTGCTACCACAACATCTTACATTGTGAGGCTAATCCTGGAAAGGAGGGGTCTGTATTTTAGGGGCCTGAGAGACAGACCAGAGTGAACCCTTGGAAGACATCTTGGCTCACGGAGATAGTGACAAAGAAGGAAGAGGGGGAAGGGAAGTCACTTGTCCAAGAGGGAGGAACTGGCCTCCCATCCTCTACAGATCACAGGGAGAGCTTAAGCACTGTCATGTCTCCTGGAAATGAGTTGCAAAGGAAGTACTTTGGGAAGTACTTTGATTTGATTTAGACAAAAAGACTATTCTAGGAATGAATATTTTCCTCCAGATGCTGCCTAGATACCATCTACTTTGGAAATAACTAGCCAACCTTAGTCTACACTTTTGTAGCTTTGATTCAGATAATTAAGACTAATTGCATATTCATTGTTCCTGCCGAGTCATTTTCTCTTAAGATAGGCAGAAGCACATTGTGGGGAATGTTTTCCATTTTCCTTTGCAACCCCAGAGCGGAGCACAGGCTTGGCGCAGATCAGGTAGAAAGTGGAATTACAGTGATGGGCCCCTCCCTTGCACAGTTCCTTCCAAAGCCCAGATGGGAATCTAGCAATGTGTTCACTAACCATACACCTTTGTAAAATCTGTATAAGCAAAAGGTTTCAGCTGCCATTGGCTTCAACAGCTGTCTCTGTCCACTTTGAGCTCCCTAACTGTAAACCATGGCTCAGATGGCATTTGAATGGCCATGGGATTTGGCTAAGGGAAAGTCGAGTCAGGATAAATTTAGTTAAAATGTAGTGGGATATATTAATGCAGTTGCAGACCACTGACCCACCTATGTATAATGAATTTATTGCTAGCCTTCTTGGTATAATCACGGTTTCCAGCAATTCTCCTAACACCCACTGGGCCAGTTCACCTGATGTCATGACATGATGGTGCAGGACCAGAGGCCACATCAGGATGTGAATATGTCCTCTAGCACCTGGCACTTGATGTATGTGGATAGTGGATGACAAACAAGGTTTGAAATGTATGGAGCCAGAAGCTATCTATGGAAAACTTGACAATCATCAGATACGCAAAATTCCCAGAGATTTGGTTGTTATTGATGTCTAGGCAAAAACAGACATTTTCTCCTATCAGGAATATACATAGGAATGCAGCATATAAACTTATGAATGCACTATGCATTTAAACATTTTTTGATAGGAATCAGGTCCAATAAAATTTGTCAAACTCCTGTGTTTGTAAGGCACAAATCTATAGCAGTACTACAGTCTGCATGGAAAGTCGTAACCAGGCATCTCAGCTAGCAGTAGTAACAAATAAACTTGGACTAACCCATCCTAGAGGAATGACTGAGTTATCTTTCCTTTTTTCTGAAAAATGAGGTCATTGAAGAGATGAAACCATAAAATGCAGAGGGAGAAAGTATTATAGGTGACTGTCAGATGGTTAAATAATAAAAATGTCATGCTATTTTCTGACACGTGTGACATTTGTACTATTTATCTGTTTTTTAACACCTGTAATTTGTTGTGATTACTTTCTTAAATATAGATATTCTTTTTTGTGCACAATTTTATATGGGTAATTTTCTGTTCTTTTTCTTTCTTTCTTTCTTTTTTTTTTTTTGAGACGGAGTCTCGCTGTCACCCAGGCTGGAGTGCAGTGGCGTGATCTCGGCTCACTGCAGGCTCCGCCCCCGGGGTTCACGCCATTCTCCTGCCTCAGCCTCCTGAGTAGCTGGGACTACAGGCGCCCGCCACCTTGCCCGGCTAATTTTTTGTATTTTTAGTAGAGATGGGGTTTCACTGTGTTAGCCAGGATGGTCTCGACCTCCTGACCTCGTGATCTGCCCGCCTCGGCCTCCCAAAGTGCTGGGATTACAGGCGTGAGCCACCGCGCCCGGCCTCTGTTCTTTTTCTTAAATGGGACACCAAAAACCATCTAAGCTTCAGGTTGCGCAAAACTCACTCTCTCCTTGGACTGGAAGCTAAATAAACATAAAGGAAGGAACACCGGACTAATAGGTTTGCAGGGAGGGAGGAGAATAAGGAAGATCAAGAGGACCTACAAATCAAGAGGACCTACAAAGAGAAATTTCCCAAGAAGGTGGTAACCCAAAGAAGCCACTGTATGAGGTTCTAGGGAATCACGATGGGGTAGGGAATGGTAGTGGAGAGAGTGAAAAAAGAGGATGTGTGGAAATGACGGAGGAACGGTCTCCAAAGACACATTTCCTGGCTTCACAATTTTGTCCAGGCCAGAGTAATAGAGCTCCATTTTACTCGGGCTAATTTTAGCAGCCCACACACGAACACAAGGGACTTGATTTTTTTATTTTAAAAAAGGGATTCTACTGATTATACCAATTGAGCATCTCAATGATACTGTAAGGGAACAAAGGCACATATACTCATTAGCTACATTTCACAGGTCCCAAACCACGGTGAATGTCTGCTGTCTTGCCTACCCAGAGCAGAATTCCTCTACTCTGCTTCACTGGGAAATCTTCCCGAATGGGAGTTGCCATATTTGTTGCCCAGGCAGCTCCAGGGCTGGGCAGTAGAGCTCTCCTGGAATTTTACAATGTGGGACTAGCCAGAGCAGCCCACGCTTGCTTTTGGGTGGTAAGTGGGAGGATGTCTAGGAGTGCTGCCTGCAGTCACGTTGTGATGGTGGAATTTATGGGTCAACTTGACCAGGCTAACGGCTGCCCAGATGGCTGGTAACATATCGCAGGGTGTGTCTGTGAGGGTGTCTCTGGAAGAGATTATCATTTGAATTGGTGGAATGAGTAAAGAAGATCACCAATACAGTGGGCGTCATCCAATCCATTGGGGACCCAGATAGAACAAAAGGCAGAGAAAGACTGGATTCTCTTGCTCTCTTCTTGAGCTGAGACAGCCGTCTTCTCCTGCCCTCAGACACTGGTACTCCTGGTTCTCAGGCCTTCAGACTCAGACTGAGACTTATAATACTAGCCTCCTACCCCGACCTCACATCCAGGCCTTTGGACTCAGCCTGAACCACCAGCTTTCCTGGTTCTCCAGCTTGCAGGTAGCAGATCATGGGACTTTGGCCTCCATAATTGTGTGAGCCAATTCCTGAAATAAATCTCCTCTTCATATATCTGTATATATCCTATTGGCTCTGCTTCTCTGAGAACCCTGACTAACACACACGTGCAGGAAGCCTGTCTGCAAGTAGGAAGTACAGGCACTGGCAGAGTAATGAAGAGACGATCCTGCCCTCCAACCAGAAGAGAGCCCCCTGCACTTGGCCCGATGCCTTAGAGGGTCTGCTCTAGCTCCTCAGGGAGGAGTCTGCAGGGCCAAGGGGATGTGCTCAGCTGAGGTCTGTGTCCCTCTCCCCTTTGAGTCCCCGAAATTCTGTGCCCAGATGGCCCTGGGCCTCTTCCAGAGGCTGCTTGTGTGTCTTCTGTAGGTCTATCCTGCTGAGGGCAGGCAATGAGGCAGGTGCGCACACCCCAAGGATGGCCATGGGCCAGCCGTTTGGGGCCAGCTATTTGGGGAGTCCATTGTCATGGGGGTGAGGAAAGAAGTTGGATGTGCAGGTTGGGATGTCCACATCCATACATGTGAGACCATCTGTGATTTGGAGTAAAGCTTGGAGAGAGAAGTGGGAGGCTGCAGGCTAGGGGCTGGCCCTTGCCATGTTGCCAGGCTCCAAAGCAGAGGTCTAACGAGGCAGAGGATTCTCAGTTCAAACCTGGCCTTCCAGGCAGAATGATGAGAACATGTTTTATTTCAGAGTTTGTCAGCTTGGTTTATAACTTTCCAATATTTAGACACAGAGTATGTGGGTCTCCATTTGTACTTGTACCGAGGGTCTTGCAAATATTAGGGGCAGGCTTGAGCAGAGTCAAGAGACAGAGAAGATCCCGGCAGCATTTGAGTCCCTGGTTCATCGTGTTCCTGCGGCTTGGATGCACCCCTGCGTTTCTTCTGTTTTAACCTTATCAGTTAATAAAGCATACATTTCTGCCTAAGCTGATCTGGATTTGTGTTACTTCCCATCAAGGATCCTAGCCAATGTGGAGAGTAAGTGATGGAGCTGAAACTTGAACCCAGGCTCTGTCTCCTAACCCTGTGCACCCTCCCTTATGCCACACCAGCTTCCCAGCCATCTCTCCAGCCATAAGCCAAGAAAGCCTTGCTGGCACCCTGGCAGGTAAAAGTCAGAACCCACGGGGAGCCATTTTACCTACCTGACCCCTAAAAACACTTGCAGGAGCGTTCAGATGCTGGAGCGAAGAAAATGGTGCTGATGAGGTAGCCCTGCATCAGGGGGTCGTGCTGCAGGCACAGGTCCTTGGCCAGGATGAATGGCACCGCCACGAGGCCCCCCAGGGCTGTGAGGAAGTGCTGTGGGCAGAGAGTGAGAGAAGCGGGCATGTGATGCTGTGGCCTCCAGCTCCACTCTCATTCCCCAAACCAGAGAGTGCCCAACATTAACAGGGGTGCCTTTCCCACTGCTCTGAGAGTCACCTGGCCATGAGTAACAAGCAAAGACCAGGCAGGCAGGGGAATGAGGAAGGCCTGATGGTGAGAAGCAGGGACCCAGCCACAAAGACTGGCCTCGGGAGCAGGCACCTGGCTCCAGGAACTCATATCCTGGGGAGGAAACCAAGGCAGGGAGGCAATCATAGGAGGGGGTAACGGGAACGAAGACAGGGCCTTAAGAACAAGAGTAAGGCAAGAGGCTCGTTATTAAACAAGGCCCACTGTGAGAGCAGACCATCTACAAGGAGGGCCTGAGCATCAGCTTGCAGCCATCGGCCAAAGGCTATTGCAGTTTCACTGGACAGGACAGAGTTAGACCCAGAGCTCAGGGTAGGGCTGAGCCCACAGCAAGCAGCCTCAGCTATAAAGAGGGTAAATTAAATATAGATGCCAGATTGACCAATTGATTGATAGATATGGGGCAAGCAATCAACACAGAAATGGGCCACTGATATGGTTTGGCTATGTCCCCACCCAAATCTCATCTTGAACTGTAATCCCCATAATCCTCTTGTGTCAAGGGAGGGACCCAGTGGGAGGTGACTGGATCATGTGGGCGGTTTCCCTTATACTGTTCTCGTGATAGTGAGTGAGTTCTCACAAGATCGGATGGTTTTATAAATGGAAGTCTCCCATCCCAGCACAGTGGCTCATGCCTGTAATCCCAGCACTTTGGAAGGCCAAGGCAGGCAGATCACCTGAGGTCAGGAGTTTGAGACCAGCCTAGCCAACATGGTGAAACCCCATCTCTACTAAAAATGCAAAAATTAGCCAGGTATGGTGGCAGGTGCCTGTAATCCCAGCTACTCAGGAGGCTGAGGCAGGAGAATTGCTTGAACCTGGGAGGCAGAGGTTGCAGTGAGCTAAGATGGAGCCACTGCACTCCAGCCTGGGCCACAGAATGAGACTCAATCAATCAATCAATCAATGGGAGTCTCCCCTTGTTTTTTCACTTCCACTGTTTTGCCTGCCACCATGTAAGACATGCCTGCTTTCCCTTCTGCCATGATTGTAAGTTTCCTGAGGCTTCCCTAGCCACGAAGAACTATAAGTCAATTAAATTTCTTTGTTTTATAAATTAATAAGCCTCAGGTAGTATCTTTATAGCAGTGTGAAAATAGACTAATGCAGACTCTATCTCACACACTCTAGCCCCAGAGCTGAAAGGTTGGCCGGGTCTAGGGGTACATTTGGGGGCTGTTGTCAGTTTTGTTCTGAGCCACACTAACTGGCCAATAGATGGCTCCAGTCCCCACACAAATCTGGCCACTGAGCCAAACATTCTGAGAACAGACATGTGAAGCCACCTGCTTCTCTCCTTCACTTTGATGCAACTGGCTCTCTGAAACCTGAGGCCAGCATTTCCACAGGGTCTCATGTCCCTAGTGCTGGTAGAATCACTCTGGTTTGGCATCTGCAGGAGCAGCCAATGTCCCACTGCAGGTTTACCCAAGAGTATAGGCTCTCTAACTCAACCCCTAAGAATACAGCATAAATCAAGCAGCAGATGTAGGCTTGGTTTATAAAAGTTAGTTGTTGGGTCGGTCAAGATAAAAAATGAAAGAAGATAAGGAAGGAAAGAAAGAAGGAAGAAAGGAAGGAAGGAAGAAAAGGAGGGAGGGAGAAAAAGAGAGGAGAGGAGAAGAAACAGGGAGAGAGAGGGAAAAAAGGGAAAGAAAATAAGAGAAGGAAAGAGAGAGGAAGGGAGAATAGGGAAGGAGATGGAAGGAAGAAGAAGGAAGGAAGGAAGGAAGAAAGGAAGGAAGGAAGGAGAAGAAAGGATGGAAGGAAGGAAGGAGATGGACAGACAAATTGTGGTCATCTAAAAATTGGCTGCCCCCTTGGGAAAGACGATAAGGGGGTGGGGGAGCTTCAGAGAAGAAGTGCCTACGTGTTGTAGGGGCACTTTGACAATCCTTGCCATTGTTCCTACAGTCCTTCATGGTGTCTCATAGATGTTCTTGGACCTGCTACCCACTAATTCAGTGCAGACCATAATACTCTCCAGGCCAAGAATCCACCAGTGTTAGATTGCCCATCTCATATCCTGCCCAGAAGCACTGGCTATAACACCCTTATAGACAGGGCCAACTTCCCCTCATTAGCAAATAAATCTCTTGATCGTACAGGCATTTTCTTCTTTTTTTTTTTTTTCTTTTTGAGACAGCATATCATTCTGTCACCCAGACCGTAGTGCAATGGCGAGATCTTGGCTCACTGCAACCTCCACCACCTGGGTTCAAGCAATTCCCCTGCCTCAGCCTCCTGAGTAGCTGGGATTACAGGAACCTGCCACCACGCCTAGCTAATTTTTGCATTTTTAGTAGAGATGGGGTTTCACCATGTTGGCCAGGCTGATCTCGAACTCCTGATCTCAAGTCATCCACCCGCCTCGGCCCCACAAAGTGCTGCGATTACAGGCATGAGCCACCGCGCTTGGGCTTTTTGTTTTTGTTGTTCTTGTTTTGAGACAGTCTTACTCTGTTGCCCAGGCTGCAGTGCAGTGGCACAATTTTGGTTCACTGCAACCTTTGCCTCCCAGCTTCAAGCAATTCTCCTACTTCAGCCTCCTGAGTAACTGGGATTACAGATGCAAGCCACTGCACCCAGCTAATTTTTGTATTTTCACCATGTTGGCCAGGCTGGTCTCAAACTCCTGACCTCAAGCGATCTGTCTGCCTTGGCTTCCCAAAGTGCTAGGATTACAGGTATGAGCCACCTTGCCCGGCCGCCAGGCATTTTCATGAAAGCTGAACTTGGAAGAGAAGTTATCATCTGCAGGGCTTGCTCTAAGGAAGGAGAACTGGCTGGTACCTCTCGCCTCCTCCAAGAGAACTGAACCTTTAACCAGCCCAATGAACCCAACTAGGAGAAAAATGGCCCAGCCAGTCTCGGATATGGCCAGTCAATGCAGTACGAGGGAAAATCCTCCTCTAATCCTCCACACCCCTCCCAACACCCCTGGAGAGAAAGAGACCGCAGGAGCTTTGAGTTCCCGCGAGAGGTCAACGTGGGAGACAAAACAACTTCATTTGACCTGACTATGTGTTGATGTGGTTTTTGAGGCAGAGCCTCTTCAGGAGGAATTACCTGAATCCCCAAGAAGATACAGAGATAACATGGCAGGATGTCCAAGATGCCATAGGCCAGGCAGCTGCTGCATGACTCCTGGGCTGCCTATCTGTTCTCCTGCCTTGGCCACAGGTTGGGAGCTGAGCACGACATCACCCCTCTGCTGGGAACAAGAAAAGGACATGTCTGGGCATTTCAAGAGGGATCAAGTGGACTTCCTGATTTCAACCAGATAGACGGCCTTCAAAACACAAGAGGCAGTAAGATGGGGACAACTGTTGGCCAGCTAGTCTGCTGAAGCCAGCAGACTCAAAAGAGCAGTGGCTTCCTATGCTATGATCGGCAGCAGGGCCTCTGTGTGAAGTCTGGGGCCACACGAGGGGAGTGGGCACCTTACCCGATGCCTTGGCAGAGGAGCAGCTTTGTGGGAGGGGAGATGGGGCCAACTCCAAGATCAGAAAATGGGTAGTTTTCCCACACGGACCAGTGTTTCCATCTGCCAAAGCCCTCCTCACAACATGTTTATCATAATGGGCGGCTTCCTTACCCATCCCTTCTGCTGGAATGTCAGTTTCCAGCATGCATGGATTGTTTCTCACTCTTCTCACTCATCCCAGCTTCTAGTGAAGCCCCTGTGCTCAGTGTATTCTGAACGAATGAATGTAACACTGTAAATGAGTACCGTGCATACAGAATGATAGCCAACTTGCATTCCTCTCGGCTTAACCAAAATTAACTTTGAGTTATAGACCTTCCCTCCAACTTATTGGTGGGACAGCTTACTAATTGGGCCCCTTCCTTATATTTCTGTCTCAGTTTTCTGATCTATATAAAAGAAACGTCAATAGCACCTACCTTATAGATGGATGAGAAAATCAAATTGGAGCATGAGTGTGTAGCCTAGCGCCTGGCACAGCGTAATCGCCCCATCAATATTAGCTGATCTAATTACTCTGAGCTTCCATATTTCCACATGTTCAAAGGGCTTTGCACATGTGCTTAAGGCCAACATTTGAGCGTATTGTCATGAGTGAGAAGAACATGGCAGCTTTGCCTCTGGTGTGGCCAGAAGCTGGTAAGGCCGCCAATATGAACATCAGGCCACTCTATGTGATGTGCTTCCACAGGGTTCTAGGCGCCAGCCAGATCACAGAAGGCAGGTCTCTACAATGTCACAGCCTGAGGATAGTGCGGGCTTCCCATGGAGACAGTTCTAGAGAGAATGTTGAGATCATCCACTCCAATGCCCAGCTCCCTGCCTACATATCCTTTACATCAGCCCAGCCTCAGAGAACAACTTCTGGAGCAGGGCCACGTTATGATGCTCACAGGCACTAAGCACTTGGACTCTGTGGGCCCCTTCCTCCATAGAAAATATATTTAAAATTGTATTTGGAATCTGGGCATGATGGCTTACTCCTGTAATCCCAGCACTTTGGGAGGCCGAGAAGGGCAGATCACTTAAGCTCAGGAGTTCGAGACCAGCCTGGGCAACATGGCAAGACCCCCTCTCTACAAAATATACAAAAATTAGCCAGGTGTGGTGGTGCACACCAGTAGTCCCAGCTACTTAGGAGGCTGAGGTAGGAGGGTCACTTGAGCCCAGGAGTTGAGGCTGAAATGTGCCATGATTGTGCCACTGTACTCCACTCCAGCCTGGGCAACAGAGCAAGGCCCTGTCTCAAAAATAAAATAAAATATTATATTTGGGGACTACATTGGTGTAAAGATGAATATATATATATATTCACATATATATATAGTATTTTTAGTAGAGACGGGGTTTCACCGTGTTGGCTAGGCTGGTCTCGAACTCCTGACCTCAGGTGATCTGCCTGCCTTGGCCTCCCAAAGTGCTGGAATTACAGGCGTGAGCCACTGCACCCAGCCTATTTTAATATATTAAAACCTTTTCTTTGACCTTAAAGTGCATATTTTCCTTCCAATTTTAAAAGAAATGAGGACATTTTCATGAGTCCTGGGCACTGTGCTTCCTGCACCTAAATGGATCAGCAGCTCCGCTCTGCAGAAGCAGGAGCAGGAGATGAGATGGGGGCGGGGGTTACCACTAGCTTTGATGTGGAAAGAGGCAAGCGAGCCACTGGAAGAACTGGGCAGTCTTCCCCTAACATCTGCAGGAGAGCACTGTGCTAAGGAAACATTATATTCTAAGCAGAGTTTCTCAGACTCAGCACTATTGATGTTTTGGACTGGACAATTCTTTGTTGTGTTGTGTGGTTGGTGGCATGGGAGCTGTCCTGTGCGTGATATTATGCTAAGCAGCAACCCGGCCTTACCCATGAGATGCCAGTAGCACTCCCTACCCCAACATGTGACAACCAAAAATGCCTCCAGACATTGTCAAATATCCCCTGGGGGTCAAACTGCCCCCAGTTAAGAACCACTATTGTAAGAGCTTTGGTCCCCTCAAGGAAGCCCTAACTTTGGGACAGTGCTGGGTGGAAAGGATGGGGAGGTGAGTGGAGTGGGCGGCACCCTGTCCTGTGTGAAGATAAAGGAAGCCAGTCCCTCTCCATGGGGGCCGAGCACTGGCAAATGCTCATCCTAATTCCTTCCCAGTATAGTCCTGCAAAGCCCTGTTGCAGGGATGGAGGAAGCGTGGCATTGCACACAAAAGAGAACCCAGGGCTAAGGTCTGGGATCCTGATATGGGGTCTACCGACCTGGCCCTGGTTCAGCTCTGCAGGATCATTTGATTCTCATCACAAATCAGCATTTGCTCATTCATCTGATAATACTAGGTCCTAAAACATCTATGTAAGAGTTTTGCTTCAGCTCATCTATTTAGTGACTGCTCACCTACTCCAGGAAGCCCTCCCTGACTCCATCGCAGCCAACCTCAGACTAGAGAAGGTCTGCCCTCCCTCAGGGCCTCCTATGGAATCATGAGCATGTTTACCACAGCCCCAAACACTCATATCATAATCCTATGATTCCTTACCCAAAAGACTGCATAGTCCCATAACTTCTCTATCTCCATCCCTAGTACATAGTGCTCTTGGCACTGATGAAACGAATGAACAAACGTACAAAACAATGACTATGGAGAATCTTTCTAACTGATTTTTTAAAATAAATCTCTAACTTTGGCTGGTCGGAACTCTTCTGAAACACCATGCCCACTCTCTTTAGACTTCTAGGGAAAAAAGGATGTATTGAGGCTGCTTGAAACACAGGTTGCACGTAGAAGAAATCTGTCTTTCCTAAAGTGGTCAAAGCCCAGCCAAAGGTAGACTGGAGGGAGCTCTGGATCCTGAGTGCTTATGCTGAGGTTTCAGTGAATGTGTGTAGGAATCCACAAGGAACATCAAGAAAATTCACGATTGAGGAAAGAGGAGGGGGAGGGGGAGGGGGAGATGGAGTGATTGACCGTTGGATTCTGAACAGGCAAGTCACAGAGGAGCAGCAGCAGTTAGGCCGATGTGATTCTGTTACCCCCCAGCTCAGCAACCACAAGCACCTGACGTCGCCTCTCCCAGCCTGTCTCCCCCTCTAGAATCTGGAGGGGTCATAAGGATGCCCGCAGGCTAGCATGCGTGCAACATGTGTGCCATCCACTCACGCATACTTGTGAATGAGCTCACAGGGCCGTGGCCGCTCCAGCTGTGTGTGTCCTGCCAGCAAGCTCACATCGTACCCTCTCCCAGGACCTCTGGGAATTCTCAGGAAGGTGAAGGCGAGGGAGACAGCATGATGGGGAAAAAATGTGGGCCCTAACCTACTTGTCTTTTTTTCCCCAGTAGAGCAGGAGCCAGTGTCAAAGACTGTTCACAGTCTGATGATCTCTGAATCATCTAAGGTCTGTCTATATCAATGTGGACCATCGGAAGGTCATGGAAACCACTTCTGCATCTGCTTTAAAACAGTTTTCTGGGAAATGGATCCTACATGAGGGTCCACATGAAAAAAAAAATTCGAACACAGAACCAGGAGAAACCTTGCCTTCCCTGAGAACAGCTGGTCCTTCCCTTGTGAAGAGAGTGTGACCAAGAAGCCCACCAGCCGGAACTGGTAGAAAGCTCAGAGCCTGGGAGAATACTTTGATCTCAGTGATACCAGCCCTTCTCTGAACATACTCATTTTCTTCTCCTTTCTGTGTGCTTGATTGTTTATCTCTATATTGTTCACTTAATTGTTTATAAATACACCTTTTGTTGTAAACTTCCTCAAGCCATCTAGGCAAAGAGGGCCGGGGCGTAGAAATGAACAGCAGGGACACAGGATCCTAAGAGTCCTGTGTGTCGGTGAGGAAGGGCTTAAAGACATTCACAGAAACAAGGAACAGCCCAGAGATAGCTTAGAGCCAGGTTTCTCAGATGCAGGCAGGAGATGCCTCATCTCGGAGCAGATCAGAATGTGGGTAGGCCAGGCACGGTGGCTCACGTCTGTAATTTCAGTGCTTTGAAAGGCCGAGGTGGGAGGATCTTTTGAGCCCAGGAGTTCGAGACCAGCCTGGGAAACATAGGGAAACCCTGTCTCTACCAGAAAAAAAAAAAATCAAATATTTACACATATATATATAAACACACACACACACACACATATATACACACATATATATATGAAGTACTTTTTAATTCCAGAGAATATATATATTCTTCATATATATATACATTCTTCATATATATATATATTCTTCATCTATATATTCTTCATCTATATATTCTTCATATATATTCTTCATATATATATTCTTCATATATATATATTCTTCATATATATATTCTTCATATATATATTCTTCATATATATATTCTTCATATATATATATATATATTCTTCATATATATATATATATATATATATATATATATATGAAGTACTTTTTAATTCCAGAGAATCCCTTGCTGGGAGAAGTCTGTGCATGTGACTCATACAGTGGCAGAAGAAAGCTTGCAAGCCCCTTTTTGGAGGAAGAATGAATTCTTCATGAAACACTCCCTGACATTGAGAATGGTATGAGAATATGAGCCACAACCTCCTCTTCTGGTTGGAGGAGTCTGTCCAATGCATGGATTGTAATTTTACCATAAGACTTGATCAAAAGAGGCATCCTGATTGGGGTTTGGCATCTTATAGCACTTTACAGTTTACAAAGAGTTTCCAATACATCTCATTTAGGCCGGGTGCAGTGGATTAAGCCTGTAATCCTAGCACTTTGGGAGGCCAAGGCAGGTGGATCATTTGCGGTCAGGAGCTCTAGACCAGCCTGGCCAACATGGTGAAACCCCATCTCTACTAAAAATACAAAAATTAGCCTGGTGTGGTGGCATGGGCCTGTAATCTCAGCTACTTGAGAGGCTGATGCAGGAGAATTGCTTGAACCCGGGAGGCAGAGGTTGCAGTGAGCCAAGATTGCACCACTGCACTCCAACCTGGGAGACAGAGCGAGACTCTGTCTCAGGATTAAAAAAAAAACATCTCATCTAAGTCTCACCACCATCTTATCGTTTCCCTCTGACAGATGAGGAGATTGAGGCTCCCTGAGGTTACAAGGCTTGTCTGAGGTCCACCAGAGGAGGAAGCTTCCACATAGGACCAAGTGGAGTCGAGGGCTGTCACCTGGTGTGGCCCTAGGCATACAGGGACAGTCCTCCAGCTCCCGGGGACAGACTAGCAGAGCAGAAGGCGGCACTGATGTGTGGAGAGCAGTAATGACAAGGCTGGGGATTACTTGGGGAAAGGTGAATGCCTTTCCCCCTCTGACACCATCTATACCCCATACAGCCTTTCCTTCTTTCCAGCCTCCAAGGCTCACCTGACCTGGGCTCGTTTCCTAACACTCCCGTTCACCTGGCTCTCGCCAGTGGGTTTGTCCAGGTTTCTCCCAATGTGGCCTCCATGGTCCTGCCTCAGTGCCTTTGCTCACCGCGGGCCTCTCTCCATCTCCACCACCTGCTTCTTGTACTCGCAGCCTCCTTGGAAGAGCTCAAATTCCTCCCCCATCACCTTTCCTGATTCCCCACCTGCCTGTGGCCTTTATATCTGGAGCATCATTTGCCATTTTCTCCCATGTATCAGAGATATTTTTCAGATGCTGCCTCTTCCTGCTTTTGCCTAGCTGGGCCGTAAGCTTTCAGGGTCGGGGAGCTGCCTTCCCCCAGTTTATAAACCAGTTTATAACCCTGTTCCAGCAGAGCAACGTGCTCCCCAAAACGAGCAGCATCTCAGAACGGTGACTTTGTCATCTGGGTGCTGATCTGAGGCTGTGAGAAAAACAGCAGGAAGAAAGGCCACTGAAAAGGAGAGGGATAGGTGCCCAGAACCCCCACTCTCAAGTTTGCCTCAGGGAAGCCAGAAATGTAGGAACACACAACAGTCTCCAGAAAATGGAATATTCAACTCATTTCCCAAGTTTGTGTCATTGCTGTTTAGGGTTGTTTTTGGCTCCTGAGAGCTAGTGGCACCTCCGCTGAGTGACGTGAGTTCTTTGGTGCCTCCCACACTTTCTCAGAAGAGAATGTGTGTGGCTCTTTGCTGGAAGGCTGACCAGCAGCAGGCAGGGGCCGGCAGCCAGGCTCCAGGGAAGCCTGAGAGCCCAGCCCGGATCGTGGGTGGTCCCTGTCCCCAGACATCTGGGCTGGGCCGGATTAGAGCTGCAGAACTGGCCCGTGCAGTGGGTATTGGCAAGAACAGAGGGTCTCCCCCCAGTCCACCCTGTTGTGTTCAAGTGGCCAAAATAAGTTGGAGGGGGTGGTAGGGCCAGGGTTCAGGGCCCAGCTAGAGAGACCATCAGATGAGTCACTGTGACTTGACTTCTCTGGGCCTCAGGTCTCTCATCTGTAAAATGGGAACAGAAGTGCCTGTTTCCATTGGCTTGTTTGGAAGAAAATAAAGTTCAGAAAGTGCTTAGGGCATACTGGCTGCTTGATAAAAGTGACTTCTTTCTCTCTCACACTTTGCTTCCATTCAGAGAAAGCTTCTGAAAAGAGAAACTGAAATGCAACCTGGAAAACAGGCCTTCAAATTCAACAGATCCACCCCGTGCATTAGGGTGTCGCAAACGGGATCAGTTGCCGGGATTACCAGGAAATCTAGTCTTCCAAATCTTCCCTCCTCCTTTGTAATTTACTGTTTATTCGGGGCGGATTCTGTGTCTGTTGTGATGGTGACCACAGGTGACACTAAGAGGCACTAACGCTGGAGGTGGGGAGGGAGTGCTGCCCGGGTCTCATCATCTGAACACTGATCTAAAGCATGAGGCTCAGCCTTAGCACTAAGAAGCAGTCAGGGCAGTAGGACCTCCCCGCAGCCCTTCTTCCTGCTCCCCGTCTTTCTCTCCCTCTGTCTCCCACCGGGCCTCACCGAGTAAGTGGAGTGCTCACGGCTGGTGACGGCAGAGTTCATGGCAACTGGGGTCTTCTTCTTCTGGCTTCCTCTGGGGAAGCAGGGCAGGGAACACCCAAAAAAAAAAAAGAAAAAAAAAGGTGAAGCTGCCGCAGGAGCCGGAGATTAACTTCTCTAGGCACAGCTCTGCACCGAGGACTACCCAGGCAGCCCTCAGGAGGGAGGGGCCTCCAGCTCCTACCTGCCTGCTCATCTATAACAGACGCCCGCTCCAGCCTGTCCTGCAGGGAACCAAGGTGCATTTGGTTGCAGGAAATGTTTCATAAGTTTCGGTAGCTGCAGAGGAGTTAATGATCCCCCACAGCACTCAGGAAACCAAGCGGAGGACAGCCCATCAGGGTGTAGCAGAAGAACACTTTCTGGAAACCAGGTTCGAGGGGGCAGAAAAGGAGGGGGATGAGAGTGAGGCTCTGGCTGGAACACAGAGGCTTTTCCATTTTCTAAGCTGATTCCTTGTGACTGGTTGAGCTGAATGGAAATCATTGCAAAATAGCTGGAACAGCCTGACCCCTGAGATGCCTAATGAGATGATTAAAAGGGTAGAAGATTACGCCTTGTCCTGGCCACAGCTGCTAAGGCTTATGGGTAGGGCAAAGGCCTCACAAGGCTCAGGTGAGAGCCTGAGAGACAAATGCTTCTAACCCTTTGTGCTTGTTTCCCAAAGACCCAGAAACACCTGATAATCTGCCTTCTAAAGAGAGAAGTCCAGGAAGGTGTAGTTTCACTGTTATTCTGCACAGAACACTTGAAAGCCCCGCCGCAAAAGCTCTTGATCAAACCCCACTTCATGAAGTCCAAAGCAAGCAAATACCAGCTCCTCATGGTGGCAGAATGTTCTGGAAAGGGTGGCACCGGTTGCCAAGGTTCACGAAGCGCATGGCAGGACCCACATAAAAGTCAACGGGAGTTGGTCCAAAGGAAGCCCCAAAAACCATGATGATGAGATTGTGGAAGGAAAATCTTGGGACCCCAAATCACTAAGCCAAGGGCAAAGTCAAGCTGGCCTCAGGCAAACCTGCCTCCAATTTTTTCCTAAATAAGATAGCTGCAGAGCTAAAAACGCTGCATACCTCACTCGCAATTTGCCCACAAGGAAACTCCTTGTGGACCTCAAGGTCTTTACCCTAAAACAGCTCTGTGGAATTTCACCCTAGCAGTGTAAACTGACGACTGATCCTCATAGGTGCAAGACAGAAAGTCATCCCTCTGCTCACCGGAGACAAATGCATGTCTGATTGCTTCCTCTGCCCTATTGTTTATGTAAAAATGCAGATTCTGGCTGGGCCCACGCCCATAACCCCAACACTTTAGGAGGCCCAGGCTGGTGGATCACTTGAGATCAGAAGTTTGAGATCAACCTGGTCAACATAGTGAAACCCCATCTATACTAAAAATAAAAAATTAGCTGGGTGTGGTAGTGCACACCTGTAGTCCCAGCTACCTGGGAGGCTGAGGCAGGAGAATCGCTGGAACCCTGGAGGCGGAGGTTGCAGTGAGCCGAGA
Source organism: Symphalangus syndactylus (assembly GCF_028878055.3). Taxonomy (NCBI): domain Eukaryota; kingdom Metazoa; phylum Chordata; class Mammalia; order Primates; family Hylobatidae; genus Symphalangus; species Symphalangus syndactylus. The sequence continues at coordinate 125,277,745 of NC_072428.2, forward strand.
TTGTTCCACTGCACTCCAGCCTGGGCAACAGAGCAAGACTGTCTCAAAAAAGAAAAAAAAATGCAGATTCACTGAGCCAAACTGTATTCAGTGAAAGGCTGATCAAGGACTCAAAACAAAGCAACCTTATCTACCCCCTATGACCTGAAACCCCCCCCACCCCACCACTGTGTCTCCCTAAAATGTATAAAACCACCTTGGGCACATGTCCTCAGGACCTCCTGAGGCTGTGTCACAGGCACATTCTTAAGCTTGGCAAAATAAACTTTCCAAGTTGATTGAGGAGACCTGTCTTAGATATTTTGGATTCAGAAGATGTTTGAAGAAGGAGAAGACAGACTAGGCTTGGGCTGTGACAGAAAAACCAAGATGAAGAGACAGTCAAAAGCTGCTAAGTCACTGACTGTTACTGAACACTTGGCTTTGTACACCGTGCTCTGCCTTTATATGGACTGTCTTATTTCATCTTCATGACACACCTGGCATTCACATCTTTATTTATAGATTAAGAAATTCAGACAGCCAGGCCTGGTGGCTCACACCTGTAATCCCAGCACTTTGGGAGACTGAGGCAGATTGATCTTGAGGCCAGGCGTTCAAGACCAGCCTGGCCAACACGGTGAAACCCCGTCTCTACTAAAAATACAAAGGTTAGGCATGGTGGTGCGCGCCTGTAGTCCCAGCTACTCAGGAGGTTGAGGCAGGAGAATCGCTTGAATCCGGGAGGCAGAGGTTGCAGTGAGCCGAGATCATGCCACTGCACTCCAGCCTGGGTGACAGAGCAAGACTCTGTCTCAAAAAAAAAAAAAAAAAAAAAAGAAAGAAAGAGAGAGAGAAAAGAAAGAAAGAAATTCAGATGTTGTTGAGTTGGGTTTTTGTTCAAGGTTCATAATAAATGTGGGAGCTGAGATTCAAACCTAGGCTGTTCCACAGCCCATGGCTTACAGAGGACGGTGAGTGAAGACCCTCTGGGCCTGGGCAGCGGCTCCAGAGGAGATGGCCCATGGCCCAGAGAGGTTCTGATTGAAGTTCAGCAAGTGTGGCCATGGAGGAAGTGTGGATCCTCCACCGTCGTTCTTAGGGCCCCAGTTCACGCCCAAAGTAAGATGGGAACTGCTGGGTGTCAGGAAGGCAGGAGCTCCTGCCGCTATGGAGTTCCCCTGAAAACAATATGACTGCAATCCCCTGGGCTGGGCGAGTTGCCAGACCAGGGCTAGGAGCAGGGCCAACATCCACTGGTTGCCGTGGGAAGGCCTGGCCAGAGTGGATCAGAGTAATGAGCCACCTCACTGCCCATCACAGTCCCCCACCCTCACAGACCAGCCAGCAACGTCTGTCCCAACTGCTGCACATGTTTCTCTGGCCTTACCACATCCACACGTGGAGTTTCTGGCAAAGGGGTCTGAAAAGGCCTCTCCTATATCATTTTAAAGGGACTTAACCCAAGCCTGCTTCGGGGTGCCACCCTGACCAGGAGCAAGGCGATAGGTAAAACCTTATCCCAACTCAGGTTAGTTTTATGCCAGAGTTTGGCCACTGTCTTTATTAAGGAGTGGTTTTTCTTGTCTGTCGTTCTCATTGACTGTGGTCTGTATGATGAATGTAGTTTTCATTTGCCCTGCAATCCTTGACTTACCTTTTGAGTAACTTCTGAAATGAAAGAAGGACTGCTGTCACTTTGTGTAGTGCATGAGAGTCCGAACTTGGGAATGATTTTCTTGAATAATGTCTTAGCTGCTTCTGTGGCTCTTTTGGACTTGGTGGGGTATGCTTTTACCCATCCTGAAAAGGTGTCTATAAATACCAGCAGGGCCAGGCGTGGTGGCTCACACCTGTAATCCCAGCACTTTGGGAGGCTGAGGCAGGCAGATCGCTTGAGGTCAGCAGTTTGAGACCAGCCTGGCCAACATGGCGAAAACCCGTCTCTACTAAAAGTACAAAAGTTAGCTGGGCATGGTGGCACGCACCTGTAGTACCAGCTACTTGGGAAGCTGAGGCACGAGAATTGCTTGAACCTGTGGGGCAGAGGTTGTAGTGAGCCAAGATCAAGCCACTGCACTCCAGCCTGGGCAACAGAGCGAGATTCCATCTCAAAAAAAAAAAAAAAAAAAATACCAGGAGGAATTTATGTCACTGGCTGTAGGCATCTGAGTGAATTCCACCTGCCACTCTTTAAAAGGGCACGGTCCTTTGAGTTGCATTCCTCTGTTGGCAGGATTATGTTCGGTCTTGGGGTTATTTTTGGTGCACAAAACATACCCCTGTGTAATTTTCTGAATAGCTTTCCAAAGGTGGGGGCCACACAAGGTCTTCAAGGGTGCCTCTCTCATAGTGTGTTCTTTCCTGCAAATGTTTTAAAGCTGGATAGACCAGGGCCTCGGGGAGTAAGACTGTTCCCTAAGCCTCAGTTTTCCAGAATGGATCTGAGTCTGTGTTAAATCCCTAGTCCCCAGGCACGCTTCTTGTCTTGCTCAGTGTAACAGGGTTTGAAATCTGACAAGTCCAGATGGGGAATTAAAGCTCCCGGCAGCTGCCTAATTTCCTTTAGTTGTCAATGAGTCATCTTTTTGGTGCCTGGGGCAATGCATAATGGAGGCCTGGGTGAGCAGAGCAGCTGCCTCTCGTAGAGCTAAAATTTTCATTGGGTGTTTAATGTCTTTATTTCCTAATGTCAGGATGCCTCTCTCTTTCCAGATGAGCCCCATGAGCATGCACTACCATGAAGGCATACTTAGAATCAGTGTAACCACTTTCCCTAGGATAGCTCCATGGGCCTGATGAGGGCAATTAGCTCAGCCTTTTGTGCAGCGGTACCAGCAGGAAGGGCGAGGGCTTCTTTTGCCCAGTTGATAGTTACCACGGCATACCTGGCTTGGCACTGTCCATCCTCCGTGAAACTGCTCCCACTGGTGTAGAGTTCCCGATCTCTGGCTGGTCTGCCAGGTCTGGTCTGCTGCAATAGACTGCATAAAGGTTTTTTTTGTTTGTTTTTGAGACTGAGTCTCGCTCTGTCCCCCAGGCTGGTGTGCAGTAGTGCGATCTCGGCTCACTGCAACCTGGGTTCAAGCAATCCTCATGCCTCAACCTCTTGAGTAGCTGGGATTACAGGCATGCACCATCGCACCTGGCTAATTTTTGTATTTTTAGTAGAGACAGGGTTTCACCATGTTGCCCAGGCTGGTCTCAAATTCCTGGGCTCAAGCAATCCACCCTCCTCGGCCTCCCAAAGTGCTGGGATTACAGGGGTGAGCCACATCGCCTGGACTGCATTAAGGATTTTTAGACAGCCATGCTATAAATCAGAATTGGGTTCTGTAGCTGGGAGCATTGTTCTGGGGTTTAGAGGTGTAGTCGTTTGCAGGGTAACATTTGGGTCATCCAAGAGGATGGCCTGGTATTTGCCCATTTGCCCTGCAGTGAGCCATAATCTCCCTTTTGTTTTAGTAAAGTCAATACCTGGTGGGGCACAAACACTATAACTGACTGTCCCAGGGAAAAATTTTCTACCTCTTGCAAAACTATACAGGTAGCTACCACTGCCTGAAGGCAGGTTGGCCATGCCTTGGTTGTCTGATTCAATTGCCTAGAGAAACAGGCTATGGATTGCAGTGTGCCTCCTGCATTTGAATTAACATGCCCAAATTGACTGCTTGTTTTTTATGGATATAAAGTTTGAACGGCTTCTGGGGGCCTGGTATCCCCAGTGCTGGGGTTGTAATTAATTTATCCTTAAAGGGGCTCTGAGTCTAGTCCCTTTAAGGCTTTCTAAAGTGGTTTGGCCATCAGCCCAAAACTGGAATCCAGATCCTACAGAAACAGGTCATTTCCAGGAATCCATGCAATTGCCTCCGCTTCTCCAGGGCTTTGATGGCTGCTATTGCCTGTTTTCAATCAGTCATTTGGCTCCTCTTGTCTAGCCTTAACTTGAAGCCATGATAAATGACCTTTTGTTTGCAAATGTGAGCTGCCTGCTAGGATATCTTATATCCACAGGGGATACGTTTTACCTACATTGAGCCAGGTGATTTAGGACTAGAATAGCAATAGGTACTTCTCATAATCAGGGTCATCCACATATTGTAGCAAAATTCCTTCATCTAGTTGCAAGTCTCTAATCTCTTGCCAGTATTTCCCCCAAAACAGTGGGAGAGTTTTTGAACTGCTGAAGCAGTACTATTCAACAATATTGGAAAGTCACTTTGGTCTCCAGGTCTTAACATTTAAAAGTGAATAACTGGTGAGCTGCTTCCTCAATTGGAATACAGAAAAGATCATCTTTAAGGTCCAACACTGAAAACCATCTGTAGTTTCCAAGTATAGCAGTTAGTAAAGTAGAAAGGTTACACCCAGTTGGGTGAATATACTGGTCTATCTCATTAGTTGCTCTTAAGTTCTGGACAAATCAGTTTGCATCACAGTGTGGCCTTTTTACAGGCAGAATGGGGGTATTATATGGGAACCTGCAAGAATGAATTAGCCCATTCCTTAAAAATTTTTGCAAAATTGTTTGTGTTTCTTTTAAGGCCTTTTTTAGTGGGTTTTGTTTTTCTGGGGCACCTTAGCCCCTTTAATTCTATATGCACTGGCTGTACATTTTTAGCTTTTCCCAGAGTTCTGTCTGCCACAACTACTCATTTTTTTGTAGATTTCTGGAGGGAAAAGTTTTTCTTCCTTTTTTTAGAGGGTAAGCAACATCTATAACCAAAGTGCTTGCTCTGGGGGAACCTGCAAGCATCACTGCTGTTCCTCAGGGAAGAAGGCTACTTGAGCATTTAATTTACACAGTAGGCCTCATCCAAGCAGAGGGATGGGGCATTCTGACATACGTATAAAGCATGCCTTAGTTCCAAATCCCCCAACTTACATTTCAAAGGTTGAAAAGAGGCTTTTTGCTGGATACTCCCTGCTATTCCTGTCACAGGTGCTGTTATTCTTGTGCTCTGTGCTTCTGGGGTGTTAAGAATTGAGTATGAAACCCCTGTATCAACCAGGAAATTAATAAGTTTGCTTTCCACTGTCAGTAATATCCAGAGCTCTTCTGGGGAAGTGTTAATTGGTTTTGTAAGACCTAAGGGAGCCCGTGGGCATCCCCATTAATTATCACAGCTCTGTCCCTGCATCTGTTTATGACCTCTCTCCTGGATGGATCCTGATTTTCTTTGGCCCCCTGTCTCTTTTAGTTTTGAACAGTTGGCCTTCCAATGGCCTTCCTCCATGCAGTAAGCACACTTTTTGTGGTTTAGGGGCTTGCCCTGGTTCCTAGGGCATTGAGGAACCCTGCCTGTGCCATATATGCAGTGCCAGGTTGTTGTTCCTTTTCTCCCTTGTGGTCTCTATGGTTATACACCTGCAAAGCAATATCCACCAACTGATCTGGAATCATTTCCAGCACCTTATCATATTTTTCTAATTTCTTACTTATGTTGAAGGCACTTCTCTGCATAAAAGTCACATTTAGTAGCCTTGAGTTCTCAGACTTCTCAGGGTTTATGCATGTATTTCTACAAAAAGCCTGGTAGATTTGTTCTATGAATTCAGAAGGATCCTCATTTGCCTTCTGGATGACTGTTTGGACTTTGTTCAGGCAATTTTGCTTGGGTACTCCCTTTCTGAGTCCAGCTAGGACACACTTACATTAGCGTTCTAGGCAAGCCATATCATTTGCTTGGTTGGGGTCCCAGTGAGGGTTTGTACCTGGAATGTCCATGGCAGAATTGAGAGTATTTTATGGGTTGGTTTTATGGAGGTGCTGCACCTCCTCATTTGCCTCTTCAATTGCTAATATCTTTTTATCTGCCAATAAAAACATATTCAGGAAGGTCTGTACATCTGCCCAGGTGGATTGAGGGGTGGCAAAAATGGATTTTAAAAGGTCTGCCATCCTCTTGGGGTCCTCCCAGTAGGGTGGATTGGAACTTTTCTAATTCAATAAGTCATATGTTAAAAATGAGCTATATGTCTAACAGTGTCCTGCAGGTTGTCTATTTTTATCTAAACCTCCTACTGGTAATCTCCTAAGTGGGAATTGCCCTGCCCCATTCCTACTTTTGCCCTGCCCAAACTGGGTTCCCTGCCAGATCTTTGAGGGGGAGACCATTCCAGCTCCCTCATCATACTCAGAAGGGGCTGTGGCCCCCTCTTTCAAATCTACTTCTTCATAATGTGGGGTGGAAGCGGTTGGCATGGCAGCTAAGAAAGCAGCTGCTGGCCCTGTGGGAATGGGCTGTGTTATGGGTGGAGCTAACACAGCATCACTGGAAGAAGTCTCTGGGTCTGCCTTGGCCAGGGGGAAGGGTGGCTACTGGCTGAGCCACAGCTGCCTCAATGAGACCTATAGTGGCTGCCAAGTTCAAGGCCTATAAAAGGGCGAAATCTTTCTTGTCCTTTTTTCCTGAGTTTGACTATCTGGGAGTACCTTCTTCACATCTCCCTGCATGGCTAGTATCCTGTGGCCCCTTTCCCGTCCCGAGTCCTGATTCTGCAATAGCATAAAAGAGTGGGTGTAGGGTATTTCGTCCCATTTCCTTACTCTCTGACAAAGGTCTTCTAATTTTATCAAAGTCTAATACTGGGTACTTCCATTCTGGGACCAAAATCTATTATCACCCAGCAGGTACTGAGTCTAGACAGTATTATTACAGTAATAAATCATCTTTTTTCTAGTCATATGTTAATAACTATATTCCTTCCAATTAGCCAGAATATTCCCTAGGGGAATTTCAGAGCAAATAGAGACTTTGTTGCCCATCCTCACTCAGTATCTGCACATAGATCATTCAGCTTCACAAAAGCAGTGATGGTGGTCATCTTTTAATTTCTTGATTTTATTCCACAAGCTGTCTCCTGTTATCAAGCCTCTAGTAGACATATGAATTAAACCAACTTAACACAGCCAGTGTACATAAAGCCACACATGAACATTGTCTTACCATTATCGCCCAAAGTCTATAGTTAATATAGTGTTGGTTTTTTTCAAAAAAAAAAGAACAAAAGAAGAAGAAAGAAAGGAATAAAGAAGAAAGAAAGAGAGAGAAAGAAAGAAGAAAGAAAAGAAAGACTCAATTTTAAGACTTCAGCATATAATTTTTAATCTTTATTATTAACTAATATACAATGTAGATATGGTTTAAATAAGCAGAAACAACTAGTATAACTAAATACTTTTTAAAAACTATTTTCTTCTCTTCAACTGATAACAGCTTTGCTTTTCTCTTCTGGGATTAAACATACTACAAGCTTTTATTTGAGTTCAGTCTTGCAGAACACAGACATTACGGCTGCTTAACAGGAACAGTCATAATGGGCAATTTGCCACTTACAATCTTCCACCTCTGCTCTTGTATAACTGTTTCTGCTAACCCTTCAGCTTGTCTCTGTCCTCCATTTCCAAGGTCTTTTACTGGACAAGCAGGGCCCAGGGAAGAATATCCAGGTAGGGTCCCTGGAGCCAGGAACAAACACCTGGAGGGGATGGAGCTGGCACGTGTGGAACTAAGGTGCAAAATCAGCTTATGGTGTCAGGTCACCCACACTTCCTTAGTATCATTTAGAAAAGGCAGGAACCAGGTGCAAAGGCTCTGGCCAGGGGCAGAAGGCACTAATTGAGAGCAAACAGGCTCAGAAGAGACGTTCAGAGATGGGAGCCAGCAACTTTCCTTGAGGGGCCAGGACACAGAGCCCAGGGCCCAGCCCAAACTTTTCCCATAAATGCAGCAGGATCAGGGCTTACACAGGTTCACTTGGTTGGAAGCACTTCCCAGTCCTGGGTGCATATTGATTCAGCTCTCAGAGATTCCCACTTAATTGACCTCCCACCATCCCATACACACAGCAACAGCTTTTGATTTTGTTTTAAACCCAGATGATTTGACTGAGTATCTATAGTTGAAAATCACTACTCTAATATCATCATGCTGATTCTAAACTGGAAAACAGGTTGCCAAAATGTAACTACTGCTCTAAGCTGCTCCTGCTCTGTAGCAGCAGGTCTTGCAGCCAGCTTTGGCATCTTCCTGATTCCAGCTCTTCCTGTATACTGTGCTTGGGTTTCCCCACACTGGTTCACCAAGGCTCAGAGTGGAAGGTCGAGCTCCCATAAGTTGGACAGAGCAGAGTCCTGTGAAAGTCAGAATGGATTCTCAGAAAGAGATATGTCTGGAGGGAGAGGTCCTGGACCAATAGACTACCTCATCCTGAAGGTGTCCAGTAGTGTGCCTCCTTGACTGTTCACCCTGGCCAGAGGACCAGCCTGCAGCCTTCCTGTGGCTGCTTGCTACCCACATGCCCAGAGGACAGTATTCTAAAGCCCTTCCTGGCAACCCATACTTCATCCTGCTACTGCCTGGCCATCAAAGAAATTAGAAACCAGAGGGCACCTGAGAGGTGTAAACCAGAGGATAGAGTTAGGGTTCTTAGTTGCCAGTCATAGAAATTGACTCGACCAACTTAAGCAAGAAACAAATATGCATTTAAAGAACACTGGGTGCTCATCAAATGAGTTCAAAAACCAGGCACTGGGAAGGATAGAAATGGTGGCTCTAGAGATCACAGCAGCAGAAATCTGTGGACTTTCTCTTATAGGGTATTACTTTCAGGTGACATAGCTCCATCCACCCTCTCTTCCTTGTGCCATCACTCAACAGTCAAATTCCAAGGAGACAGGATCTGATTGGCCCAGGCTGGTAATGCACCCACCCATTCAGGAAGCCAATGGGGGTGGAACTGGGTTCCTATGAGTGGCAGCTCTCAGGAAGCACATAGAAGGAGCAAGGGGCAGTTCTTCCAAAGGAAAGGAAAGAATGGCAGGAGGAAGACGCAAGAAAGAGGCAGTCACTCCCTAGTTACCATGATGGGGATATCCCGTATCCTGGGTTGGAGGAGTCAGCATATTTCCCTTACTGTGCTATCACACAGTATGAACTATGAACACACGTTTTCTGTGTGGGTATTTCCCTCTTTCCTCCCCACCTGTCCTAGAGGACACCACTCCAACGGAAGCTGGCAGGAATCCTCACTTCACCAAGTTTTAGAGCAATAAAGAGTAATTTCTTGCACCCCTGATTTTGCAGACTCAGAGTCCTACCCTTTAGTGTGGAGACTCAACCTGGCTGGCCAAGACCCCTCAGTTAGAGCATGTCTGTATCTGGGAATGGTCACAAACCAAGACAGATGCCTTCGAGGCAGTGGGGAGCCCAGGCAGAATCGTGTACCTCCAGGAGGCCCGGGTTCAGAGTGCACTCCCTAAGCTGCATGGGAGAGGGTCCGACAGACCACTGTAAATGCCTTCAGCAGATTCAGGGCCATCGCCAGGATGAAGAAAGGGGGTGAAGATGACTAGAGGCTGTGGACCAGATTAATTCCTGATTCCCAGGAAAATATCTAGAAAGAGAAGGGCATGGAGGATGATTTTTTTTTTTTTTTTTTTGAGACGAAGTCTCGCTCTGTCGCCCAGGCTAGAGTACAGGGGTGCGATCTCGGCTCACTGCAAGCTTCGCCTCCCGGGTTCACTCCATTCTCCTGCCTCAGCCTCCAGAGTAGCTGGGACTACAGGTGCCCGCCACCACGCCCGGCTAATTTTTTGTAATTTTTAATAGAGACGGGATTTCACCGTGTTAGCCAGGATGGTCTCAATCTCCTGACCTCATGATCCGCCCACCTCGGCCTCCCAAAGTGCCGGGATTATAGGCGTGAGCCACCGCGTGAGGCACTGCGCCCGGCCAGAGGATGATTTTTAAGCCCTTTACGCCAGACTGAGAATTTCCAAAAGAACTGAACTTCCTCCTGCAGAGAAAGAATTTTCCCTCCAGGGGAAGTTCTGAAGCACCTGTCGGGGTTTGCCCTCTGGAGCAAGAGGCTTTCTACCAGAGCCAGCAGCCCTGGCTGGCACTTGGCAGGTGTCACCAGCCATCAGGTGGGGGCACCTCTAACTGAGCAGCCAAGACCAAAGGGCCCCAGTACCCAGCAATAGGTTGGGGGGCCCAGTGCAGAGACTGAGCTAGGGGAGAAATCTGAACCCACAGCAAGGCTAGAGGAAGCAAGGGAGAGAATGGGGACAGGCCCCCAGCCAGGAGGAGGGAGGAGAGAATTCTGCCCAGTGTGCAGGCTCCTTAGCTGTCCTGAGAGATCCTGGGAAAGTCTCACCCACAGAGCAAGCAGTCCGAGTGGAGCAGCCACTGACTAGAAATATTCAATTTGGGCAGAGCCTAGTTCCCCTCTTCTTTGTGGGGACACAGACTTATTGGGAAGAAAACTGTGGAAGAACAATGTTTGAAGAATAATAATTTATTTTTTTTTCCTCTTTCATTCCTTCCCTTCATTGTGAGAGGACAGAAAGCAAAATACCTGTATACCTGTCACTTGCTTTTTTTTTTTCTTTTTTTTTTGCTTCTTTGCATCTGAAGGTCTTACCCATGCAGAAGTTAATGCTGGATTCCTCAGAGAAAAGAGCACTATTTATAGAGAAGGGCTTTCTCCCTGCAAGTAGTTGGTTGGAGGGTTGGGAGGTGAATCGTGAGACAAGGAACATAAAGACAGCTGGGTGTTGACATGTTCCCAAGAGGTAACTGTGCCCCATTCCTAGGTGAGAGTCCAGAGGGGACAGCAAGAACCCAGAGAGGGGACATCTGTGTGATGGGTCCAGAGAGTCATTGCCACAAACAGCAGCCCCACAGGACACAGAAGCAGTCAAATGATTGATTCCTGGGTCCTCAAGCCTGACTCAAAGTTGGTCACGATGGCTGATGGGGCCTTCTCAGTAGGGACATATGTGAACTGAAGAATGTGGACCACACAGATGATAGACACCTCAGGGACACCTGAGGACTGGGACCCAGGGCCAGATGGAAACTTCTTTAATGCCTTGGCACTACAAGTGGAGCTTAGCTGCAAACCCCAGAGACGGGGAGGACCCCAAGTGCTGGGATTACAAAGTGCCCAGCCAAGAGTTTTAAAAGGGAACTTGCAAAGCCCCAGCAGAATGGAGATTCACAATAAAAGTCAATGTTTTTTACCTGTGGCCCATCTGCAGTTTTGACTCAATGTATACTTGTTATGGGCACCTTAAGGAGAAAGGAGGGCTGAGCCACCAGATCCCAGAACATTTCTGCAGACTGTGACTGTGGTCATACAGGCCACGGATGGGACAGAATCAGAGTGTTTGTCCTTTCTGCATGCCACCTGCAGAAAAATGCTCACACTGAGGATCAGCCCTCAAGGAGGAGGCCCAAGGTCATACCCTTCATTGTACCATCCCTGGTGTTGTCCTTACAGTGGTGGTGTCCTGGCACCCAGCTCCATCGCTAGACAGAGTTGACTGCAGGTAAGGGATGTGGGAGCCCAGGGCTGAGGAGCACCTGGCTCCTGCATGATTGATATGGTTTTGGTGTGTCCCCACCCAAATCTCATCTTGAATTTTAACTCCCACAATTCTCACGTGTGGTGGGAGGAACCCGTTGGAAGGTGATTGAATTATGTGGATGGGTCTTTCCTGTGCTGTTCTTGTGATAGTGAATGAGTCTCACGAGATCTGATGGTTTTAAAAAGGGGAGTTTCCCTGCACAAGCTCTCTTCTCTTTGCCTGCTGCCATCCACATAAGATGTGACTTGCTCCTCCTTGCCTTCTGCCATGATTGTGAGGCCTCACCAGCCACACAGAACTGTAAGTCCATTAAACCTCTTTTTCTTTCCCAGTCTTGGGTGTGTCTTTATTAGCAGCGTGAAAATGGACTATTACAATGTCCTTCCACTGTAGCGTGCAGCACTGGCTACTCTACGTGAATCAACTGCAGCTGGGAGGTGTGGGGCCCAGGGCCAGAGACCTCTAAGATCTGACGTGTGGAATTCCTACAATTGGCTTTATAAGAAGAGAACGGTGCTTTTGGCTTCAGGCCTTTTTTTTCCCCTCAATTCTTCTCGATAGGAGTTTGACCTAAATATATCTTGCTCACAGTTACATCTTCATCTTCTCTTTCATCACTTCTAACGGAACTGAGTAGCACTGGCTTGGGCTACGAATTGAAAAGCAGGCTGCTGCTTCTCCTGGGAAGCAACAAGGTGGTTCTCATAGTGGTTTCTGCCCCACTCTGACCAAGACCCACCTGTCCTCAGTCCTTGGCTGAAAGCCAGCCTGGCAAGATGTTCAGAAACTAACAGGGCCTATTCATGTCAACATCCCTTCCCACGTTTTGCCTCCACCGTCTTGCAGAGAAATTTTCTGAGAAGTAGAAATCTAGACTATGAAAGGAGAAAGGAACTATAGAAGAAAGTAAAGCTCAGAGAAAGAGGGAAACTACTTGGTCAGTCTCCTTGTCTCAGTTAATCCAACATCCAAAAAACCACCCAAGCCACAGCCTGAGCATCAGCCTTGTAAACTGGTCCACCATATGCAACTGTTCCCAAGTTCCACCAAATTCACTTTCTAGATATTTCTCATGTGTGTTCCATTCTCTCTGATAGTAGCAAATATATTAACCTCATCTAAGCCCCTTCATTACTTCTTATTCAATTCTATACTGGCTTCCTTATGTGTCACATCATAGCCTATTTTCTTCTGATAATTGATTTTATGCACAGAAGTCTGGGTAAACTCTTAAAACATAAATCTGGTCATGTCCTTCCCTTTTAAAACTCTTGGCTGGGCATGGTAGCACTTTGTAATCCCAGCAATTTGGAAGGCCAAGACGAGAGGATTGCTTGAGGCCAAGGGTTTGAGACCAGCCTGGGCAACATAGCGAGACCCCATCTCTACAAAAAAAATTACAAAAACTAGCTGGGCGTGGTGGCACACATTTGTATTAGCTACTCAGGAGGCTGAGGTGGGAGGACTGCTTGAGCCTATGAGTTGAAGGCTGCAGTGAGACATGATTGCACCACTGCACTTCAGCCTGGGTGACAAAACCAGTCCCTGTCTCTAAAAATATAATTGTAGTAGGCCAAGCACAGTGGCTCACGCCTGTAATCCTGCACTTTGGGAGGCCGAGGAAGGCAGATCACCTGAGGTCAAGAGTTCGAGACCAGCCTGGCCAATGTGGTGAAAGCCTGTCTCTCCTAAAATACAAAAAATTAGCCAGGCATGGCGGCACGTGCCCGTAATCCCAGGTACCCAGGAGGCTGAGGCAGGAGAATCGCTGGAACCCAGGAAGCAGAGGCTGCAGTGAGCCGAGATCATGATACTGTGCTCCAGCCTGGGCAACAGAGTGAGACCCTGTGTCAAAAAAAAAAAAAAAAAGATTGTAGTAGTCTGTTTTCATGCTGCTGATAAAGACATACCCAAGACTGAGTAATTTATAAGGAATAAGAGGTTTAATGGACTCACAGTTCCACGTGGCTAGGGAGGCCTCACGATCATGGCGGAAGGTGAAAGGCACGTCTTACATGGCAGCAGGCAAGAGAGAGAATGAGAGCCACGTGAAAATGGAAACCCCTTATAAAACCATCAGATCTCATGAGACTTATTCACTACCATGAGAACAGTATGGGGGAAACCACCCCCATGATTCAATGATCTCCCACCAGGTCTGTCTCACAACACATGGGAACTATGGCAACTACAATTTAAGATGAGAGTTGCATGGGGACACAGCCAAACCACATCAATAATAAATAAATAAAAAGAACAAAGGAAAAATTTAAAAAAAACTCTTCCTGACTCCCCTATGCCCTGAGGATAAAGTAAATCTAATCCTTAGCGCATCCTATGATGTCTTTCATGACCTGATTTGGCTCTGCCAAGCCTCACTGCTCACCACCCCCCTCCCACACAGCACCTCATACACAAGTAGGTACACAGCCAATAGCAACTGGATTGGCTCAGATTATCCAAGTTGACTCAACATGTGTCAGTCATTGAGTAGCGTCTCTGCTCTCTTGGGCCAGTTCTTTGTCCATAAAGAGGTAGGCCTCAGGGCCCTCCTTCCACTGTCCCAGGCTCTGACTATAAAACAACGGGATCTCTGAAAGCACAGGCTGTGCTCCGGTCCTCTGTGCCTGCACTCAGAATGGACAATGTGAGGCTGGCCACTCAGTGGGTAGACCCCCAAAGCAGGAGCTGCTGCTCTCATTGCCACAGGGGAAGTCACAGGATGGGCTTTTCTCTAAAACTTTAGAAATCTGATTTCCATTTCAGAGGGTGAAACAGTTGCTCAGAAAGGGTTATGGCTTTACCAAGGCCCTTCTTCATCTCCTTTGCTAATTTTAAAATGTACCTGAGATTTTGTTTTTGTTCGGTTGCGGTGAGGCTGGCAGATCAGGACATGACAGCCATTGAAAAGGTAGCTTATTACAGTTCCTAAGAGGAGGAGGCACACCATGCCATGCAGAGCCACACAGAGAAGCACCAAAGTCATCAGAAGGCAGAAGGATTGGGGAGAAAGTATAGGCAAAAACCTTGATTGTGATTTTCATGGGGAAGTATGGGTGACCCAGGCTAAGCAGCTGAGCAGGCTTAGGATTGGCTGGTTTGAATAATTCTGGCAGGCTCTAAGGTATAGGGCTGTCTCTAGTTGTCTTCCACCTGGCCCTAGGGTGTTTATGGCATGAAGACAGTGGCTCAGCCTGATAAAGAAGGTGGTTGAGAGTATGGGCTCTGGATTGGTTAGTTTGCAAATGACAGGCAGGCTTGAAGGGAAGTTATTTGCTACCTCTAAAAACACGCGAAGAATTGCTCTAGAAAGGCAGACTGTCTCCAGTTAGAGAGCCCCAAATCCCAGATCATTAAACATATGAAAAATAGGAAAAGATAAATAACACAATGCTAGATGAGTAGACTTTGGGTTTCTCACCAGTACACTGCTCACCGCAGCCGTCACCCAGTGGTCTTACCTTTGCCACCATCCTCTTTGTTTTTGTTTTCATTGTTGGGTTTTTTTTGTTGTTGTTTGTTTGTTTTTTAGACAGTGTCTCACTCTGTCGCCCAGGCTAGAGTGCAGTGGTGCAAACCTGGCTCACTGAAGCCTCAACCTCCTGGGCTCAAGTGATACTCCTGCGTTGGCCTCCTGGGTAGCTGAGACCACAGGTGTGCCACCACCATGCCCAGCTAATTTTTAAATTTTTTTGTTGAGATGAGGCCTCTTTTCGTTACCCAGGCTGGTCTTGAATGCCTGAGATCAAGTGATCCTTCCACCTCAGCCTCCCAAAATGCTGGGATTACAGGCATCAGCCACTGCACCTGGCCCATCCCCTTTGTAATGGCCTCAACAGTCCCTTCCTCCATAAAACGGTCTGTGGAAAAAGGCAAAGGAAGACTTCTGGGAGAGAGAATGGAGAGAGTTAAATAAAACCCTCCCATTCATTCTTCCTGAAAAATCTCTGCCACTTGACAGGAAAAATAAACTGACCTTGGAGCTGAGAAGGAAGAGAGAGGGTGCCAAAGATCTCAGAGGGAAGTGGGTGCAAAGTAGCTTAGCGCTGAGGAAAGCTACTGCAGCTTGAATCACCTGCTTCTTGAGGTTCCTTTGGGGGCCAACAGGCAGCACAGCACTGGCCTGCCCCAGGGGGAGAGTGCTGCTATTCAGAGTCCTGGAGGGTGAGCCCACACCACGCCAACACATGGTGAGGCTCTCCCTGGAGGCAGGAGCCACGACAAAAGCTGCCCCTTTGCTTTCTCAAGTCGTCTTTGTCCCAGTAACCCCTGAGCCCTCCAAGGATGGCTTCTACAGAGCAGTGAGCACCTCTCTCTCATCCTCCCAGCTGGCTCCATCTTCTTTGCCCTGTGCTTCCTCCAGGAGCAGGTGCCACGGGGCAGCTCTGCAGCTGCTCATTCTGTGTACCTGCCCTGGCCCCGTGGAAAGCCCCAAGGGCCAGGCACACTCAGCACGCACTGGCCTGTGCTGACCCTGTGAGTGGAAGGGCCCACAGGGAGGCAGGGGCACCGAGCTCCCCATACCCCTCCACCTTCTCAGGAGTGCCCATACCACCACTCCACTCAGATGTTTGCAGGAGATGACATGGACATGATAGGAAGTCTTGGCTGCAGGAAACAGCTGCACGTTGTTCCATCAGAGAGCTTTCCCCGACCCTAATATTACCACTGGGGTCAAATGGGGCCACTGTGTGGTAAGCAGCATGTGAGAACTAAAACCCATAACTGGGCCCGAAGCCAGCATTCTCTAAATTGATCTAGGTAATTCCTTTCCCATCCCTTGTTGGAGGAGGGGGAGGGGTGCCCTTTGATTCATCACCTTGCAGCCTGCCAGAGCCTCAGGTGACAGAAAACAAGGGCAGCAGTGACACCCAGTGGAGAAACGTACACCAGCTCCCTTCCACCTAGAGCTGGGCACGGGACTGCCCCCTGCTTCACCAGAATTCCCCACAGACCCCACCTTCGAGGGCTGGGCTTGGGTCTTGTCCATGGTGCTGACACCCTAGGATGGGAGAAAGGGTGAGCCAGACGGGATGTCGATGGCAGGGCCTGACTTTGCATGTCTGCTGTCTCAGGGGCTTTAAGGCCACAGCTCACACAGCCACCAACCACAGGTGACATCCCAAGCCTCTAATGCTGTTTCCCTGAGGCAAGGCTCAAGTCCTGGCCTTTATCAAATGGTCGATTTTTCTTCTCTCCTACAAAAAGAAGGCAAGGAGATAAAAGATAGTATTCCCAATCTACAAAGCCTTTGCAACTAATAATGGAAACCTAACAGAGAATGTTAGCTGTGGGGTTTTGTTCGAGCATGCCTAGGAAACAGGCATCCCTTCCTTCACTGCATTCTTTCTTCCTTCCAGCCACCCACCCATTCATCCACTCAACACATTCTAGAGCACTTACTACAACTTGGTATGATTTGAGCATCGTGCTGGGTGATGGGTATATCACAGGGAGCAAAAACAGACCCACAGGTCCCTGCCTTCCTGAAACTCTTTGTCTGGTAGAAGAGACAGGCATTAATCAAATAATACTACACATCAATCCATAATTCCAGATGTGATAAGTGCTATGAAGAACAGGCAAATGGTGCTGTAAGACTATTATAAGAAGAAGATTTTTTTACCTAGTCAAGGAAGCCAGAAAGAGCTTCCCTGAGAAAATTATGACTGTGCTTTGATATAGGTAGATGAGTTGAGAGGGTTTGAGGCAGAGGAAGCAGCTTGTGCAAAGGCACAAAAACACTCAGGGAACTAAAAGAAGCCTGGAGTGCAGGGAGTGAGGAGGAGTGGGCTGCAAATTGAGGCTGGAGGAGTGGGCAGGGGCCAGACATGCAAGGCCTTGTTGGCCATGTTAAAAGTTTTGTCTTTTATCTAAAGAGCAATGGAAAGTCATGGATATGCTTTAAATAGGGAGGTGAAATGAGCAGGTTTATGTTCCAAAAAGATTGCTCTGGCTGCTGTGTAGAGAACAGACTAGAAAGGGGAAGAATGAATGCAGAAAGTCCAGGGAGGAGGCTCTTGCAGGAGTCTAGATGATAAAAGGTGGTGGCTCAGACCAAAGTGATGGTGAAGGTGAAGATGGGCAAAACTGAATGGGAAGAGATGTTTAGGAGGTAAAATCAACAGAATTTGGTGATGAATTGGCCAAGGGGTGGAATAAGGGAGAAGGAAGTATTAGGGATGACATGGGGTTTTGGGGCTTTTTGATGTGATGGAAGGTGGGGATTTGTATTGAGTTAGAGAAAACTGGAAGAGGCCCAGGTTTGGAGTGGATGAACATAAATGCAGTTGTTGAGTTCAAGGTGAATTGAGACATCCAAGTGAGAATGTCAAGGAGGCATATGTACATACAAAGTGTCTCCCAGGAGAGAGATGGAGATGTCAACTTTGAGAGTCAACTCTGCATACATGGTCACTGACGTCATAGGCATGGATGAGAAGGCCCAGAGAAAGAGGACAGCATGAGGAGTGGACAGGAGGCAACTTGCCTGACAATAACATCTTAAGAATAGCCTCAAGGTACCTGCCTCAAGAGCACACAGGTCAGTCCAGGAACAGCAGCTGGAAGAAGGGGAGAACCACATTGTTAGGGTTCCCGGGCTAAGTTTCCAGTCACTGTGGTCCCACCTGATTCAAGAACTGTTGAGTGAGATCCTTGAGCAGAGAGAGGAAGCTGGGACCAGGCAGAAGAGCACTAAGCAGTGGGGATGGGGCCCTTGGGGGCCGGGACCAGCCTTCCTTCCATGCCTCCCTTTGGCAGCACAGCCCCTGGCTGGGCTCCCTCCAGACAGGACCACTGGAACCACATGAGCCAGACAAGTGCATGAAGACTGGCAGGGCCAATATGTGTCATGTTGGGCCCTGATCTGACCCTGGGGGGAATAGACGCAGGAGAGGTGTGTAAACTAAAAACAAAATCCTAAGCCCCCCAACTGGCTGAATAGATCCCCTCTTGGCCAAGGGGGGCCCAGAGAATCCTGAAAAACTAAATTCCTGACTATCATGGAACTGAGATCAGACATACCTATTACACCTGCCTCCTTTTTGCAGTTTAGACACAATGACTGACCAGCATTAATGCTAAAACAGAGGTCATAAGCCTGACGGAACAGACTCTTTGTGGCAATAAGGTACCAAATTATCAACAGGACCTAGGACCATGCCAGAGAAGAGTTAAGTCATGCACCCCTACACTTAAAGAATAAACTATGTCCAACTGCCACAAGGGTCTTGCTTTTCTCCAGCCACTAAACAAGCAGTGGCCTCAAGATAAGCAATATTGAAACAATTACAACACTTGCAGCTCACAGGCATGGACTAACCTCCTGTTCTACCAGCCATAACCACAGCTTTCACTGGACAAGAGGCTGATTGCAGTAACTCTCCTGAATAAGAAGGCCACTGACCATGGACTGGTTCTGGCCGGTTTACAGAGGCTGCACACTTGAGTGCCTTTGTGTCTCTGCTCAACTTTTGACGTGTAGGGCCTAACTATAGTGCATTTAAATGTTAAGTCTCCACCCCAAGGTGAACATGGGTCACATATTACATGCATGTTTAATCCAGTGCATCAGGACCACCTTCATGAATATTCATAGTTCCTCCTGTAACCTGTTGAATACATATGATTAGCCAACCCATTCAGCATAAAGCCCTGCCCCAGCTCCTCCTCCTCCTAAGGGCCTGTCTCTGGCCTTGGCTGGGGGCTACGCTTCCCAGCCTGCCGGATGGGCACTTTGCGGGCTATAACCCTTTACAGAAAATAAAGTCTCCTTTTCTAAATGTATAGATCTTGTGATTTTTTTAAGTAAACGGGTGGGAGCTGGGCAACCTCTTCATTCCTCTCCCCACATCTGCCAGCTGGTGGTGAAGAAAGGGTCCCTTCACATGCTGAAGTTCACTCTCGGAGGCTCGGGGGCCCCGAAGCACAGGCTGTGCTGGTGGGAAGCCCACGCAGCCAACGTGGCTCTCAAAGTGCCCCTTCCAGGACCAGGCCTGCCCCCTCTGCCCCCTAGGTACCACCCAGGGAGGCAGCCCCACCCAAGAGGAAGAGCCTGGCGCCTAGAGGTACTTAGGACCCATGGAGAAGGATGTGCAGGGGTCCTGGAGCCACCTCCCTGCCCCCACAGTGCCATTTATTTCTTCACCCTCACTGGCCGATAGCCAGGCTTTCAGCCTGACTCCCAGGGCCCCAGAAGCATGAGCAGGTGAGGTGGCAGTATGGGTCATGCAGAAACTGAGCCCCCAGTTTAGAATGGCGGCTTCAGACCAGAAGCGCACTGAGCTGAGGGTGCCGGGTATGGCCCAGACACTGGGTTCAGGACCAGTTTCTTCCAGCCAGGTTCTTGCCAGCACCCTCCAGGTCTCCATGAAGCGTCTCCCTTCCAGGTGCCAGGGCCCTAACGCACACCCAGCCTACCTTGCAGGGTGGGCTTTGCTCCCTGGAGCATCTCCCTGCCTCCCCACTCAGGCCCTGTCTGGGTGTCCTCGTTGGCTCCCCTCTCCAGCCAACCTCATAGTGCAGGGGAGGGTGAACACATCTGGGCCTTGAGCCCGTGTCACCAGAAGCAGGTACCACCTACCCCTCTCTTCCTCCCATTTTATGCCCAGGAACTTGTTACCTGGACTTCACTTGCCTTGAACACAGTAAGACAATGCAGACCTCACTCCAATGGCTGGTCAAGGCCTGCAGTTAGATGGTCAGACAGCTTCCTGTTGACGGTGATTGGAGGCAGGAGGAGTGTGGCTGGAAAATGGCTCCGGCAGGGAGCAGGACTCTGCCCTCGTTGGCACTTGTCATCTATACATTGGCGGAAGCAGGAAGAAAGTAGTGGAAGGGCTTGTCACAAGATAAAGTGCCCATCCCCTCGGCCACAGAACACTAGCAGAAGAGACCCAAGCTCTCCTAGGAGTCAGAAGGAGCATCCGTGTCCACGTGAGCCAGGACCACCCATCCAGCCTAGCCACAGCTCTAACCTGTTCACATCCAGGCTCCCTCTCATTTCCTTCCTCCTTCTCTCCTTTTTTGCAGCAGTCTGGAGTAGCCTCCTCAAGCCAATGGGCAGGCCAGGGTCACTCCCAAAAGTGCCTGCACCAGGGGCCCTATCAGTAGCTTTGACATGTATCCACCTGCTCCAGAAGCCAAGGAGGATCTGCTTCTGCCACATTAGCCTCCCCAGACAGCCGCCTGCCACCCACTGAGCTTCCTTGGCACGGCTGGAATCCCTGGAGCTGGGGCAAGATGCCCACATGCCTGGGCTCCTGCTATGGGCCTGTGAGTACAGCAGAGGTGACTTAGGGCACACTGCCCTCCGCAGGAGGCATCCCCTCCAGATTCTGTGGCAAGAGAGGGGAACTGTCACTCATGGCCATCTGTTCTATCTTCTCCTTCCTCCAAGGGGCCCAATCCCTGCCTTTTCTTGTTTGAGCAAGAAAGTACAAGCCACCTGACTGGGATTCTGACCACAAGCTCGGCCCCTGTAATGGTCTTCACACCATTGTCAGAAAGGTCTTCCTAAGTCACCATATCTCTTTCCTAATGGAGCTGGACTTAAGGAAAAGAACCTCATAAGAAGGCTGAGTTCACTGCAAGGGTTAATGAGGAAATCTTTAGAAAGGGGCCTGGCTGCCTGCCATGGAACAGGAGCAATCAGGACTCCTCTGAAGGCCCCCACCCATGCTGTTTGCAGGCCTGAGGCACAGATCCAAATGAAGGCTTACGTACTACACACTGTGTGTCTATGGATTGAAAAGTTACAAGGCCAGCTAACTGTGAAATGAATATGCTCCATCGCCCAACCTTGATGAATACACCTTCAAAACAACGTGGCAGCTGACTTGCATTTGGAATGCATACTCCTTGAATTCTGTGCTCAAATGGGGTGGCACAGGGAGAACAGACCTCAGCTTACAGCCCACCCCCTGCTCCATCCCACACAACAGTCCTTGGGTGTGTGCAAATGGACATCCCTGTCCTAACATCTGAGCTCTTCCATGTTCCCCCTCCCCAGCACCTTCCCTTGGTTACTCTTCGGTGAGGCCTAGGAGCACACATCTGGCCTGCACAGGCTCTGCAATTGGCAGAATCTTAGAATGAGAGTGTGGTCTATACAGGGGGTCAAGGTTGGCATGTTCCTTTGGCCCCAGATTCCTTGCCCCATGGAGAGGGCATACCCAGAGGAGGGTCAGATTGGGCCCCTCTAGCAAGGCCTAAGGATGATCCTGGTAGGGCAGCACAGCCACTCACTCTACTACTAACAGGTGGCCAGCAGGTAGAACTACAAGCCTCAGAAACAGTGCCTCCAAGTCCCCTCCCAAGTTGTCCTCTTGCCCCTATTGTGCAACGCTCCACCACTCAGACTCCCAGCAATCAAACAGATCATTTACAAGGGTGGAGGTAGAATATAGGAGAACTAAATTGGATATCCAGTAACTCAGGGCTAGTAACAGTGAGGGCACTCTTACCACCCTTAGATCCAAGGGCAAAGGAAAGAAGAGGGATTGGTCCCTAGGAGGAGAGAGTCGCAGTGAGGAAGATAAGTTGAGAATCTGTGACCTTTGGCTGAGGGGGATCCAGTTGCCTCCCAGGTAGGGATCCAAGAGACTAAAGATCATGGCCTTACTGTCCTTCCTTCCTCTAATATTTGACTTGTGTTCCCCATTGGCCAAACTCAACCAAAGCCAGACAGCACAGGAACCTGTTGGTGTAGCCCAGATAAGTTGGCCTCCCAGGGCAGAATATAGGATGGAGAAGGATGGAAGATGGGTCCAGAGGAGCAATGGGAAAATATTGGAAGAGCCAGATGCAGTGGCTCATGCCTGTAATCCCAACAACTTGGGAGGCAGAAGCGGAAGGATTGCTTGAGCCCAGGAGTCTGAGGTTTCAGTGAGCTATGATTGTGCCACTGCACGCCAGCCTGGAGTGAGACCCCATCTCTAATATGTATGTATATTGTGCACAGCTACTAAATTATAATAACCCAGATAAAAGTAATCAGCAGCAAAGATAGAAAAAAGTTTGCATTTGTCAGCTCATGGAGGCAGGAGGTATAGAGTGTTTGGCTACAGTGGGCATGTGCTGAAAAAAATTAAAATTTTTAAAAATCTTTTAAGGCGGGCATTTATGAACAGAGTTTTCTCTCACGACCAATCAAAACTGAAGTCTTGATAACTTTGCATGTGTCCGATATCATGCTCTGAGGTGCTCAGGCAGAACTGCCCGGCAGCTCACACAGGTAATGGTAATGCTCCACCTGTGTTTCCCAACCCGAAAAGGTCTGGAGTCTTCCCAGGGAGGCCCAGCTCAGTGGAAGATGGAGGCTAGAGCCCAGGGTCACTCCCCGGCTGTGGCTTGCCCACACCCTTCCACACCTCGCCAGTACTGATGAAGGCAGCCTAGAAATAGGGCAGAAAGGCAGAGTGTGTCGGGGGAAATGGAAGGTTTCAAGCATGTTGGGTGTGAAGGGATGGTGGACATTGAGTGGAAATAGCCAGCCAGCAGCTGGACATGCAGGACTCCAGCCCATAGGGAAAAAGTGGCTGGATTTGGGGGAGGACTACACCTCCTCCAACAGCAGCTGGCCCAGAGACCAGCATTCACATGCAGACCAGGGATCTACATCCCATGAAAGAGCAGACCCATTTTTCCCCATTTCTTTTTCCTCCTCACTTTTCCCCTTTTCTCAACCACTTGCTCAACTCCCTGACCCCTGCCCTACATGTCCTTCCCTTTCTTCTACTGTCACTGCACCGAGAAGGCGATTGCACTTTCCTTACTTCATCTAAAACCTAACGATGGGCAGTATCCACCTACAAGGACCAGTTTCCAAATGAAACATCATGAAATTTAGATAGGCTACATTAAAAGAAAATCAAAAGGCATGATGCAAACCGGCTGTGATATTGGATACTTAAATGGAAATCCTACACAGTTTTCCATCAAAATGTCATCTGATCTGAGAGCATATGTACCAGCGAGAAGTGAAGTTTTCTGAATATCTGACATGAAACCTTCTCCGGGGAGCTGTTCTCTCAGCCTGACTTAGCTCAGCCTGACAAACAAACACCCGCTCAGTTCATCTTGAGCAGCGCTGATCTGAATGGGCCACATGCCAGGTTTCGCATCGTCCCTGGCAGATCTCTTAATTAACTTGCTGATACTGTCACTGTTTTGGAGTGGAGCCCTACCTCTGCTATTTTAAGGGGCTTGTACTAGGAGCCCACTGTCATTCAGCCAGCCTGTCCTCATGCGTGACTTGAATGTGGGCACCATTGTGGCACAGGAAAGGGACGCTGTGTGAAGCAGCCAGGAGAATCTCATGTCACTTTTTTAGGGCTCTTTGGCCCCACATCTTTCTCCCACCTCCTCCCTCCCAGGGTTTCCAGATCAGCTCCTGCCTTTAACTAATCCATCAACCAACACCATGGCCCTAAGAAGCCAGCCTGGGAGAAGGGCTTCATTGATTGGGGTAAGCCTTGAGGCCTTGGAGCCCTCCACCACCATCCCAGGGAAGAGGACTGAGTAGCACCCTGCACAAGTGAGTTGTAAGCCAAGTCCCAGTATGGACCAGCTAGTTTTGCCACATTCCCAGTCATACACGGCAGCTGTGGCCCTGGCCAATCATCTGGCAAATGGATGCCACGCTTGCAAGGTATTGAAGTAAGAATGAACAGGGAAGAATTTTAAAAATTACTTACTCCAAATCCCTCATTTTATAGATGAGGAAACTGGTCCAGAAAGCAAAGCGACATAGGTATTCAGTGGTCACACAGGTGGTAGAGGTCCTACAGAAGTGGGCTTCAGGTTTCCTAACATCGAGTGTGTCATATGTCAACCGTGCGTATCCCAACCACTGGTAACGTTTAAGTCCTGACTGCTGGTCAAGAAAACCATCCTCACCTACAAAGAGGAGGACATCATGGGCATCACTGAGGGGATTCTCTAAGGACATGAAGGGTGCTGCCCACTGAAGAATGAGCTATCTTTACAGGACCATTTGGAATTATAAGAGAATATTCGATTGAGTGGTTTCCTATCTCCTTTAGTTGAAGAGTCTCACATTTAGACCAGAGAAGAGGGATGGAGGGTGTAACAGAGATATGAGGTTTTGCTGAAGATAGTAACAACTAATAGTCAAACAAGTAAGAGTGTACTTTAATGGAAATGAAGAGTGAACACATAAAGAGATGAAGAATGAGGGTTAATAATAAACCTTTTAGTGTTATTTGAAAAGGAGATGAAGAATCGCGTATTTTTTAAAATGTTCGTCTCCATTGACTACCTCCATTTCTTCACTTTCCATTCACTTTTTTTAAAACATGCAAGGATGTTTATTGCAGCATTATTCATAGTAGCAAAAACAATACAAAAATTATAAAACTGGAAAAAAGTAAACGCCTACCAATTGGAAAATGGTTGAATAAACTCTGGTACGCCAACACCATTGAATAAAAGCCAAATAAAAAAACATACCCCAACAAATTGAATGAGGAAGCAGGTATGAGAATTTAGCTATCCTTCACCAAGCCAGACATCAAAGAAACTCACAAAAATGCAAAATAGTGCCACCCTCTACTCTGATCCTTGTTCCTGAAAATATAGGTATTCCTCATCAAATACATTAACTGTGCCAACATGTATGGGTTTATTATTGTCACCCTAAATGAATTGATACATAAATATCCAACAACAGTTTTTGAATGAGGACCACCAGGAAACTACAAATTCAATTTGAAAAAAAAAATTAGACAACCCAAGAGAAAAATTGGCAAAGAATCCAAGCAGACCTCATGAAAAGAAAATCCAAATGACTGCCAACTACATTAAAAGGTTCTCAATAATTTTATTACTAAATGTGTGTATGTGTGTGCACGCGTGCGTGTGCATGCATGCATGTGTGTGTGTTAGTACTGCACTAATGTTAATTTCCTGGTTTGGGTCACTGTCCTGTAGTTCTGTAAGATGTCAGCATTAGGAGAAGTTGAGTGAAGGATATATGGGAATTCTCTGTACTGTTTTTGCAACTTTCCAAAATACTAAAACTAGTTCAACATAAAGAGTTAAGAATGTACAGTATTCAAATTTTAATATTAGAGTGTGGAAACTGATTTCTCAGCACTTTTAGATGTTTTTTTTTCTCTGATCACCATACTACAGAGTTCCAATATGAAACTGATGCTAACCTTGCCAGTAAAGCGTGCTAGCGATAGTGATGTTGCCACCGAGTTATTAAGCTTGCCTTCCTCGTTAACAGAAACTGACTAAAGGAAAGGATTTCTTCTTCTTCAGGAAGATTTGGTCAAAGGCGATGATGTAATTACATTAAAGCAGCGCCACAAACTAAAGCTTTGTTTGCTGCTTGAAAATTTGCTCTCTGAATAGTTTCAGAAGCAGATATAAGATTGTTGATCTGGTTATATTTTGTGTGAAGTATAATCTACATAAAGAAAGATGCACGCATGAAATTTGTTCACACACATATTGTGGATAATTTTAAAGTAAGCACTCTTGTAGTCATATAGGTCAAGAAGTATCAACATACATATTTCAGAATCCCTGTCCCATGGCTTCCCTGATCATAACCCCCACCTTCTTCTAGAAGTAAGCAACTTTCTCACTTTTTAATAATCCTGCGCTCACTCTTCTCTTTCATGATATCGCTTACATAGTTTTCTTTTACCGATTTTTAAGATTAAACGTTTACAGGTATGGAATAGACTCTATGTGTTCTTTTGCATCTTGCTTCTTTTTTTTTCCCAACAGTGTGCTGTAAGACTAGTCCATATTGTTGCATAGCTATCGTTCATTTCTTTTCATTGCTGTATCCCATTCCCTTTTTTTAAAAAAATCAATTTTAATTTTTATTTAACAAATAATAATTGTATATATGGAGTACAAATTTATACACTGTGAAATCATTAAATCAAGCTAATTAAATATCCATCACCTTACATACTTATCATTTCTTGGTGTGAGAATGTTTCGAATAGTCTGCTGTAGCAATTTTGAAATATACATTATTATTAACAGTAGTCACCATGCTGTGCAATAGACCACTAAAACATTCCTCCTGTCTAACTGAAACTTTGTCCCCTTTGATCAACGTCTCTCCTGTTCCCATTCACTCCACCTGGCCAGCCTCTAGTAACCACCACTCTACTCTCTACCCCTAAGAGCTCAACATTTTAAGATTCCCCTGACTTCCACAATGGTTGAACTAGTTTACAGTCCCACCAACAGTGTAAAACTGTTCCTATTTCTCCACATCCTCTCCAGCACCTGTTGTTTCCTGACTTTTTAATGATGGCCATTCTAACTGGTGTGAGATGGTATCTCACTGTGGTTTTGATTTGCATTTCTCTGATGGCCAGTGATGATGAGCATTTTTTCATGTGTTTTTTGGCTGCATAAATGTCTTCTCTTGAGAAGTGTCTGTTCATGTCCTTTGCCCACTTTTTGATGGGGTTGTTTGTTTATTTCTTGTAAATTTGTTTGAGTTCATTGTAGATTCTGGATATTAGCCCTTTGTCAGATGAATAGGTTGCAAAAATTTTCTCCCATTCTGTAGGTTGCCTATTCACTCTGATGGTAGCTTCTTTTGCTGTGCAGAAGCTCTTTAGTTTAATGAGATCCCATTTGTCAATTTTGGCTTTTGTTGCCATTGCTTTTGGTGTTTTAGACATGAAGTCCTTGCCCACACCTATGTCCTGAATGGTATTGCCTAGGTTTTCTTCTAGGGTTTTTATGGTTTTAGGTCTAACATGTAAGTCTTTAATGCATCTTGAATTAATTTTTGTATAAGGTGTAAGAAAGGGATCCAGTTTCAGCTTTCTACATATGGCTAGCCAGTTTTCCCAGCACCATTTATTAAATAGGGAATCCTTTCCCCATTTCTTGTTTTTGTCAGGTTTGTCAAAGATCAGATAGTTGTAGATATGTGGCATTATTTCTGAGGGCTCTGTTCTGTTCCATTGATCTATGTCTCTGTTGTGGTACCAGTACCATGCTGTTTTGGTTACTGTAGCCTTGTAGTATAGTTTGAATTCAGGTAGCGTGATGCCTCCAGCTTTGTTCTTTTGGCTTAGGATTGACTTGGCGATGCGGGCTCTTTTTTGGTTCCATATGAACTTTAAGGTAGTTTTTTCCAATTCTGTGAAGAAAGTCATTGGTAGCTTGATGGCATTGAATCTATAAATTACCTTGGGCAGTATGGCCATTTTCACGATATTGATTCTTCCAACCCATGAGCATGGAATGTTCTTCCATTTGTTTGTATCCTCTTTTATTTCATTGAGCAGTGGTTTGTAGTTCTCCTTGAAGAGGTCCTTCACATCCCTTGTAAGTTGGATTCCTAGGTATTTTATTCTCTTTGAAGCAATTGTGAACGGGAGTTCACTCATGATTTGGCTCTCTGTTTGTCTGTGATTGGTGTACAAGAATGCTTGTGATTTTTGTACACTGATTTTGTATCCTGAGACTTTGCTGAAATTGCTAATCAGCTTAAGGAGATTTTGGGCTGAGACAATGGGGTTTTCTAGACATACAATCATGTCATCTGCAAACAGGGACAATTTGACTTCCTCTTTTCCTAATTGAATACCCTTTATTTCCTTCTCCTGCCTGATTGCTCTGGCCAGAACTTCCAGCACTATGTTGAATAGGAGTGGTGAGAGAGGGCATCCCTGTCTTGTGCCAGTTTTCAAAGGGAATGCTTCCAGTTTTTGCCCATTCAGTATGATATTGGCTGTGGGCTTGTCATAGATAGCTCTTATTATTTTGAGATAAGTCCCATCAATACCTAATTTATTGAGAGTTTTTAGCATGAAGGGTTGTTGAATTTTGTCAAAGGCCTTTTCTGCATCTATTGAGATAATCATGTGGCTTTTGTCTTTGGTTCTGTTTATATGCTGGATTACATTTATTGATTTGCATATGTTGAACCAGCCTTGCATCCCAGGGATGAAGCCCACTTGATCATGGTGTATAAGCTTTTTGATGTGCTGCTGGATTCGGTTTGCCAGTATTTTACTGAGGATTTTTGCATCAATGTTCATCAAGGATATTGGTCTGAAATTCTCTTTTTTGGTTATGTCTCTGCCAGGCTTTGGTATCAGGACGATGCTGGCCTCATAAAATGTGTTAAGGAGGATTCCCTCTTTTTCTATCAATTGGAATAGTTTCAGAAGGAATGGTACCAGTTCCTCCTTGTACCTCTGGTAGAATTCGGCTGTGAATCCATCAGGTCCTGGACTCTTTTTGGTTGGTAAGCTATTGATTATTGCCACAATTTCAGAGCCTGTTATTAGTTTATTCAGAGATTCAACTTCTTCCTGGTTTAGTCTTGGGAGGGTGTATTTGTCCAGGAATTTATCCATTTCTTCTAGATTTTCTAGTTTATTTGCATAGAGGTGTTTGTAGTATTCTCTGATGGTAGATTGTATTTCTGTGGGATCGGTGGTGATATCCCCTTTTTCATTTTTTATTGCATCTATTTGATTCTTCTCTCTTTTCCTTTTTATTAGTCTTGCTAGCGGTCTATCAATTTTGTTGATCTTTTCAAAAAACCAGCTCCTGGATTCATTAATTTTTTGAAGGGTTTTTTGTGTCTCTATTTCTTTCAGTTCTGCTCTGATTTTAGTTATTTCTAGCCTTCTGCTAGCTTTTGAATGTGTTTGCTCTTGCTTTTCTAGTTCTTTTAATTGTGATGTTAGGGTGTCAATTTTGGATCTTTCCTGCTTTCTCTTGTGGGCATTTAGTGCTATAAATTTCCCTCTACACACTGCTTTGAATGTGTCCCAGAGATTCTGGTATGTTGTGTCTTTGTTCTCGTTGGTTTCAAAGAACATCTTTATTTCTGCCTTCATTTCATTATGTACCCAGTAGTCATTCAGGAGCAGGTTGTTCAGTTTCCATGTAGTTGAGCGGTTTTGAGTGAGTTTCTTAATCCTGAGTTCTAGTTTGATTGCACTGTGGTCTGAGAGACAGTTTATTATAATTTCTGTTCTTTTACATTTGCTGAGGAGAGCTTTACTTCCAACTATGTGGTCAATTTTGGAATAGGTGTGGTGTGGTGCTGAAAAAAATGTATATTCTGTTGATTTGAGGTGGAGAGTTCTGTAGATGTCTATTAGGTCCACTTTGTGCAGAGCTGAGTTCAATTCCTGGATATCCTTGTTAACTTTCTGTCTCGTTGATCTGTCTAGTGTTGACAGTGGGGTGTTAAAATCTCCCATTATTATTGTGTGGGAGTTTAAGTCCCTTTGTAGGTCACTCAGGACTTGCTTTATGAATCTGGGTGCTCCTGTGTTGGGTGCATATATATTTAGGATACTTAGCTCTTCTTGTTGAATTGATCCCTTTACCATTATGTAATGGCCTTCTTTGTCTCTTTTGATCTTTGTTGGTTTAAAGTCTATTTTATCAGAGACTAGGATTGCAACCCCTGCCTTTTTTTGTTTTCCATTTGCTTGATAGATCTTCCTCCATCCCTTTATTTTGAGTCTATGTGTGTCTCTGCACGTGACAACTCCTAAATTTTTATCTGTCCTCTTTCCTGAGCTCTAGTTATGTGTGTGTGTGTGTGCGTGCACACGCTTGTGTATACATACATGTATATTTTTCACTGCATATTAGACCACACAAAGTCAAACTCATCATTCTCTCTCTCTTAAACCAACATGCACGTAGTTGTCCAAGTCAAAGACCTCAGTCATGTCCATCACTTTCTCTTCCTTCACCTTCTCATACAGATACAAGTCCTGTCAATTATGTATCAGAAATGTCTCTTAAAATTTAAGTTACTCCTCTTGGGGGAAAAAATAAAAAAATTAAATTACTCTTTTCCTCCCTGTCCTCATGGTCATAATTCAGATTCAGGTACACTTTCTTACCAGGACTACCGCAGTAGCTTTGTTTTTTATTGTGGTAAAATAGATACAACATAAAATTTACTGTCTGGACCATTTTTGAGTGTACAATTCAGTGACGTTGAGTATATTCACATTGTTGCTTGAATATCAGCACTATCCATCTCCAGAACTTTTCTATCGCCCCAAACTGGAACTCTGTACCCACGAAACAGTAACTCCCCTTCCCCCTCCCTCCAGCTCCTGGTAACCACTATTATTCCTCTAGGAGTTTGACTACTCTAGGTACCTCATATTAGTGGAATCACACAGTATTTGTCCTTTTGTGTCTGGCTTTTTCTCAATAGCTTTTAAACTGGTTTCATTACTTCGTGTGTGTGTGTGTGTGTGTTTATGTGTGTTAATATTGCACTAATCCAATACTCTCTCTCACACACATACACACACACTATTGTTAATTAGTGGGGTTTTTTCTCCTCCAGTCCTTTTTGCTGTCTTCTCTGTTCCTGTCCACTCCACCTCACCAGCCTTTGGTAACAACGACTCTACTCTCTACTCCTAGGAGCTCAACTTTTTTAGATGCCACATAGAAGTGAGACCATCCATTCATTTCTTGATCCACTATAATCATATTTCTACCTTCCCCCTGGAAAAGGTGATCAGTGACCTCCAAATTTCCAACTCTATGAACTGTTTTCAGTCTTTGTCCCACTTGGCCTCCATGGCATTTGACATAATTGACCATGACACTCCTCTCTTAGCTTCCCCGCAACCACGGTACAATCCAAGGTAACTTTCTAAGATACAAGAAGGCTTAGTCTGCCATGTCAAGCACAATACGAAGGCTACATTCCTTAGCATGACAGTCAAGAAGTTTAAAAGTCTGGCTTAAACCTACCTTTTCAGTACCTCTTGCTACTCCTCCAACAATACCCCAATCACACCACTACCTGGTAAGTACTTTCATGCCTTTCTCACTGTCTTTGCACCTGTCACTTCACTGGCTGGGAATGCCATATCTTCTCCATCCCCTCTGCCACCCCTACCCCAAATCTCTGGGCTTCACCTGGTAAACCCTGCTCATCCTTTATATTCCAGCTTCCATGTTCCTTGCCCTGTAAAGTTGGCCCCGATTCTTCACACTGAACTAATCCCTCCCTCTACATGTCACTACAACACTCTGCACAGCTTGGCTTTATGTACTTTTCATTATGTCTTATATTTCACAATTGAAAGGTTTAAGAGATATTCATGTCAGTCTCCCCTTTGAGTTTGTGATTTCCTAAGTAGTCAGGAATATGTCTCTGCATTCTTGGCACTCTGGCTGTTGTGTACTCAATAACTGTATGTTTAATAAATAAATCAATAAAATATTCATCCATCTATACTGGTTAAAATGCTACCTTCTCTGGATGCATAAAGACATATTAGTTGTCCCTAAAAGTCTTCCTGAGCACAGGATTCCATAATATTAGGTTGGTGCAAAAGTAATCATGGTACTTGCCATTGAAAGTAAATGGCAAAAATTGCAATTACTTTTGCACCAACCTAATACATTTGGATACTCTGCCAGATACCACAAAGGAGCATCTTCTTCCAAAATGAAAAGCGGGGATAACAGTTGTATCACAACATCTGGTTAAGATTAGTAGCTCTTTAAGTGTCAAAGATAATCAGGGTAATTATTCAAAGTTGTCATCTTGATAGTCTGAGGCAATCAAACCCAAAGCATTGCCTTTCCCCAGAAGGGTTGTTCAGCATAATTCAAACCTGGAAGCCACTTGAAGTGAAGGTCTTCTTGATGGGAAATTGTGGGTACTGCTCCCAGGAGGAGGGAAGTCCAGAGTGCGATGTGGCCTCGGGGAGGGTGGGGGATACCTAGTGCACCCCCATTGACACTAAAGAAATCCATGTGGCTAACAGCTTATGCCCAAATCCCCAGCCACCAGTGTAAAGTACGGCAGCAGTATTTCATGAGAAGAAAACATTTTGCAGCAAATTATTACAGCAATCATTCTTTGCATTTGTATTGCACTTCAGTTTTCAGAGCACTTCCATTTGCAATATTTCATTTAAGCCTTGCAGCCACATGAGTATAACGATCTTGGTACATAGATGAAGAAACGGAGGCCAAAAGCGGTATGGTGGTCTTCCCAAGGCCATAAGGTAAGTGGTAAAACCTTTTGCAGTTTCACATTAGGGGTTTCTCAGCTGACGCCTGAGAATCTTGAGGTTATTTAGAGGTCTTCATTGTAAATTGATTACAGCAGAACTTGACATGACTTTATACTCACTTCCAAGATTATCTGGTGCCATTACTGATAAGTGAATTTGGAAGGACTTTTGGAGGTCACCTAGTGTAACCTCTCAATAAAAGCAAGGAATTCCCTTTATTGATCCTTGGCTGTGTTGGGTCTTCCTTACATTGTGTTGCCCTTGCCCTTGAATTTCTCCCCATAACTCTTCATTGTCCTCAAATAGGACATGCAAATAATGTATAATTCCTCTTCTCAGCAAAACTTTCAAATATATGTGAGTGGTCTCCTCTCTTTTCTGGCCTAAATGTTCCAGATCCCTCGAGCCACTGGACAGGCAAAATGCTAAGTACTGAACATGGATTATTTTATTTAAACCTCACCATAATTCTAAGATAATAGTACACACTTTATTATCCTGATTGGGCATACAGGGAAAGGAGACTGAGGTTTAGAGATTTGTGTAACTTATCCATTGTCACCCAGATGGCAAATGGTAACGCTGGCAATTAAACGTCTGAGTTCGTAACTCTAAACCATTATACTATAAACCCTTTTCTATTCTTTCTCTACACTATCCCCCTACCTCCAGTTCAAGGAAAAAAAAAAAGCTTCATGTACTAAATGGACAGAATGTGGCCTGGTATTTCTAAGAACCAAGTCTTTTTTTTTTTTCTAATGTTTTGTAGAGGTGAGGTCTCCTATGTTGCCCAGGCTACTCTCAAAATCCTGGCCTCAAGCTGGGATTATAGGCATGAGACACTGCACTGGCTGCTAAGAACCAAGTCTTAATCCTCATCACCCACTCACTGTGACTGGCAGCAAGTCAAATCACACTATGCTACTTATTTTTCTTAGTGAGTATACTCATTCCATAGAGACACCTCAGTCATTGTCAGGGTATACGCATCACTTTTTAGACTAAATAGAACTCCTCATGACTAGCTACCAAAGCCATGAGCCCTGAGGCCCCTGATCAACTCACACACTTCATCTCATACCATTCTCCTCCTCATTCATTGTGCACCAGGCAACATGGGCTGCCTCCAGCTCGGTATGCCCAGGTTCCCGTGGTGGGGTCTCTCCACATGCTCACACACACTGCTCTCCTGCTGGTGGAACTGGCAGGGCTGGTTCCTTGTTCTTCTTTTGATTGGCATGTCACTTTCTTAGTGAGGCTTTCTCATCCATCCATCTGCCCACCCATCCATCTGATGTCTTTGCTGGGTAGACAGGAGTAAACAAGTCAAACGCAGCCAGGGACAATTGCTCACGCCTATAATCTCAGCATTTTGGGAGGGCAAAGCAAGTGGATCCCTTGAGTCAGGAGTTCGAGATCAGCCTGAGCAACATGGTGAGACCCCATCTCTACAAAAAATACAAAAATTAGCTGGGGGTGGTGGTGCACCAGGAGGCTGAGGTAGGAGAATCACCTGAGCCTGGGGAGGTTGAAGCTGTAGTGAGCCATGGTCATGCCACTGCACTCCAGCCTGACAGAGACCCTATCTCAAAAACAAAAACAAAGTCGAACATGCTGTTTGCTCTCCAAGTGCGTTTACATTCTGATGCCCTGACGAAAAGCAGTTTCTCCATTGCACACTTATTGCATGTTATACTTTCCTTTCAAAGCACAATTTTTAATTATATAAATGTTTTCATTTTATAATATATTAATACATTATTATGGTTTAAAAAGATCAAACAGATCAGTCATGCAAGAAATTCTCCTTAATGTCTCCCAGCCAGCTCCAACACCACATCACTCCTCTTCATAGGGGTAATTGCTATCATCATTTTGGCATGAACTCTTCCAGGTCTTGTCTATGCATTGCCATTTACACAGGCACATACAAATATGTAGTTTAAGTTCTTGTGTGTTTAACGTAGAAAATATTGCAGATATACTTTAAAAGTATATTTAGGCTGGGTGCAGTAGCTCACGCCTGTAATCCTAGCACTTTGGGAGGCCAAGGGGGGCGGACTGCCTGAGCTCAGACCAGCCTGGGCAAGATGGCGAAACCCCGTCTCTACTAAAAATACAAAAAAATTAACTGGGTGTGGTGGTGCATGCCTGTAATCTCAGCCACTCAGGAGGCTGAGGCACGAGAATCGCTTGAACCCAGGAGGCAGAGGTTGCAGTGAGCCGAGATCGCGCCACTGCACTCCAGCCTGGGTGACAGAGCGAGACTCTGTCTCAAAAACAAACAAACAAAAAACCCATAGATTTATATACAGTTTTTTCACCATGTGACTGCACACAGAAATACATGTAATTATTCTTCTCATGGTGTTCCGTAGTATTGCCTACCAATGAACTGTTGAACATTCAGGCTATTTTGTACTTTTCTTCTTATAAACAATGCTATAATGAATGCTTTTATGTATTCCTCTCTTTGAGTACAAGAAGGGAAATTATTGGGTTGAAGTGAACGGGCAATTTCATATTGTCAGTTCATTCCCCATAAAAGGATGTACCAATTTATAATCACAACAAAAGTACCTAAGATATTTATTTTCTTATACCCTTACCAATATTTGTTTTTCTTAATCCTAAGAACAAAACATTCTCAGCAATCATTGTCTATTAGTTGTCTTTGGCTTCTTGTATTTTTAAGAAAGATTGATTTGTAGGCATTCTTTATATATTTGGGATATTAATCCTCAGTCGATTACATGGGTTACAAATATTTTCTCCCAGTCCATTGTTGATCTAATTTTGCTTATGGTGTTTTGTCTCACAGAAGTCTTAAGTTTAGGATAAGTTTGTCAATATTTTTTCTTTGGGGTCTTCTATTTTGGATATTGCTTATACATATTTCTAAATACATTCTTCTGCATTTTTATATGACTAGTATATTCACTGGATTGTTTAATGATCATCTTCACCACCTAAATCTGAGCTCTAAGAAAGAGAGAGTTATGACTGTTCTATTCCCAAATGCGTACCTAACGCATATCATAGTCTAGTACCTCCATGC
Organism: Symphalangus syndactylus; assembly: GCF_028878055.3. Taxonomy (NCBI): domain Eukaryota; kingdom Metazoa; phylum Chordata; class Mammalia; order Primates; family Hylobatidae; genus Symphalangus; species Symphalangus syndactylus. The sequence continues at coordinate 125,313,200 of NC_072428.2, forward strand.
TCAATAAATGGTTATTGAGCAGATGGGGAAAAAAAGAATGATGTGGGTATTATTAACAAGAAAATACAGGTATCCCTGGAAGAAACTCAATATATGAATTAGGCTATTGTGAGTTTTATAAAATAATGCATTCTGTATACATTCTGTTAAATTTTACACTTACTTTAGAATTCTGGCTATTGGTAATTTATGCAATAATCCCAAAATTATCATAAAATCTTAAATGTTGAAAGAAACTTTAGGGATCATAGAGGGGTCCAATTGTATGGCTGTGTGCTCTGACAATAGGTTGTGTACTTTCTGTGTGCCCAGCTGCGGGCACCAATCCATTTCCAGGAGATTGACAGAATGATTGAAGAGCGCCCCCTACTGCTGGCCTCCTATGGGCCACGGTGAGCACTTAACCTTCATACTATGGGCCATGGTGAGCACTTTGATACCTTCGCCCCCTCCCAAAGCCTCAATCCCATGATTTTCCACCACTTCTATCGGTCAGAAGCTCCTGGTAATCTCCATGCCTCCTTTGCTTCTCTCTAAGATTGATGAACAGTCCACGCCACATCGAATTATTCTGACTGGATCTATACATGCTAACCTCAGCTGGGCCCTTGCTGCTTGTTTACTACTCTTTTAACCCATTCTTTTACCTTCCTGTTACATTCCCCAAAGTGTTGCACATTTTCTATTCTCAAGCTCCAAATCCCTATTCCACCTCGTGCTACCTCATTATGCTGAGCCAAGGGGTTCCCTTAATATTCTTTATCTTAAAACCCTCTCTCTTATTTTATTTGCTGTTATCTTGGAGGGAAGCATCCATGCATGTTCCTGATTTCATTCAACTCAGCTTTCTTCAAATTACTTTTTCAAATAATTTTGTCTCCTCTAAAAGGCTTATGACTTCCTTTGAGGAAAAAAACCTTCCTTTACTTGAAACTGTGTTATTGTCATCCCTTTATCAAACTTCTTCGGAGCATACTATCTCCAGTTCTTTAAGTCCTAGTCATTCTCCATTCTTCAACATAATGCAGTTGGCTTCCAGTACCTCCACTGGATTAAAACCAGTGTGTTAAAGTTCATGACTGATCTCCTGCCAATAAAACTTAATAGCACCCCACCACCCAAAGCTGCTTTCCTTCCATCATTCATTCGAACTGAATGTCGGGAACTGTGCTAAGCCCTGTGTATAAACAGATGAAAAGAAGTATCCCTTCTTCAAGGAGGTTGCCGTATAATGAAGGCATATATAAGACACAAAGGCAGGGAGGCCACCTAAATCCGCCTAGAGGTGTGAGAAAAAGCTGCAAGAAGCAGATTGCCAGGGTGAGGATAGGAATAGTATATACACTCAAGGCTGAGAAAACAGATATGCACAGAACAGAGACACAGTCGCATGAAATAAAGAATATCCTCCTGTTAGGGGAGAGGGCACCAGGTCCCACACCAGCAAAACTTCAATTTCATTATGAACGTATTGGGGGAGAGATGTTTTTGGAAAGTTTTGACAAAGAGGTGACATGACCCTGTGAGATGCTCTAAACCACAGGGGCTAGCTTCTCTGTTGACATCAGCCCCACCCCTGCTACTCTCTCCTGCATCACAGTTCCAATTCCTTCCAACAGGATCCCAGGTTAGACCCTACTAATGGGAGGTACTTAGGGCAATTTGAAAGATGGAAGAGAAAAAGCCATCATCCTATGGGTGTCATCTCTGGGCAGGCAGGTGGCCCCTGGCAAACAGGGAATTGGGTAGCCACTTCCCAGAGTCTTCCTGGGAATTACGGACTTGGTGCTGCAGGCAGCTGAGGGCTTTTTGGTGGAGGCTTTTTCTATGACTCCTGTACTTCTGGAGCTCCTGAAAGCCAGGAGAGATCTTCCTGATCTTTCCTCTCCCAGCCCTTCCAGTGGTTGTGAAATCCCTGGCTTCCTGATGAAACCCTGACAGACATAGCATGAAATTTCCAGTAATTCTTGCCTAGAAACTGTTCTACACCGACACCATACACTCAGATCTCCTTCATTTTAGACCACTAGCATCTGTTTTTCCCAAGGCTCCCATCTCACCTCTCTCCCTATAAAGATGACTCCAACACTGTATTTCTTCTCTGTATCCCACACAAATTTCCAAGTATTTCGTGGACACCACCGGCTGGATGACCTGCTGGAACCTCAAGTCAACAAATTCATCTTTTTGCACTTGTTCCTTTTCATGAGTCCGTATTTATTTTCAACATGATACAATTGTTCCAGTCATCTGGCTCAAAACTTGCAATATTTCAATATGCAATATTTCAATATGCAAATATTTCAGTAATTCTAGGCAAGAATTACTGAAATATTTATTGAGAGCCTACTATGTGCCAGCTAGGTTCTGAGAATGTAATGTTTAACAAGCTAGCTATGCTATCTGCTCTCAAAAAGCTTACAGTCTAGTGGAGGATCTAAGAAATCTAAGACGGCTGTGAAATTGTTTTTCTTTCATCCTTTAACTATGGCCAGTAACTTGCAAAAATCTCTAGCACTTCTGAAATCTCTCTTGCATTCTTTCTCCTTCTTTCCATTTCCAATCCCTTTATCAGCCCAAAACCTTCACCTGAACTATTCTTCTAGCTTACTAGACGTTATTGCATCATGCACATTTTAAAAATAATTTGATAAAACACTAATGCACATACCATTTTTGCATACAATTTCTAGGGTCACTGATAGTCCCTTTGTGGCCAAACCTTAGATTTCTTTGGGTCCTTTCATTGACCCAAAGAACCCTACCTCAGTGGCTCTCTCATCTTCATCATTCCCACTTAGGACTTAAAGCAAAATACTATCATACCTTTCTCCTACTTAGAACTTGTCATTTGAAACAAAAGCAGTGCCCAACTCACCTTTCCCGCCTTATTTCTCCAAGTCCCCTACAGGAAACCCAAGCTGCAAGCCCTAAACATGCCCCAGGCAGGCTCTTGTTGATGTATTTGTTTGTTCAGGGTTCCCTCCAACCCAAGTCTCAAGTTTCTCCAAAGCTCTTTCTTTGAGCTACCTTGGCACTTTGCACTTCTCACACTCACTTTCAGTTTTAGAGGTAACTATCCAAACCTCTTCAGTTTGAGAGCAGGGATCATTTTACTTTTGTACCCCCTGAAGCACCTGGCATAATGCTGAGCCTAAAGGTGTTTTTAAAAATTGTTAAAACTAAATCGAACCCCAATCTCTCTTCCGCTTCTTAGTCTAAGCTGCATCCTTCATCCTATTTCCTCTTCTACATAACTGTCTTTCAAACATTGGAAGACAAGTACCTCATCCTTGTTCCTTATCTATATAAAATCCAGAAGATACTGGCTAACTTGGTAGTTCAACTGAATGTAAATACAACTCAATATGAGCACAAAATAATCAAGATGTCCCTAAGGGACTTCCCAACTAACCTTTGACTCATACCTTATGATCTGAGATGAACAAATACAGAAACTCTTTACACTGTTTCATCCACCACTACTTAGCTAATATAAGGGAGGGACAAATAATACCACCCTCATCTTGGTAATTCCTTAAACAAGAAGGCTAGAAAAGCACTTGCAACTTTGAAATAGAAAGGAAGGACAACCAAAGTCATGCAAATGTAGGTGAGGATGGGTAACAAGTAGTTCTAGCTCGGCTATAAAACCTGTGACCCAGGACAAAACCTCAACATCTCTGAGCCTATTTGCCTACTTTTCCCACATGATGGGATCTGATAAGAGTTGTACGAAACCAACAACATTAAAAAGTCCCTCTGGACTCAATATCACATGCCAGGCATTTTATTAACAGTACTTTAGCTTTGCAAATACTAAAGCCGAAAATAAGAAATCCACAGATTATTGTTTCCCTTTAAATGCTCGAGTTCTTTATTAGAGTTTTTAAATCATTCAGACCACCAAAAATATCTATTTGGCCTATTCATTTTTATTGATCTTGTACACTTACTTCCTTCACCCATGAAAGGAAGCCATGGAAGGAGGTCCAATGACTACACCTACTAACACCTGCCTAATACCCTCAGTTTCCCACAGAGATGGACTAAATGCAGAATATATTCTTGAGAATGGCCAAGGTGTACCATGAACATTTGGGCCAAGATGCACGTTCTTTCCCAAATCATCTGGGTTATCACGAATAAAAATAATTATTTTATCCTTAAAGGAATTTATTAAATAATTTACTCATTTTCCTTAAATCAATTTGTTCAGAAACAACTTTTAAAACGTATTTTCAGGCTAGGCATGATGGCTCATGCCTAGCACTTTGGGAGGCTAAGAAGCACGGATCACCTGAGGTCAGGAGTTTGAGACCAGCCTGGCCAACATGGTGAAACCCTGTATCTACGAAAAATGCAAAAATCAGCTGGGAGTGGTGGTGCAGGCCTGTAATGCCAGCTACTTGGGAGGCTGAGGCAAGAGAATTGCTTGAACCCAGGAGGTGGAGGTTGCAGTAAGCCAAAACTGCACCACTGCACTCCAACCTGGGCAACAGAGTGAGACTCTGTCTCAAAAAAAAAAAAAAAAAAAAAAGAAGTATTTTCAAAGGCAGCTCTTCCTGCTGGAAAACTGCCTATGACTGTCTGAAGTCTAAGTCTGAACTAAATTAACAATTACTGAACAAGCACAAAAAATAGAGTACTGATTTTTGGGACAAGATAAATATTTGATTTCTTCAATAGTTCGTGCTAATGACCTCCAGTCATCTTTCACTTGGATAGATCACTTGGGCAGAAGTAAATACATCTGACAAAGGGCATATCTCAAAATTATGTTTAAGATACATAAGTTTTCTAACTTTTAAGAGTTTACATATTGTAATAATAAGGATCTAAAATTAAATGATGTTGGTCAATATTTAACAGAAAACTCAAAAGCTATGTGCAGTATACCTCGTGTCTTCAAGTTTAAGCAAACCTTGTTGGAGAGTGCTAACTGAATTCAGCTCTGTATTATTATAGCATAATCTCTGTACATATACACTGTTGACAGTTATTATTACCCATCCTTAAAACACAATTCATACACAGCATACATAGGTAAAAGTAGGTTATTTTTTCCCTCTCTGCAATTTCTAGACTTGTTCTAATTCAGCTAAGCCTAGAAAATGACCCACATCCATCTGACTTGCAAATGACCCTAAAACTGCAGTAAAATTTGCCTTTAACATCCAGCCTAAAGTTTAACCATTAAAATCCCCTGTGCGATTACCTCTTGAAAAACAAACTACTGACTGTAAACCAAAAGAGCTTCACTGGAAAAGGGGATGTTAAAAAGAGAAACCACTTCAAGGTAAATGAAACAAACAGGTACTATTCAAACCAACGGATATACAACATGGTGGCTAGCACTCATTGGCCAATAGCAAAAGATGGTCCTTCCTCTACTTCACTGGCCGACAAACTATGCCTACTAGTTTATAAAATCAGAGCACAGATCTGGGCTAAGATGGTAGATCGAACTTACATATTAATTTTATTTCTTCCTAAAGGTCCATTAAAATTCGAGTAAGAAAAAAAGAAAAACAGGAATAACAAGAGGAAATGACAGCAATAAAATCTAAGGACCTAGAAAGTAGATGGTTGGGTGGACTCACCTAGCTCATTTGAGAAAGTCCAACCTTAAGCTAACAGTGGGGAAAACTGAGATCCAATCCAATTTACATCACAAAATCCTCAAGGGCACAGAAACTGACAGGACTAGATACCGCTAAAACTAAAGATAAACTATGTGGAGTGGGGCTAAAATAAAGGTTACTAAGAAAGTTGTTTTAAGAAGTTAACTCCCTAGATTCATTCCCCAACTCCATGCTATTCTTCTCATAAATGGGCAGATATTTGGAGAGTTAATCTCTGGCGACGTAAAGACTGCATCAGAGAGATTATATGTAGTATAATATTAAATACATATAGAGACCACCAACACAGCTCTGAAGCCCTGGCAGTCAGACCCTTACCAGCTAGGCCAGCCATTATAAGACTCTTCTGTATGGAATCTGACCAGCCAAGGCCAACAGACAAGTGCTAAAGACAATGACAACAGAGGTCACCCAGTAGAAAAGACCACCCAGATCTTCCAATAGGGGAATTCAGAGTTGGCAAGCCCTACTCATGTTTTCAAAACTCCCCATCAATTTTTCAGTCTTATTCATGAGCAGATAACCAAGGATTACCAAGCTTCTAAGGAGTCTCTAATATAATCACTTCTTGGCCTTTTGGCTAAGATCAAGTGTAGAAGTCTCTAATAAGGAAGATAGAAATTAAAGCAAACATAAAATCAACTTGGAGAAACAGACAACACAAGGAGAAGAAAACTATGAAGTTGAGAAAAAACTTCCTAGAAACAAGAGCCAAAGATACAGATAGAAAATTGGAGAAAATATTTTAAAAAGCAGAAGTCCAGAAAGTCTAGTATTTAAATAATAGAATTTTTAGAAAGGGAGAACAGAGAAAGTAAGTGCAAGAAATTCACTCATAAGTCAAGAAAATTTCCGAGAACTGAAGAAAATGAGTCATAAGATTTTAAAAGCATACTGTATGTCCACTGTGTCCACCAAAATGAATTAAAATAGAGCCACACCTGGTGGGGAGCAGTGGCTCATGCCTGTAATCCCAGCACTTTGGGAGGCCGAGGCAGGCAGATCACCTGAGGTCAGGAGTTTGAGACCAGCTGGTCAACATGGTGAAACCCTGTTTCTACTAAAAATACAAAATTTAGCCAGGCGTAGTGGTGGGTGCCTGTAATCCCAGCTACCTGGGAGGCTGAGGCAGAAGAATTACTTGAACCTGAGAGACGGAGGTTGCAGTGAGCCAAGATTGCACCACTGCCCTCCAGCCTGGGCAACAGAGCGAGAATCCATCCCAAAATAATAATAATCATCATCATCATAATAAATAAATAAATAAATAAATAAATAAATAAAATAGACCCACACCAAGGGAGATCACTATGGAATTCCAGAACACAGAAGACAAACTTGCTACAAGCTTCCAGAGAGGGAGAAAGATTACATATAGAGAATAAGAGCATCTTTGGATTGTTCAACAACAAAACTGGAAGCAAGAAGGTAATAAGCCTTTAAATTTCTGCAGGAAAAAATATCTACAACCTAGAATCCTGTATTTACCAAACTATCAACTGAGAAGTAGAATTAAATATTATTTCAGACAAGCAGATTACTAAAATATTTATCTCCCATGTACCTTCCCTTAAGAAATACTGGAGGATGTCACTCCAGCAAAATGAGATTAAAAAAATAAATAAAAGACTAGGGTACGGGATTTAGGAATATAGGAAGAAGATCCAAGAAAGGAGAGAGAACAAAGTGAAATACTAGAAATGACTGCTGTGTACCAGATCTGAGTATTGTGATCCATGACAGCTGTCAGTACCAAGATTCCCACTGCTATTATACCAATAGGCCCCTAAGTCAGTTTGGTTCAGGCTCTTTTCTGTACTTTCTGATTTTGACGAAGCCTAATGAAGTTTCTGTTCTCCCCGCCAAGCCCTGGTGAATTAATCAGCTGACGCTTATTTTAAACCCCACCCCTCACCTCAAAGGGTTAAGACACTTAATTCACTAAGTGTCTGTGATCTACTCCAGAGGACTGGAGGGAAGCCATGGTGAGCTTTGACACAGGAAACAGACAGCAGACTGATCCTGTAGACCATATTTCTGCCAGACACCTGGGACTGTGCTTACATGACAAGACCTACCCCAACTGGCAAGCCCCATTTTCCAGGACTCACTCATAACCTTGGCCACTGTACTTCTCAGAAGAGGCTTTCATAAATGATCAGAGACGCTAAATCCAAACTATGCCCCAGAAGCTGTTTAGTTTATCTTCTCCTAAAAGCCTTAATCTAATAGTGACAACATCGCCCTTTCCTTCCACAGCTAGGCTTGGGTTTATTACTCAGCTTTTTAAAACTAAACAATCTATTATTCAGGGATAGATACACGGCTGGCAAAACTCTTGAAGATTAACACAGAATTTTAAAACAATGGCTATTTGAGATGATGAGGAAAGAAAATGAAGTCTAATTGGAGAGGGGCAAATAGAGGGCTTTTAAGACACCAGAGGTTCTATTTTTTTTTTTTTTTTTGAGACGGAGTCTCGCTCTTGTTGCCCAAACTGGAGTGCAATGGCGCAATCTGGACTCACTGCAACCTCTGCCTCTTGGGTTCAAGCGATTCTCCTGCCTCAGCCTCCTGAGTAGCTGGGATTACAGGCACGAGCCACCATGCCCAGCTAATTTTTTTTTTGTAGTTTTAGTAGAAATGGGGTTTCACCATGTTAGCCAGGCTGGTCTCAAACTCCTGACCTAAGGTGATCCGCCCGCCTCGGCCTCCCAAAGTGCTGAGATTACAGGCGTAAGCCACCATGCCCGGCCTCTATTTTTAACCTCGGTGGTAGGCACACAGGTCATTACTGTTTTTATTCTTTATACTTTTTATAAAGTCATGCTTTTTATAAACTCTTCTGTATGACTGATTAAACATACACACAATTACAGCACAGCCTTATGAGGTAGGAGTTCCCTCCTTTTACAGAAAAAGCAACATTTTTATTGATATGCCCATCTCAGGACTTTCCGGTATCCCCCGCAAAAAGCCTTGATTACAATTCGCTGCCATCTGAATATTATTTGTGCGTTGGTCCATCACTTTGCAGTACAGTGTGAAGGTGCAGGAGACTGAAGCAAAGTTCAAGGGCAAAGAGAGCCTGTCATTTCTAGTCCTCTCCTCTTATCTGGGGAAATTTTGTTAATTTTACAAAACAATTTACTATCCACTTGGTCACCATCTATTTGTGGCGACATTTATTTGAGAGTATCATGTTTAAGTTTCTAAAAATTGTGTTGAAATTTTAACAAATTAAAGTACAGCGTAAAGGTAAGGTTGAAAAAAACCCACCTGAAAGCACAGAACGTGCAATCTAGATCTATTTAGTTAACTGATCCTACATCGCATCCCTTAATGGACATGGCTAAAAATATGCCAGTTCTAGCTTTGGGCTTCTGAATGCAGCCCAAGGCAAGACATACAAACCACACAGATCCTGGTGTTCTGTTGGGGAACAGGTAACTTTCATCCTCTACCCTCTTTTGGTCAGTGGTGCGATCGTTGCCCCATCATCAGGTACTTCCTAAAATGGTCAGTCATAAAAGATGTGTCCGTGGATCATCTACATCAGTGTTTCCCGATCTCTTTCCCATCATGGCACTCACAAAGCGATGCCACTTGTGTGACATAGTGGCTGCTGCTTCCGCCAGGTCTCCCTAAAGAGAACCAACATCTCAGCATGTCAATAACCTCTCCATTACTGGCACATAAGGCTTCTCAGTTGGGAAGGCTTGGCATGCATAATACAATAGTAGAAAGAGGAATCTTCTACTGAAAGGCACTGGAAGAGGGATTCTTGAGGACAAGATGGGCTGAACTTCAAGGATGCCATTGACTGTCAATAAAATGGTTGTTTCTCCTCCACTTTCTTCTTCTAAACCATCCTCCCTACTGTTGAAGATGTAAAATCAAACGGAAATATCTGATGGCTACTTGTCACAAAATCTTTCAAACTCACATGCAACAAAACGGAAAAACAAAAACAAGAACAACCCAAGTGTCATCATCAAGTTTTCTGTTTTATTTAAGATTTTAGTTTTAATTCTGAAGAAAGAGGTACATTTCCTTGTTTTTAGTTTTAGAATCAGGTTATAACCAGGTTTCTGTTTTCTTTTCTCCTGTCTTTTCAATACTGCACAAACGTCCAGAAACTACAGGGTTAAGTAAAAGCTGCAGGCAAAGAGGTCAGAGATTTGCTCCTGATGGTGATCAGATGGCCCCAGGGCAGTGCTATCTCAGAGTGCCCTCGTCAGGTGAATTTACGGTAAAAGAAAAAAGATTCCGACAGAGGAGAAGGACTGAAGAAATCACTTACATTTCAGCTCTTATATTATTAATAGGTATTAAATCTGTGAATACTTTTTTCCTTTAAAACATTTCAATTTACTTTAAATCTAAAGCCAAAAAATTTTTCTCCTTTAAAAAAATTACTTCTTACCTCCTTATAAACTCTTTAGCAATCGGCCAGTTACCACTACAGATGAATTTGTCTTTCCATCAACTTCCAATACATTCTTTTGCTTAACGACACAAGTCCTTGCCATCAACTTGCCAAAATAATTAAAAAATAATTTAAATTAAAAGCATTTTCCCTGCAATAATGATAAGCTGAATACAAGATGGATGCTAGGACCACTGCTTTCCCCCATGCATTTAGCAATCTCACGTAAATGAACCTGGTTTTCAAACTTCTGCAGTTGATAATGCATTTACTTGACCTTTCCTATAGATTAATCGTCATTTTCTGCTAAGCAGATTATGTCATTATTATGCGCAACAGACAGACAATAATTTTCTAAGTATTGAGACTGCCCTTTGATTTTTTTTTCTCTCCTTAAAAAGGCATTTTTAGAAACATTCAACAGTGTCACTCAAATGCTGGATCAACAAAAACTTTTACAATTAATAAAGAGATGGTAATGACCCTGTGATCGCATTGCATCTGGGGGTAAGGAGAAAAAAAATTGATTAGGTATTGGCTTCTTCAGAACATAAGAGATGAGAAGGGAGCTGTGGGTGGTGGGCTGAGAGGGAGAAAACAGAGTGGGACAAATCCTGCATTTTCTAATGGTTGCTCCTCTTTGCCTAATGGCGGTCCAGTGTTGAACTCTGTAGTAAATCTGTGGGGGTTTTGCTGGGGGGTCTGAAGGCCGTCTGAAAGCCTGGGGGTGGGGAGTGGAAGCTGGAAGGGTTTGAAGGAGGAGGGTAGGGATTCCAACTGGCTCTGTGCAGTGGGATCTGTGTGCTGAAGGGGGTGCTGTGGTGGGTCTGTGATGGAGCAGCGCTGGGGCCGTCCATCTCTGTGAGGGCCTGAAGGGATTTTAGCCAGTGTGGAGGATTGTCATCTTGAAGAGAGTCTAAACTGTTTCCTGAAGATGCCGGAATACCTAAGGAGAGAAAAGAAAAAAGAAGGAAAATGGTGAGTTTGTGTAGAAAGAATAAGCTCGTCAAACAAATTTAGAAAACAAAACCAAAAGGAAACACAGAAAAGATTACAATTTTAAACTCCTTCCAAATAAGACCTTTTAAACCGATCCTCCCCCAACAACAAAGACTTATTGTCACACAAACCCATGCCTCCTCTTGAACTAAACTTGGTCCCCCACTGTCACAGAGGCAGAGCTGCAAAACACCATTCCCCAGAACTGCATGACGGCATTTCCCAATTGTGCTTTTCCTCCTCTGACAGGGATACGTAAAAAGACAGCCTTATAATAGAGAGCTTTATAACAAAAAGTGGAGTATGTTCCTTATAAGAAGAGTAAGTCAGATCCTTTTGTACTTTGAGGCCTACAAAATACACATGTTGCCAGATGTTAACACCTACTTAAACCAGAAGAAGCAACCTAGGCATCAAATGCCTTCTTATTAATATACAACTAGGCCGACAGGTTAAACAAGACTTGCGTGACCCCTGAGAAAGAAACAAGCCACTCCACACTTGCGGCTTTGTGAAAAGAAGCTTATGTTGAAGAGATCTCGGTTTTTATTTAATCTGTGCTAAAAACCAAACTGTTGGCAGTCAGTGGAGCTGAAGGGAGTGAGAAAGTTACCTGTGATGATGGCTGGGTCTGTCCAGCTGCCAGGGCTGTCCCAACTCAGGCTGTCGGTGGTGGCAGTGTTGGACGTTGGTGCACTGTGGTTGGCGTTGGAGGGGGAAGAAGAATTGGGCAGTCCACCAAAGTTGATGTTAATGTTGGGTAGAAGTGCCCTTAGCCCGTCCTGCCATTCCTTCATATTTAAACTCTCTACAGAACTGCTGTTGTCTGGGAGATTTACCAACAAAAAAATGAAAGATAAAAAAAAATAAAAAGCTACGTTAGAAACATATGTTGTTCTTTAGTGGTTAAGCGGGAGAAGAATTATTCTTTTTTTTACTGAGCATTTAAAATGGGTTGTCCTAGCAAGATAAACTTGGTTAGGATTTTGCTCGTGAGCTCAGAGCCCCTGAAGTGAGGAAAAACTTGCTCAAGGATCAGGAGAGGGAGCTTCTTGTCTCTCTACAGCCTCTTCACCATTATGGGTTTGTAAATCAATAATCCAGTTTAAAGACTCAATGCTCCAGAGCACAATTTAGTTCCAGCTACATTATGAAGTTTCAGTTAGTGAGGCATTTAGCCAGCTGAGCTGATTTACGCTATAAAAAAGCCAAGTCTGCAAAGTCCAATATAGGAGCTTATTTCTCAGCCCACAAATGGAAGAAAAGTCATTTTATGAAGAATAAACATAAGCAATAGAAAAAGAAAAATAATTAAGTCCTTCTTGATTATAAAACTGGCAATGTGTTTCAGAAGAGAAAAGCAGTAATGAACAGGCTTTTGAATTTGAAAAGAATGTATTTCCATTTAGTCACTAAGGCCGAGGAGGCAGGAGCTGATACCTTCTAGATGGAATAATTTCTGTTCTACTCCAACAGTTCTACCAATCTTTCACAGCCTGAGTCCTGGAATCCTACAGTTTTCTGGGTCTATTTATGAATAGTATCAAACATGAGAAGACACTAGCAACATAAAAAAGGCTTTTTATAAATTGTAACTAAACTAACTTGATCTACTACCATCCAGAATCCATAGAGTATAACTAACTGGTCAGGGGCAAAAGGGTGAAGTATAACAACTACTTAGTTATTTAACAAATATTTAGATAGTTGTTTTATTTTTGAAAACAGCAATGTAAGTCAAATTACAAACTGGAGTTTTTGAAAAAAGCATAGAAAAATATTTCTGATTCTACAGAACTGATTAGCAATCAACGCTGGGAAGGAGGAGGAGGAGGATGTTCTATCAGGCACGATCTATGCTGCTTAGCAAAATCAGAATTTTCTCTTTGAAATTTCACTTTGCACCAACCACTGATCTATGCCAAATTATATCATGTTTCAACAAGTGAAGGATTTAACTCCATTGGCCTTATTTATAAAAAGATAAAAAACTACAACTAAACTGAACGAAGGTCATCTCTGAACTTACTAAGATGAAGAAAAAGCACTCTAGGCTACACAAAACAAGACAACAGATGGGAAAATAAATTCTCCAAGCCTACTTTCATTTCATAATTGATGTAATTTGCTAAACCTCACATTTCTTATATTTGCATATTATTTTACATTTGTATTGTGTTGTATGGTTTACAAGGCACTCTCATAGTCAATTATGTCATTTGATCTTCACAACAGCCCTGAGAGGCAGGCAGACGGGGATAAATAATCTGCATTTACTATATAAAGAAACAGACTCAGGAATAATTTGCCCAAGTTCACAAAACTTGTTATTGAGAACTTGAACCTGAACCCTGTCCAAAAAAAAAAAAAAAGCAAGCAAGCTTACTCTCTCGATCTACTCTGTACAGACTATTAATTTTTTTAAAGGGTCAAATATTAAAGGGAAAGCCCAGGGGAAGACCCATGATTGAAAGGAGGCAAAAGAGAAACACAGAAGCATTATAGTGTGTCCACTGGCCATGATTAGCAGAGAGATATTGTGGCTAAAGGAAGAAACTGGACTCTACGGCCAGGAGAAAAAAATTCTGCTCAAGAATACAATCATTAGTTTCCCCCTGGCTCCCTAACTACATGAGACACAAACAAGATCACAAATTTAAGTCCTAGAACACTCTCAGTCACAGGAAGGTTTACGGCTATGGTACCTTCTAACTTTTAAAGCAGTCAAACTGTCATGCTGAATAACTTAAAATAGCTTCCAATTAGGCAAAAGCAAAACAGGGAAAACTTCCTAGAAGAAAAATAAAATCCCCCAGAAATAAAAAGATGATGTATAACTACATGGGAAAATTTTCAGGAAGATAAATTGCTCTTACACCGACTGGCTAATGTCCCTAAGAAGGCCGTGCAAATGATGATCCTCCCTCTTCTACTGAATAGGGAGAGAGAGAATATCCCATAACTCAGACCAATCTGCTCCTAACTTTTGCTTTACCATTTAGTGAGCAATGAAATCGAGGAACATTTAATTTTGCATTAACAGAATAACACTTGCATTTACATAAATCTTATTTGAAAATTAGTAATAAAGTCAAAAGACAATAAAGGCAGAGGGGTTATATGACAACTCTCTGTACTTCCCACTCAGTTTTGCTGTGAACCTAAAACTACTCTAAAAAAAGTTTGTTTTAAGGGACATTTGTTCCTGTAATTGTAGACTAATCAAATCAAGCAAGAGTATGTTAGCCAAAGAAATTCACATATGGCACATGGTGCAGAAACAGTTGAGAAATTTAGATCCTCCCAGGTGCACTATGATTACAGGATACCTTGGGAAATAAATTAGCTAGTTTATAATGCAACAATCTTGACACCCCTCCTCCCCCCAAAAAATCATGTGCCTTGACATTTTGGGAGCCTGACAGCATGGATGTGGCTTACAGTAAAGCTGCAAGTGTTATAGGGAAGTAGAATGATGCTTTTAGCTCTTGGAATAGGACCATATTCCATCTAGCTTAGAAGAAAAGAAGTTTATTTCACTGTTTTTTCCACTATTGCTATGCCAAGTGTTGGCACAAAGAAAAGGTGAGAGAAAGAAAATCAGCTTAATCCTAACCCCATCAAAATAGCTCATCTCAGTCCAGCCGTACCTGAAGTCACCTCCTTGATTCCCCATTCCCTCCCAATGACCCAAATTTGTCTCGGCTGCAAGGGCTTCTGGCAATTCCATTCTTTGAAACAGACACAGCAGGGTTTATCAACCTCATCACCACTGACAGTTTGAACTACATAATTCTCTGTTGTGAAGTGCTGTCCTAAGCACTGTGGGAGGTTTAGCAGCATTGCCGGCCTCTACCCACTAGATGCTAGGGGTACAGACTCCCCAGTTTTGACAGCCAAAATTGTCTTTAGACATTGCAAATGTCTTCTGGGGAAGCAAAATTGCATCCAGTTGAGAACCACTGACACAAAGGAAGTCGATTCCTTTGCTTCTAGGGCTCTTATATGATCTCGCTTGAATGCGTATTTTCCTTTCAAATAGTACCAGGACTTTGACCACTGACTCAACCTGATGCAAGTTCATTTTCTTTTATTTATACAGGACTTCACACTGGAGTACAATTCAATGTGTATAAGCCAGTAGGTCTCATAGAGAAAACATTGTACATAGGTTGTATAAGGCATCTCCACAACTGGCTGTCAATATAATTTAGGCATGTATATCCCAGGACCCCTAATTCATAACTAAAAATAACACCTGCCTTACTCTTTCATAAGGATAAAAATAAGAGAAGCAAATGCAATTTGGAGCACATTTATTACTTGCTAAATGCCTAACAACAAATGCTCCACTTGTGGTCAATACTGAATGGATAGTAAACTTTCCAAAAAGCTAAGGCAGAGTAATTCTTACTGCTAGGAACTAGCCCTGTGTACTAGTCTCCTTTTAGGAACTTAAGAATAACACCCATCATTCTCAGAGGTACTGTGTAGTCAATCTAATAATGAGTCTTTTCATCACTAAAACATTACAAAGACAAGGTATCAGAAAGTACTTTAAACTTACCATAAGATGGGAAAAGGGCAAGCAAAGTATAATAAAAATCAAGTTACCAAACATTTTATATTAAAAACAATACTAATTTTATTTTTAAAGTAATTAGTAATAGTATAATACATCAGGGAAGGAGTGTTTATTCTTAAAGAATTGATAATATATTTAGATTTTTTCTGATGTTAAAAATTTTACTTTATGGAATATAAATATGTGCAACAAAACACTATTTTCAGTTCTAAACAATTTGAGGGCAAGAAAGGGGGTCAAGTTGTTGGTAGTAGTTTTATTTTTCAGTGTAGAACTCAAAGGCACACAGTTTAAAGTACTTTCAAGATGCCACGTGCCACACTTTCATATTCTACTGTGTAAGAAGTATCAGTAAACTTCATTTACCTGCCTCAGAAAACCTCTTATTAAAGAAGAAATTATAGTTAAAATTCTGCTACCTTGCTGGTCAAGGTAGCAGAATCCATAGTAAGCCGATCATGATGCACTAAACAAGTTGACAAATCTAGTTTTTAGCAATAACAGTTTAAAAAATCAGTATAAGATGCATATATTAAGCTAAAAATCAAAGCAACTCTTTACTGAGTGCCTACAGTGTACATGGAACACAAAAGCACTTAAACCATGACCTCTGTTTTCAAGGGGCTAAAAGTCTAGACAGTGGGACAATGAAAATACATGAAAAGTTCAACAACTACTTCTGAAAATGCAACAGAAGAAATGCCCAGGGTGGTATATGATTAAAATATGCTACATAAGTTCAGTAAAATGACAGGCCAGTTGGGACACGTATGGGAACGTGCTGGTGGGTGAAGAACAGTAGCATTCATGGAGTTGC
This sequence comes from Symphalangus syndactylus, assembly GCF_028878055.3. Taxonomy (NCBI): domain Eukaryota; kingdom Metazoa; phylum Chordata; class Mammalia; order Primates; family Hylobatidae; genus Symphalangus; species Symphalangus syndactylus. Next base: position 125,329,675 of record NC_072428.2, read on the forward strand.
CATTTTAGTTACTACATAGCTCTCCCCCTCCTCCCACACCAAACCTGAAAATCTCACAACAGGTTGAAACTATCTTTAGTATTTCTATATAACACTGTACTAGTCCAGCTGTTTACTAGGAAGTACACAGAAAGGCATTTAAACAATGACTATATTATAGACTATATTTCAGAATGAATTCTGACATCAGACCTTTCACAGAACACTGCTTGGGCAAGCACACACAGTTAGCATTAATAACATCCAAAGTGGGTTATCTTTCTGTTCTCCAGGTTAACTGCAATATGTTAATTATTATGAAATGTAAAACTAGAAATAGCAAAATGTGGGCAAACCTGCTCCTAACAGTAAGCTGTCACTGGCAACAAGCCAATGGGTTTTTCCAGCTGATATAAAAGCTTCACCTGAAAGAATGAAGGCAGTTGAGGGGGCAGGGTACCAGGACAAGGCATCCTTCCTTCCCACCTTGATTTCATGTAGTTTACGTATTAGGGTACCATGTAAGATTTAATTTGAAAAATAAGATCTGCTGCTAAAAGGGTAAAGACATAGAAGACCTCTGCATAATGACAACATAGTGAGATAAAACACATGTAAAACAAGCCCCCAAACAAGACAATTCCAGTAGATTTGTTTCCACGAATATATTTTTGTGCCACCAAATCAGGATATTGTGCCTTCTTGGAATTCTTGCCTCTACTTTATTTTTGGTACTCCCTCCTCAAGGCCTTCTCATTAAACAATAAATACACCCCTACCAGGAAGTAGGCACTGAGAGACCCAGTCACAAAATACACCTAGAAGTGTTCATTCTGCACTTCAGTTTTTGAGCCATATTTAATGGTCATTGCGAAAAGGCTCAATACAACCTGATTTTGTTTTTCTAAAAAGTTTTTGTCTTCCATCTTCACTCTTGTCCTTTATAGTTCAAAACCACAGGCTCCAGTGGTTAGGTTACTTAAACAAATCTTTCTTGGTGCAAGTGGCTACACATCAGAAACCTGGTTCCTACGATGATTAACTCTTTGCCAGTTAGACTTTCAAATCTTTGTCCTTTTTTAGAAGGACATAGGGAACAACCTGTCTTAGCTCCTGCCCCCACACCCCTCCCTCTTATACGTGATCTCCTACCAGTTTTGGGATGGAGTGCATCTTCATCAGTATTTGATTTGAACAAAGTCTAAACTTCTCAAACCTCAATAATGAATCTCTAAGTGACTCAAATACAAATGATTTATGCTGAACTAAACTTCAAAGAGCAGACAAAATTTGTCATGTTGAAATTTAAAGGAAGGCCTTCATAATATAAGTGTACTGTATGTCAGGGCAGTCACAAAAATCATTCCAATTTATTAACTAAAATATGCAGAGAAAATGACTTCTTAGTAAATGAATTGTTATAGACAGACATTATAAAATCAGCTTGTGAAAAATGTTATTCTAGTTAAATAGTTTACACTAAAATTTCTACAACTATGTTTATTAGAACGCAAGACAGACCAATACTGCTCTAGGTCACAGACAAAATCTTAAGGGTTTAATAGATCTGAAAGTAGAATCTGGATTAAGTGGAAAATCTTAAGAACCCAAATGAAAAAAGAGTTCTGAGCAGAAACAAAGAACCTGAACAAAGTAACAGCCAAAACAACAACAACAAAAGAGGCAAAATTTGTTTATACTGGTAGAAATGACATAAACAGAAAAATCCAGATCCGCTACATATGACTTGTGCTTTCTAAACTTTATTCCCTCCATTCTCCTTGTCTAGAATGCTTTCTTGTTCTCTTCAAGTAGTTTTTATTCAATCTTCCAAAAGTCGAAGTCTCTTCTCTTCCACTGGACAGCACTTAGGGTCTGAACCACTCATCTGGCAGCACACCGTGCCGTGCCATCGACTGCAGTTACTGTCCACCTTTCCATGTACTCATACTTCACCTCTCACAACTCCGCTGAAAAGCCTGATGGGGACGTCCTGTACATTCTTCAGCATGTAGCTCAGTGTCTTAGAAATGTTACATGCATCAAGATATCTGCAGACTTGAGGGTCTGACTTGAGAAGAGCTGGAAAGTGACTTTCCCCAACAAAATCTGTTTAATTCCTATCTGTATAATGCTGTGAACAGATGGTTCTCTCCAAAAAGATGCAAAGCTTTCTGAATGCAGGAGGAGTAAGTTAAGTTTTGGGGTCCAAGAGGCTTCTCTGCATGTAAACTGAAGGAAATGAGCCACTAAGATGATACGTTTTTAATAGCATTTCAGATGCCAAAACACAAGCAAATAATACTTTTAAAAAGTCCAACGCTCAAAACTGTTTAAAGAAGGAATGTTTTATTAAAAACAAATATTCTAGTATTATGTGTACAGGATATTAAACAAAAGTCTCTAAGATATATTCTACCCATTTTTCTACTCCAGCCACTATTCCTTCACTCATTATGTACTTTATGTACTCAATTACTTTAGTATCAACAATCCAATGAGGTTAAGTAGTAGGTTCATTTTACAAATGAGGAGGCTGAATAGGCACTGTAGTTTAAAGAATTTGTCCCAGGTTATGGAGTTAAAGTGTTGCAGTCAGCAATTAAAATCAGTCTGACTCCAAAGCATTTGTTCTTGCCATCAAGCATACTATCAACCAGTCTGTGTCCTGGGCAGGACTCATGGGCTAGCAGAAGGGAAGGGTAAATGTGTTTAAATAACTACAACATGCGATTCTAGTATGAGCAAAGACCTGTGGGGCATAAAGAAGGAAGTGAATAATTCTTCCATTCTACATATAGGATAAACAGCAAATAAGAAAACATCAGAGGAAAAGCAGCTGATGTGGAAGAGGGAAAGGGCATCCCATAGAGAACACAGGGACGCACAGGCCACAGGCAGCAAATAAAAAAATACAGTGGGAACATTTCGAAATATAAGTAGATGTGTTTTACATAATGTATATTATTCTCTTCTAGAATGTTCCTATAAGGATCTATACATCTGTTTTGAAGGAGACTCAGATTAATGAGAACAAGAAGATCTAGATGGCTGCTTTATGAAGGAATCAGAATCTAAGAAAAAAACAAAAATACTCATGTGCAAAGTTATATTAAAAAAGAGGAAAAAGTTAACAAACTTGAATATAAAAGATGCATACACCCTTAGAAGCATCACAGACAGGATCAAGTGAGACCCAAACCACAATATGTAAGCAGCGCTAAATGAAGGCAAGGGACAAAAAAGATTCATATAAAAGATCTGTAAAACGTCAAAGCAGCAGCCTGGAGGGAAGCATTTAAGTGAGCATAAAACTGAGCAGTGACCACGAACAAAGCCCTGTGAGGAGATCCAAAGATAGTTAAGGGAACGTAAAATAAGGAGATAATACACAGATCACCAGAATATTCACCCAATATGACTTCCCCAAAACAAATGACAAAATTGCAGAGACATGGAGGGTGTCAACCACCCTAACATCTTTGCAGTCTAAATTTGCTAGAAGAAAATAAACCTGATAAAACATTCCTTGCTGACGATCTCTCTTTTCCAAGGTGAAAATAAGGAAGAAAACTTTTATTCTGGACTTAATTCTGACCAACGAAGAACTGGTTGGCTACTGCAAAAATAACAGAAACCCTAGGAGAATGTGACATAATTTTAGGATTTACAAAAGCAGGGAATGAGAATAATTATACTTGAGTTCTTAGATGGCAGGAATCTTCGCTATTTTGCAAATACCAGAGTGTATTGCAATCATTTGTTTACATGTTCACTTTTTACAACTAGACTTTGAGCTCCTCTAGGAAAAGGACCTTGATTTAATAATTTCTATGTAGTAAACAATGCCTGAACCTGAACTTCAGTAGGTACTGTATGTTTCCTAAACATATAACCCTGAACGTTTGCTTCCATGTTTTTTTTTTTTGTTTTTTTTTTTTTTTTTTTGGAGACAGAGTCTCGCTCTGTCGCTCAGCCTGGAGGGCAATGGTGCGACCTCGGCTCACTGCAAACTCCACCTCCCAGGTTCAAGCGATTCTCCTATCTCAGCCTCCCAAATAGCTGGGATTACAGGTGCACACCACCACACCCAGCTAATTTTTGTATTTTTAGTAGAGACAGGGTTTTACCATGTTGGTCAGGCTGGTCTCGAATGCCTGACCTCGTGATCCACCTGCCTCGGCCTCCCAAAGTGCTGGGATTACAGGCGTGAGCCACCGCACCCAGCCTGCTTCCAGATTTTTTAAGAAAACAACTATCCAAAAAAGATCAGGAAAAGGATGGGTGGGAGTGGTCCCATGGTTATAGAGAGCAGTGATTCACAGGCCACAGAAGATGCTAAAACATGACATTTTGACTATGCAATAATAAATAAATCTATAAGGAAAATTAGAGGAAATCTAAAGAAGTTGGTTGTTACACAAGGAGAATCTGATGGGATTAGATTTGAAAAGAAAGCTTAGAAAAGATGGGTAGAGGTATATAACCTACTTGTATATAAAAGTATAATTCTTACGGATTAAAGTCAGAATCCATAATGATCTGAGGAAAGTGAAAAATGCTGAAAGCAAGACAAAGCTATGTTTTGAATAAGGGGAATATCAGGAAAAGCCACTGCTCAGCCTGATGCCATATTTGACAGGAGAAAAGGCAGGGCAATGCAGTTCCATGTTCATTTTGCTTCCTTCTAACTTTAGGTAACAGCATGATCTTCTAACCAAAAGGGAAGAAGGGAACTGTTAAGTCAGGAGAGATGCAGACATCACAAAAGCATCTACTCAATTCAAATGAGTTTAAATCTTTAGACTGAAAATGAGTTTTCTCCCAGGCTCTTAATCCTCACAGGTGAGAGCACAAAACAACTGTTAGAAAAATACCAGAAATGGAGGAAATGGCAGACTCTAGAGGCAACATGCTTAGAATTATTATTTTTTTATTTTTATTTTTTGAAACCGAGTCTTGCTCTGTCACCTAGGCTGGAGTGCAACAGCTCGATCTCGGCTCACTGCAACCTCCACCTCCCAGGTTCAAGCGATTCTTCTGCCTCAGCCTCCTGAGTAGCTGGGATTACAGGCACGTGCCACCACGCCCAGCTAATTTTTTTTTGTATTTTTAGTAGAGACGGGGTTTCACCTTGTTGACCAGGCTGGTCTCGAACTCCTGACCTCAGGTGATCTGCCTGCCTCGCCTCCCAAAGTGCTGGGATTACAGGCCTGAGCCACCATGCCCAGTCTAGAATTAGTTCTTGAGAAAATTCTAAAACAGATTTGGGGCTTGATGATTTCTTCAGAAATGAGTATGATGGGTTTATCAATCACTGTTTGTCTGCTTGTGTTTGGGGGTATTTTTCATGGGAAATAATGTGTAGCATTTTGACTAGAACTCAGCTCGATTCCACCTAAAATATACAGGAAGTTTAATTCTGAAATTGAACAAGTAGTCATAGAGGTCCCACTGACAATTGTTTTCCATTGGAAAAGTCCTTAATATATCCCACGGCCCACTTCCTTTTCCCTTCTGCTGCCCATCTAAACTCAGACTTTGTAGTTAGCTCTGTTCCCATCCCACTGACTCCTCAATCCTCCCCACAAATGGAATAAAGTTATCAATGAGAGTCAAAATGAATTTTCATAAAGAACAAATTCTATCAAAGTAATTTATTCTTTGGATAGGCTTCCTAGGATGTCAGAAGTATAATATATATTGAATATATCTTGAATTCAGCAGTTTCTGGTAAAATTTGCTGATGGTTCCCTTTTGGGATAACATGGTAAAGTATAGCATGGATAACAGCAGTGTTTAGATGAATCTACACAGAACTTGAGATACTGAGTCAGCCTAAAAGTCTCTGTAATACTCTTGGCTTATATTTGACTCCATGCTTTTTATTATACTTAACAAAACCCACAAAGTTCATTTAAATATGCAAACAGAAAGCCAATTCTACAGATGACAGAATAGCAGAAACTACAACTATTCTTAAATTAAAACTCTTACATTCTTTGACAAATATTATTAATAGTGTTATTAAAAACATGCATCTATCACTTTATAATCACATAGTTCTAAGACAAACTTCTAAGATGGGGATATACAAACAGGATACATTCTAACAATACCAAATCCAAGCACATACAATTTAACAGATACACATTAGATTTTTGAAAATGCATTTGGAAAGGGCAGAATGGAAAAGATCTAACCGTTAGCGTGTATGGGAAAAGGTCTAGTGGTTTTGCTTAAATAGGCTTATGATACTTGGTCTGGCAACTGGGTAATGGAACGCCTAAAAAAGTAACATTAAGACCATATAAATAGATGTGCAATGTCTAAATTAGCAACTGTATGACCTTAGGCAAATCACAAATGATAACCACTCTGCTTCTCACTTATAAAATGGAGATAACTACCCTACAAGATATTTTTATAAAAGAACTCTGTAAACATAAGGGAAAATACAAATATTAGTAACAAGTTTTGTTTTTTTTTTTTTTTTTGAGACGGAGTCTCGCTCTGTCGCCCAGGCTGGAGTGCAGTGGTGCAATCTCGGCTCACTGCAAGCTCCGCCTCCCGGGTTCACGCCATTCTCCTGCCTCAGCCTCTCCAAGTTTTAATAAAAGAGATCTATTATCTGATCATATGTGGATTATTATATTCAAGTGTGAGCTTCATATTTTAAGAAAGGCAATGTCAAGTCAAAATATGTGTAAAGAGAATTAGACTGAGAGAGAACTCAAAATCATTTTAAGTGTGGAATGGTTCAAAGAAGTGAGGATGTTTGATCTATATCCAGAAGTTAACAGACAAGTGGTCTTCATGTGTTTAACAAAATGCACCTAAGAAATACAACTGGTAAAAGATTTTGGCTTAACCAAGATAAAAAATTTCTAACAATTTTGCCCTAAAGAACTCCCTACCTAGCAAAAGTACGAAGCTCCTAAAACACCTCAGGAGTACACACGAAGCATTCTGAAAAAGCAGGTATTAGAGAGACTTTCTGGGCTGTGTATATGTGTTTCACGGAAGATTTACCAATATTTATATATAGATTTATGGGTATCAAAAATAAGGGCTCACTTGATAAGAAAAATGTGTTTTTTAAAAATGTGTGTGTCAAGGCCGGGCGCGGTGGCTCACGCCTGTAATCCCAGCACTTTGGGAGGTCGAGGCCCACCGATCACAAGGTCAGGCATTCGAGACCAGCTGGCCAACATAGTGAAACCCCGTCTCTGCCAAAAAATACAAAAAATTAGCCGGGCATGGTGGCGGGCGCCTGTAGTTCCAGCTAGTCAGGAGGCTGAGGCAGGAGAATCGCTTGAACCTGGGAGGCAGAGGTTGCGGTAAGCCGAGACTGTGCCATTGCACTCCAACCCAGGCGACAGTGCAAGACTCCGTCTCAAAAAATATACAAAAGGGGTGTGTGTGTGTGTATGTGTGTACAGGGGGTATTGGAAAAATAAGGAAAAGCCAAGAGCTGAGGTTTCCCAAGTTCAGAGGAAAAAAAAAAAAGAGAGAAGAAAAATTAATCACATAGTGAGTGGGTGATGTGTAGGGGGGAAAATCTTAACAATGAACACCACAATGCCAGAATAGAACCAAAAAATCAATTATAACTCATATGCAAATGAATCTGACTAAATGCTTCCAAAAGTCCAGATTAACACAAAACAGATCCATGCTTTGAAGGCCTCCAGAATTGACACCACTCTCAACCATCAATTTTCCTTCCACAAGAATTTATTGCATGTCTACTCTGTACCATTTTCTCTGGAGCTTGACGCTATGACATTCTCTAACAGCCTCCTAAAAACCATGCTGTTCTGCTTTTTTTTTAAGGCTAGTCAAGTGAAGTTCTGCTTATTTCTTAGCAGATCACTCGGGACTGGCCATTCCAAATGAAGTCAGTAATAGCTTTTCATTGTTTAGTGGCAATAAAATATTTTTATTGGGGCAGAAGTTTCTCTTCAGGCTTACATTCAGATGAAAGTATTTTGCTTCCTATACAGCAAATCCCTTTATGGTTATATATCTATTGAAATTCCTAAGATTGCTGATGTTCATAATTTTCCAAATTAAAAGACTCCCAAGTTATCTAAAAGTTATTTAAAACATCAAACCCAGTTCTTTACTGCATTTGATTACACAGCACACTTTATAGTGAAGATCACTCAGTCTTATCTTTTTCTAAAAGATGGCTCCTATCAGCATCAAATTGTCTTAAGCTTTTAAATCAACATAACAAAAATCCCAAATAAGAATAAAATTTCCACTTTTCTGAAACATCATTTTAATTGACAGATTCTTCATAATCCGGTTATGAGCTTCATTTTTAGAAAGAATTTTTTGGCATTAAAAGATTATTTACTTTAATTTCAGAAGAAAAATTATTTCAGAAAATGATATAACTTCATTTTTTATAAAACTAAATGAAATGGAGATGGATATAGTCATGGTGATAAACATTTCCAATACAACAGACCAACCATACATCTTTAAGAGTTCTTTCTCATTGTGTTAGTTACCCAAACCAAGAGACATTTATTAAGGTTTTCACATTGTTTTTAAAATAAATGTCTGTTTTTTAAAATAAGCATTTATATTCTGAAACTCAACTATTTTAGCTATGTAAAAATGTGTGATTAAAAAATAAGGCTAGGGGAAACTTAAACGCACATTACTAAGTGAAAGAAGACAATCTGAAAAAGCTACATTAGTTTTAAAACTAATCTGTACTTTCTAAAAACGACCCTGAGACTCCTCTGTGTTCCACCTATTCTCCACCCAGATCATCAATTGGGTTCATCCACTGTAACATATGTTCCACCCTGGTGGAGGGTGCTGATAATAGAGAACACTGTGCATGTGATGGGGCAGGGAATATAATGAGAAGTCTTTGTATCTTCCACTCAATTTTGCTGGGAACCTAAAATAGCTCTAAAAATTGAAGTCTGTGTTTTAAAAAGACTATTTTGCTTTTTATTCCTCCTTACAGTACATTCACATACTAGGGGAAATATAAACTTTTTTTGTTTTCAATTTGCAAATGGTGTCTCAATCTAAAAAGAATTAAGTCTTAATAAGAACACATCTTTTCCAGACCTATACATATGACACTCCTGTGGAAGACAGGGTTTCAAAAGACCCTGAATTCAAAAATTTATATGCTCATCACATCACTAGGGGGCCTTAGTTTAAAAGTCATTTAAAATATATAATTATTTAAGTGTTCATCCTTAGCAATAATTTATAGTTGAATTAGGGACAGATTGCCAGAGACAATCTTGACAGAACCAATTCTCAGTCAATATTGAATCTTATTTCAAAAGAAGGAAGGCAAAAAAGAAGACTAGATGAAAATATTTTCGAATACCAATCAGAAACTGCAATATTCTTACTTCAGATATGCTGGTGCTGTATACTGAACTAGAACTGTTTTACTGAAAAAAAATTATTTAAAAACACATTTGTAAAACTTTGAATTTTAGTCATATTATTGAGAAGTGTTAAGTGACTTTTTATAAGAGCTAGAATTGCCTTAAAAGTTGGGGGAACTGAGTAATGCCCAAGTTTGACAATGTCAAAAATCTTTATTGATTCAAAATTTTACAGTGCATTAGTTGTTCCCTAATCTGCTCCAAAATCCAGACTATGATTTCTGTTTAAATGTTTTGTTTTGATTTAAAAGAGAGAGAAGGCTGGGCACAGTGGGTCACACCCGTAATCCCAGAACTTTGGGAGGCCAAGGCAGGTGGATCACCTGAGGTCAGGAGTTTGAGACCAGCCTGGCCAACGATGTGAAACCCTGTCTGTACTAAAAACACAAAAATTAGCCAGGCATGGTGGCATGTGCCTGTAGTCCCAGCTATTTGGGAGGCTGAGGAAGGAGACTCACTTGAACCTGGGAGGCGGAGGTTGCAGTGAGCTGACATCGCACCACTGCCCTCCAGCCTGGGCGACAGAGTGTCTCAAACAAAATAAAAATAGAGAGAAGGAAAAAAAATAAGAATATACTCGTTTAGGATCAAAGGCAGTTTGGAATAAGATGACAGGTGATTAAGAGTAGTTACTGGGCAGACAGAGGGTCTGCTGACTCTGGTAATTGAGTAAAAAGACTGAGAAAACACTCAGTAGACTGATGGAAAAAGACCTCTCTCCTTTGAAGAGGGAAAATTGGCCGGGCACAGTGGCTCACGCCTGTAATCTCAGCACCTTTGGTGGCCAAGGCGCATGGATCACTCGAGATCAGGAGTTTCAGACCAGCCTCGGCAACGAAGCAAAACCCTATCTCTAAAAGAATACAAAAATTAGCCAGGCATGGTGGTGTGTGCATGCAGCCCCAGCTACTTGGGGGGTTGAGATGGGAGGATCACTTGAGCCAGGGAGGTCGAGGTTGCAGTAAGCCGTGTTTGCGCCACTGCACTCCAATCTGGGCAACACAGTGAAACCCTGTCTCAAAAAAAAAAAAAAAAAAAAAAAGAAGAAGAAGAAAAGGGAAAATTCAGGCCTGTCAGGAATCCAGTAGGAAAATCATACAGGTAGTGTACATTAAGATTTAGTCATGACCTCCCTGTTAATTGTGGTAAATTACATGGAGAAAGAAACTTCTCCTTTGTCCAAAGAAAAAGAAACTGGATAGAAGGGTGAACACAAGCTATCGGAAGGAGACTTATAATAGTCAATAGTTAAAACCTGAAAGCGTGTTATAAAACAAAGGTTGCAGGGCTTGTGCATTTGGAGATTATATAAAATCCTTATTTTAATAATATGCTTCATTTCAATTAAATAGTCATCTACCATTTAAAATGCAGGTGAGGTCTTAGGAGTTTACATCTATCAACACCAGGCAGACTAGAAATCAAGATATGTTACACTTGTCTGGAACCAGGGGAAGACTATGGGTAGATTAATTAGTAAATGTTAACAGTTTAGAAGGAAAAAATTAGTAAATGTTAACAATTTAGAAGGAAAAGGAAACATATCTGGTAGCAAATCTTACTCTAAATGGAGTTTGGGGGGAGTAGGGTATGTGTGTGCATGTATGTGTGTGTGTATATATCAGCCATCCATAATCATTAATTTTAACAGAAACTAACATTTTTAACAGAGAAAACCTAAGTGGAACTATGGCTGTAACCAAACATTCAGTTTAAGGCCAATGAAAAAACTTCCTACTTGGCTGATGAAGTCATAACCCAGGGAATCTTTTATCTTTAGCTGGATACTAAACATATAGATGTAATAAAGGAAAAGAATAAACAGTTGTCAGACTTCTTGCAAATGCCAACATATAACATGACAATGTTTTAGAACACCCCACTGAAGTTCTAGATCACTACTTTCTGTTCCATCGATACATTATTTCAGTATGCAAGTCTGACAACAGAGTGTAAATGCTAGTGCAGTCCTTGGGCCAAGATCTCACTATATTAAGAAACAGTGCTAGGCTACAAAAGTTGATTGCAGATTTCTTGCATTTCTTCTTGGAGATGGTGATAGCATTATCATCTTTAAATCCTTGTGGAGCTCTCCCTGTTTCCTTATGCTGAAAACAACAACTTCTTTGATTGGGGGGGAAAAAAAACAGCAGATATGCTATCATTCTATATGGTGTAACACAGGGTAGCTCTTCTTCAAAGATGAATCTGAGATCACACCTTTAGTGTGTATGTAACACATCTTGGTGCCATTAGTACAAGTTTTTTCCATTTTGTAATATTAGAGATGTCACCAGTCTAGTGGTTATGCGTGTTGTCCCCTAAATTCTCTTTGGTACTGCAGAAAAATCCTGGGTAAATTAAACTCCACCTCTGTTTTACTCTTTTAGTTCTGACACTGGTAATTATGTAGTTACCCTAAGTTTATTTTAAGAGTACCTGCAAGGTTACAATTTTTCCCCCTGCTAAAGTTACTCCAAGATCACTGGGCCACATTTAACACAGGGCAGCTTTGAAAACCTACAGGATCTGTGACAACAGCTGCCAGCTGGTGGTCATTTTGAAAGCCTTCAAATTCATTGTTTGCAATGATATTCACAGTTGTAAGCCCTTGACTTGAGAGAACTACTATAATTAAACTGTAAGACACAACAATGTTTAGAGAAGAGACAGATTCTGAATCTTAAAAGTTTTTTCCTCCACTGAGTTACAAGCATGAAAGCACATTTACATGGTGAGGGCTAAAGAAACTTTAAATTGTTGTTAGAATGTGACTATAGACAAATCACAATCCTTTGGAGCCTTGTTTATTATCATCATTGTTATTATTTGGTCTTTAAAAGGATTGTTAAAGACTACGTTATATTTATTTATTCATAGCTCTCAAGTGTCATGATTCCAATACAAATCATTTTTAAATTATCCTTTCCTTGGGTTTTCCCAATGACTGTGTCACAGATGAGTATCTTAGTAGTGGGACTGGAATTTGATGAGGAAAAGCTATGAAATATTTGTTCAGAAAAAAAATGACCAGGGTGAAGTGGGCACCAGTATTACAACCTTATTGCATTTAAATAGGGTCTTTGGTTCCTTCAAAAAAAAAAAAAATTGGAGAAAGACAATAAAAATACAGCATTTATCCTGAAGATATGAATTGGAACACAGCAGGAATAAATACATGAATAGACAGAGGTCATAGGTCACCAAAATGACATGAGACATCTTCCTCTACTACATTCATTAAGTGGAGGATTTAACTGAACACTGCTTTATATAAAAACACACACACATTCAACCACACATGCATATAGAGGAGACTTATGGTTTACCTTTGCTAAACAAACTTTTACATAAGGCTAATTAAATGTCATGAAGACAGTAAGACTATTACTAACATTTCAAAGCTATTTAGAGTTGCTTCAAACATTTTTACCACTCAGAAAAGCAAATCTCCTAAGTGTCTCTTGCCTAGAGCTCCCTGCACTGCCCCCCACTGCCTTTTTAAAAGGGTGTATAAAAGTTGCTTGATTCACAAGCTTAAGTTGCAGTAGTACTGCTATGCAGAAATACGGAATATTTTAAGGCTTAACATTTGCCTTTTAGCCTACTGGGTAAAACACAGAGTTTAGAAGCAGCTATTACCACACAGCCCCAACAAGAAAACAGACTAAAATTCTGCCAGCAGAGTAGGTTACTTATTCTGCTATTTTACCATTGAGATAATTAAAGAATGGTACTGGGTCACTGCATCATACACTTTAAAATAATTAATTGAATGTTATGTGAATTTCACCCGCTATAAAAAAGAAGGAAAAGTAATGGATGCATTAAAGGCTTTATGAATTATACGAGAGGAAAAAGCATTTCGGGATGTTGCTTTGTAACAGCACAATAGTGGGTCTGAGCACCCAACAGGAGCTGGAATAACAAAATTGTTATAAGCACAGTATGTTCCAGGGTCAGCTTGGAGCTTCCAGGAACTTTTAGAATAAAGGTAAAGTGGGCTAAGACAGTGAAGTCAATAGTTGCCTTAGGAAGTGTGGTCAAGAGGAACCTGGAGAAAAGGAACTGGTTCTCAAGGTCAACAACTTTAAGCCGTGTTATGGAACATCTGGGTACTTCAATCCATTTCTCAAGTAGCTTAGATTACTTAGGCTTGCTCTCAGTTCTAGGTACCTAAACTCGATTTCTCTGTAACTCAAACCCAGAGAAGACTCTCTAAAAGACCAAAAAACAGAGTAGAATCTTCTTAATGCATCTCGAATTATCAAGAGTGATTCTTTGGAAATAGCCCCTGACTAAGAAGTGGAAGGCTAGTATGACCAGCAATGTTAGGTGGCTCGATTACAACTCATAGAAGCAAATCACAGGGTGGTAAGGAGGTCCAAGAAGCAGTGGCTTCTCAATCCATCAACAAGGTTTCACAAACACAGTATTCTTGAGCAATGATTTGTACTTTGAAGCATTATCCTTTTTAAATGTCACAGTTGATATTTCAGCTGACATATATGGAGTGAGTTTAAAAATACTTTATTAGAAAACTAAGGTTGCTTCCAAACTAGGAATATTTGCTATTAAATGACTAGGAGAAAAAAAAAAAAGCCACACAGTTGACACCAGGTATCTGGGGTTTTCACATCTGTGGATTCAACCAACCTCGAATAGAAAATATTTTTTAAAAAATTGTGTAATTTATTAAGCATGCAGTTTTTTGTCATTAGTCTCTAAACAATATAGTGTAACAACTATTTACATAGCACTTACATTGTAATAGGTATTAGAAGTAATCTAGAGATTATTTAATATATACAGCCTCCCATATATGTGCAGGTCATATGCAAATACTACACTGTCTTATATCGAGGACTTGAGAATCCAAGAATTTTGCTATCCGTGGAACCAATCCCCTACAGATACCTAGGGATGACAGTATACAGTATCTTCACCCTGCTCTACTACTTCTTCAGCAATTTTTTCCTAGAGGTCACCTCCTAAGTATACAAAATATAAGAAACAAGGGTAAATTAGCCCAATAATTTGTAGATTTTATTTATTCATATAGTACATTCTCTTTGGGGGAAATTATCTAAATATTTTTATAACCTGTTACAATAGAATTCTTACTTTATCTCTACTGTTCACCAGTACCTTACTTTTAATTCTTATTTGATATATAAATGAAGCAGAATGACCTAATCCAACTATGTAAGAACAGACACTTTCCCTTCATAGGTGGAAGCCCATTTTTAACAAAGACTTCCAGTTTGCCCGTGAGCTTGGGAGAAGCTATATTACCTGTAACAAGGGCTCCTCAACTACCAAACTCATCATACACCATACCTAATCCCTCTGTCTAAATCTTTCACATCATCAGTAACATTTCTACCAATCCTTCACACTCACTGGGGCTTGCTTACTTACACCTGTCTCATGTCATCCCTGGCTTTTCCTGGTCCTCCCCAGCACTCTGCTTCCATGTCCTCCTACCATGCTTTGAGGAAGGAAGTTTTCCTTTGATCATTTTCAACTCACCGGAAACCTGACCCAGGATTCCCCAGGTGCCCAACTGCAGATGCATGGAATTGCTTCCATGCTTTCTACAATTCTCTCTCACATAGTTTGATTTCCTACACTCATGAGAAGACTGGAGGAGATAGTATAAACGGTTACAAAAGCCAAGCTTCTTTCCAACCTCCAACCCTCTCCTTTCTCTGGTTCTCAATCATCATTTAGCATTGAGTGGTTATCACAGTGACCACAGTCTCCTAGTTATGATTCCCTTAGCAACACTAACATGTTCTTTGTCATCATCAAAATCTAAAATCATTCAACTCCCTTCCACATCACTCACACCATTTCTTCACAGGAAACTGCCTTAACAGACTCTTCTTGACACAAGATTATGCATTTCAATGTGGTTTTCTTGAATGTCTCTATGTCTTTGTCTTTTTCTCCTTTTAACCAAACTCTCAATATTTGCTTTTTCCACTCCTGATGCTTTGTGCTAAACCAGAGGAACATACAAAACCATATATATTTCAACTTTAGAGATCTTTAAGCTGACTCTTATCTTTACACAGCAACTAAGCAACTATTTACAATGCATTTCTGGGCTTATTCTCGCAAAAGACTTTTTTTTTTTTTTTTTTAAATCTCCTTTAACGGGCTCCCAATTCCACTCTTTCATCCCCATTTGCAAAGAATAATGCATTTTAATAATTACTAATATGAGCCTTTTCACCAATTCTCATCTTTCTCTTTCCCCAGGTTCTTCTTGCTCTTACAGATCACAGAGGAAGATACCGCCCACCTCTCTTTTTTTTTTTGAGACGGAGTCTCACTCTGTCACCCAGGCTGGAGTGCAGTGGCACCATCTCGGCTCACTGCAAGCTCCACCTCCCAGGTTCACGCTGTTCTCCTGCCTCAGCCTCCCCAGTAGCTGGGATTACAGGTGCCCGCCACCACGCCCAGCTAATTTTTTTTTGTATTTTTAGTAAAGACGGGGTTTCACCATGTTAGCCAGGATGGTCTCAATCTCCTGACCTCGTGATCCGCCTGCCTTGGCCTCCCAAAGTGTTGGGATTACAGGCGTGAGCCACCACGCCCGGCCATCCACCTCTCTTAAGCTAACCCACATGCTTGTCTCAGGAGCTTATCTCTTCCCACCACCCAAAGACATCTACTATCCTACTGAATGAGCCTATCTTCTCTTCAGCACTGCCAGTCTCTTCCTCTCAATTGGTTCTGTCAGGTCTGCCTTTAAATATTTAGGGTTCTTCTTCTCCCTTATATTAAAGCAATGCCTTCTAGGATCTACCACCCATCTAGTTAGCATCTTGTTTTTCTCTTCAACTTTGTTGTCAAATGTCTTAACAGTAAGTAGTCAATAACTGCTGCATACATATTCTTGACATTTCCTCATTCATCCTAAAAAGATGGGCTTCCATTCTGTACCTTTCTATGAAAGTTACATTTTTAAAGATCACCAGAGATCTAAACAAATCTGAAGGCCTTTTCTCAGCTCTTATGCTTCCCAATTTCTAATTCATAGTTCTTCTCCAATTCCAACCACTACTGTGCTAGTCTAGGCCAACTTATTTGCACTGGCCAGCAATGGCATACTACTGGAATTGGTTTCTAACTGGTCCTAATTGCAATCAAATCTATTATCCAATTACTCTTCTTAAAATGCTACATTCAAACTACATTTTTGCCAAGAACCTATAGTTCTCTACCACTGACCACATCTGCATCAAGACTAAACTCTTCTTCTGGTTTTCAAGGCTTTAAACACACTTATCCAAGCTTACCTGTACCTGAATACCTCAGCTGGATCTCCTTACTGCCCTATCCCAACCCCTACAGGCCACTGTAAGATTTCAAAGCAACTGCAATTTGTTCCTTTCTCTTGTCTTTCTGAGGCAATGCCTCTGTGGGAGTACCCATGGACCTGTGCCAGAGCTCTGGCAGTCTTTCTTTTTTTTTTGAGACGGAGTCTCGCTCTGTCGCCCAGGCTAGAATGCAGTGGCGCAATCTTGGCTCACTGCAAGCTCCGCCTCCCGGGTTCACGCCATTCTCCTGCCTCAGCCTCTCCGAGTAGCTGGGACTACAGGCGCCCACCACCACGCCCGGCTAATTTTTTTGTATTTTTAGTAGAGACGGGGTTTCACCGTGGTCTCAATCTCCTGACCTCTCTGGCAGTCTTGACAGTGCTTGGAACACTGTACAAATAGGAGTCATGTCAGTGGAAATGTGCAAAGGTAAAACGCATTAGTTTTCTTTAAAGAACACCTACACAGAAGGCTCTACTTAATTCCCAGGATGCTAAGAGTAAGAGACATGAGCTCACACACATGTAGAATAATGAATGTATGTCTTTCCTAGTAAGGTTTTTTTCACCTCCCTCCAAATTATCATAAATTTTAAAAATTGAAATATAAGTATTCAATACCCTTTGTTGCCACTATCAGAGCAGTTACTGAGAGATGATAAATAATAAAGAGTCTGGACTGCTATGGTGGTTCCTGTGATTAAAATATTATCAAGACCTGATAGAAATAATGTGAAATATAATTGTCACTAGAATTATCCTTGGTGATAGGGTCTGTATTTTATTCAACCTTATATCTCTCAAGATCTAGTTCAAGTCACTATACAGAATAGGTACTCAAATATTTAATTAATGCTTTGTTGAAATAAGGGGAGAGTACACAAAAGTGACATGTGGAAAACCAAAACTCAATAATAGAATGAAAAGAAAAGCGTTATTAGTCAGAAAAAAATATTTTCTAATGGAATCTTCGAGAAAATAGAGGCACTTATAATTCTTCATACAGCTAAAATCATTCAGTACAGGACTCGATTCCCTAAAGTGGCACTAAAAACATTTCAAGGCAGCTGTTCTTTTTTTTTTTTTGATAGAAGAAGGGTATCACCAAATCCTTCACAAATCTAGTAACTATGGATCTTCTCCTTAGAAAAAAAATGGACATATGTACATGCACACAAACCCACAATTTTGTATGTACTTTCAAAAATCTGGGATCCAGGTTAAAAATTCCTATGTTAAGGGAAAAGCTAGTCACTTTATAAAGGTTAAGGGTGTAAAAGTATATTAAGTTTCCCTTGCACATAATGCATCATGCAGGAATTTAACAACAACAACAACAAAAAAAAAACCTGAAGCTTTTAAAGAATTTCTCATTCTTCTGTCATTTTGGTTTCAATTTGCTTGCTATGTGAAGTGGTGGCTTCTTTTATGTGTTGTATAATTTCTTCTGTCCTTTAGTGTAAAATTAATTATGACTAGATTTTAAGACTTCAGGTTTTTTAAAAAACCATGTTTAAATAAAATACTAGGTAAGCAAAAAGGTGAAGCTTACAAGGAAGGTGTAGGAATTACAAAGTGAATCAAAAGATCATGTTTAGCCATTCTATGCAAAAATTTAGAAGTCTAATTGCCCAAAACGCATTTTCTTGATTTACAGTGTGCATGTAAGTGGGGGTGGGGAGGAGAAGCAGGCAGGGAGATCTTTTGCGATTTTATTTAGGGCTCTGGCAAATCTGGGCAAACTACCTGATGATTTTTCCACACTGGCTATGAATGAGAAAGGAAAGAAGCCTCATTTAACAGGTATATCTCTCAACACCAAGGAGCAAATGGAACTAAGCGCTCGCTACGGCTTTGTAAGAAGATCCGGGCAATGAAAGGCTAACACTGAAGGCTGGAGAAAGCTTTGAGCTAGTAAGCATCATTACAAGGAGCCAGAGTTTGTTATAATAACAAGGCCCAGGAGCCTCAGCCCCACAGGAGACATAAGCGAAGTCTTGGCCTCTTACAGTAAAAAATGAAAACCATAATTAAATTAAGCTATAGTAAAAGGCTGATAAGTCTACAATATTAATAAGTCTACAATATTTTATTGGTATTTTCCAAATTGACAATGTTCTTGTAATGTCTTAAAATCACTTCTAGATAGAAATTAGAGATTGATATTTATGCTGAATTTTACAAAAATAACTTAAATGGCTAGACAATTCGCTGCTTCTACAGCCTCAGTTAACCAAATTTAAGGATATCTAAGAATAGATTTTTGTTTACCTCACTGTACCTTGGGATAAAGTCATTTAATTTGTCACATTATATCTAACAGAAAGTAATCCAATTTTATATAGAGGTAACCTTGAAAACTCCCAACTCCAACATGACATTAAGTACCATCTCCTAATAACATGTTCTATTATTATCATTTTCAATCTCTAGGCTTCTTTTTTGTATTCACATTATCCCGTTTCATACTTTTTTAAACAAATTAAAGCATACCTTTTATCATAATGGTTAAAATCTCAAGAGGAGGTGTGACTTTCCCTTTCTTCCCAGATGCTTCATTTACGCAGAATATGGTCATGTTTTCTGAATCAGCTTTTGTCCACTGCTCCAAACTAAGTACAGTTTCTTTTCTTTTATTACCAGTTTTAAAACTATTTCAAGAAATGTGTTTTCAGAAATATCACTTCACATTATGTCCTAATAAAGTACTCCACTATTCTCTTGATTAAAATTATCTTACAATTTAGGTGGCCTAATTTTAGAGGACATCCAATCTCTTCTCTTCTGCCTTAGTCTCTTTCTGGTCAGGTACTTATAATATTATCTTATTATCACATTTTAATTATTAAACAATGAAATTTCCAAAACAATATCCCACAGAATTACTGTTTGTTCAGTAACAATGTTACACTACTATGGTTGCTTTTCACATACAATGTTTACTCCATATTCAAGTTTCAGAAAAGTCAACTATAAACTGAAGTTCTGTTTTTGAGGCATTTCCTGGCATACTAGGCAGTGCATTAGAAAAGAGATTATATTGCATTTAGGCTACAGTAATTATCTTTTAACCATCTATGCATAATTAACAACCATTCAAAAAGAAAGTGCAAAAGTGCAAGAGAGAACAAAACAGTTTCTACACATGTAATGCATATTATAGGATATAAATCTAGACAACTAAAAACAATCGCCAACAATATCCTTCTGAGCATTAAATGACACCACCAATTTTGTCTTATATGTATTCTTTCTTCTCAAGTATTCAAAGAATGCAATAGACATTATCTTGTTAATTTGCAAATTTTTCAGGAGATTAGGATATTATTTTTTCACAACCAGAAAATAAGGTACTACCATTACCTTTGTATAATTTTTCAATAATAGAGCCAAAATAAGAACAATTCTAGCTAATCTCACCTGGGATCTTAGTACTACAAGTTTATGAGTTAGAAATAGTATCACTCATGAGAAACAATGCCAAAATTATTACACTAATAAATTACGTTAAAGGCCTAATAAAGAAATACTTCAACAACTATGAGGTAACACGCTAGCTGTAGGCATGAGGAACGTTTATATTGGCTCTTTTGGGTGTATACATTAAAAGCAAAATCATAAAGGAATCATGCAAAAATCCAGTTGCCCATGCAAGCACCCCAGAGTCTAATCCTCTCCTCTCAGTTCTGTTGTCAGGCCACAGTAGTGTGGAGACTTGTAGGCTGCTGTCCTTGTTGTAATGAATGGGAAGAGGTTGACAGTGGCATGGTCGAAACCTTCACCTCTTCTTCCCCTGTGGAAAAGTCAGTCATGGTCTAGTTATGGGTGACTAGATTTGTTAACAGTCCCTTTAAAAATGATTTCAATATTTGGAATACTGATACATATATAAAATACATGCTTAATGTTTGGAATCCAGGTGTGAAACAAGACATGAATTTTAAAATATAAACTTATCAAGTACCTGGAAAGTAGTTATATTCTAAATATATCCTGAGTAATATTGTGTCAGAGATAAGAACAAATACAATAGATTTAGATTTAGATAAGAACAAATACAACATACTACCAAAAAAAAAAAAAAAAAAAAAGACCAGGAAAGCCATTCTTTTCCAAGCCAATTGGACCTCTTATAGATACTCCTAGTAAATGGTAAATATTAATAGTATTTTGTGAAAAAATTAAACCTTGATTTACAAAAGTGAAAACTGATTTTTAAAAGAGAAAAATTACAAATCCATGTTTTAAAAGCATAAATTATGTACTAGAAAAAAATAAAATAAGAGCTATAAATATTAACTTAGTAAATTAACATACAGCATCTGAAAATTCAAGTTTACCTTTGAAGTAATTGAAAAACAGTAAAATGTTAACAGTACAATGATCCAATTGACTGAAAATGAGATGACTACTTCTAGGTCAGAGAATTATAGATGAATGCGATCAGTTCTCCTGATTATAATTGAGAATTATTTGACTACCAGTGACCTGTTTCACACATGACTCAAAATTCAATCAAGTCACTGTTAAAACAGTTCATATAGAAACAAAGAAAATTGAAAGAAAAATGCCCTCTCAAAAGTAAAGTTTAAATTAACAAAAACATGAAAAAAAAATCCAATCCTAAACAGTTTCAAATATTTTTGAGGTATATCTTGAAACAACAATGCTTACTGATTTATGTTTTCCAAATAATTTTTAACATCATGGAATAAAAACAACTTGGCAGAATTTTTTTTTAAAACAAATCTGCAAAATTACATGTGGAAGGATAACTGACAAAGCAGAAAGAGTCTGTCAATCCATATAACAGGTGATTTTGTAGTTTTTCAGTAAATTAGCAAAGATTCTTATAAACCCCAAGAACATAGCAATGAGGCTGTGTAAAGCAAATTTTAGACTAGAGTTCTTAGCGAGAAAATTATAATAATAAGGACTAAGAAACAGACTGATTTCCATCAAGTCGATAAACTTTACTCTATTTTGTAACAATAGCCCATATACCCCTGAGCTGGGCCAATTTGTCTCATGAGTTGATACTGTTGATAAAAAGGGACTTGCAAGTGTGTGAGAGCAAAAACCAATTGCCACGGGAAGAAAGCCAAGTTAAAGCACATGCCAGTGATCTTCATTTATGAAGGAGGGCATCACTGTTGCAGTGCAAAAACATTTCCATTGTTGAATTTGAGATCTAAGTTCTTATCCTAATTCCACTACTAATTGAATATGTGAGCTTTAACAAATTATTTAAGCTTTCTGGAACACAGCTTTGCTATTCCTAAAATGAAGGAATTGGACAAAATAAAGTCACTTTTTAGGACAAGGTAAATCACTTTGTAGAAAGAAGGCATATGGTTCCAAGAATTAAAAAAAAAAAAAGATCTGAATGAATTTACTGTAACTGCCCACGAATCAAAATTTCCCTCAAGAATATTTATTTCAGAAATATTTCTAAACTTAGTAAACCAAATGCTGCTAAAAAGGTTTCACCTAAGGAAATAACTACTAATTTTAAACACAAAAAAAGTCTTCAATTAGATCAAAAAAAAAGGAAGCTGCATTTCTGTCAAACCTCTGGCAACTGTTTTTCCCATGATAGGTTTCAGATATATCAATCTTTAATAATTCACTGAACAAACCAAAAATAAAAATTTAAGTACAAATGTATAGTAAGTAGACATTCTATTTGTATGACATGTAGGTGACTGCCATCTCTGATTTGCTCTTATAGGTCAGAGACCATATTTTGCTCTACATATTTAGAGAATAAATATATATGCCTTTCCAGAGTGTAGAATTAGTTTAAAATATTGTCTAAGTATATCTTAAAGTAGCAGGTCCCACTGAAACAGGTATGTACTCTCTCCATTACTGAAGCATTTAGTGACAGCTGCCCTGTATAAGGTATCATGATAACTGCTAAAGGATACAAAATTGAATCCTTTTCAATAGTTCAACTCAGGTGCAAGCGAGTTACAACAGGTGCAAGTGAGTTACCGAGCTATTAAATTAATTCAAATTAGACATAGTTAAGATGTATATATAGTTTTCCAGATTTTCACTTTCTGTCATTTCTAATAGTTACTGAAAATCCTAAATCTTCTGGCTATAATTACATAGCTATTCTGCTCTGAGGCTTAGCACATTCAGTTTTCTGAGGCATCTACCAAATATTTATAATCCATGAGAGGATTCTGGTGTGTGAGACTCTTGATAAAAATTTTTTAATTTTGGTACATTAAAACTAAAATTTCTCTAGTCACCAGAGCCTTAAAAATAACCTAATAATAAGCTTAACCATAAGTCACCATTTAAATACCAAGCAAGTCTGCACAGCCTGAAATTGAAAATCCAAAATAAACTCTCCCACCCCCTACCAAATAGTACAATGATTCAGAACCTAAAGTTGGTGACTACATTTTTAGCATCTCTGAAAAAAAAAGGTTTTAATGCTCTATGGTTGAGTATATGGTAAAATTTTTTAAAATCAAAACAAAATCCACAAAGATAGAACCATAATTTAGTGCCACATTTTTTCCATAAAGCATCTACTTTAGACGAAGATTTTAAATGACTAACACAAGGACAACTAAACTCACTAATCAGCGATTTCTCATTACCAGTGCAGCATTCTGAGAATAACTATTCGTTTGAAATATATGGGTTAAAACTACTCTTCAGTGCTACGGGATAGTATGATGACTACGAAATTGGAAGAAAACCAAAGATTGTCATGTAATAAGTCAAAAGCCACAAAAAGAAGACAGCTAATAACTAGAATCCCATGAAGGCATCCTACTTCCTATCATACCAAGTCCATGCCATTTTGCCTCATTGTCAGAGTTTCTCATCTTCTCATCCATTATATCTATACAATTTAAGAAGCACCTCCTGTTATAGGAGGTAGCTGTATTACTTCTCAGTGTAATGACATACTAATTCCTGCCTCTATGCCTTTACTCAGGAGGTTTCCATCAACATAAAAGGCCTTTTCTCTTCCCCTGATGCTAACCCAAATCTAAGATATGATAGTAGGGATCAATTCCTACTTATTCAATGAAGCCTCCCCAAGAATTACAGGGTACACTGATGTCTCTCAGATTCCAGTATCAGACATATAGTTACCACTTTCATACATTATTTTAGTCTCTTCAACTATACTTTAAGTATGTGGAAATTTCATCCACATCTTAAACTTCTTTAATATTCCCCACATGTCCTAATTCATTGATGAGCAAATAGGAATCCTCATATTCACTGTAATTGGTCTAATTTTTAAATGTTTTGATGACTTGGGGGAACTTAACTTTAACTTCTAATGAATGTTATAATCAACTATGAGATACACTACTAGTAATTAAAATGCCACATTTCTAAATGATTAAAGCAAAGTAAAATGAAAGAAAATTACATTCTAATACGCTATCTTGAATGGAAGGAAATAAAAGGAGTATTTGGAACTGAACACATTGTTTCACAAGTAAGTATCATGTAGAAGAAGGGGACTGAAAAATGTCACTCTGGTTACCTACTAACTACCATAATTAAATGAACCAATAAGAGTCCCATCACTGTGCAAGTCACTACATTAGGTGCTACCAGGCTATGTAAATTAACTTCACTGTATCAATGGTTAATTTCACTATGTCAACAGCCACAAACTATATTCTCTTAACCTAGCTACTTGTCTATAACATGAAATATTGTCGGTCCCAAAGGGAATAGGGATAAAGAACTTTGATAGACCTCTGTAAATTCATCTCTCAGCCTTGCTACAAACAAGAGAGTGAATGCCTTGCTGCTGATAAAAGTATCCTATTACGATAATACTTTGCCATGCCGTACCTGACAAGGGATAACAATAAACTGTATGAATTATGTGAAGAACTATTCTAACAGAATGAGAAACTATTGTATTCTACTTGAGAGAATCATGATTCTATTTCACTTGAGAGAATCAGGAGAGGAACAAACTTTTTTTTAACATTATCTCTAAAGCCAAAGTTAAATGGGAACACTATTAACAAGAATAATTCCCTTGGATATACAAGATACTTCATCTAAAAAATGTTATATAGAATCTTAAAACCCAAAAGTTCTGAAACCTTCAAGGGTAGCAGTACAAAACCAGAAGTATTTTGGCATCAAACTTACATTACCTTATATATACTTCATATTTTCCCCCAGAAATAAAAACATGGCAGATCAAATGGGAAAGTATCTTTCCTTGAACAATTTCTCTTTCACAAAAGGTGTATGTCTGAGACATATGATATGCTTGTAAAACACTAATAATCAGAGTTCTCAAGTATTTTATTTATAGCTCAGTTTTGATGTGTGTGTATGTGTGTATCAGTCAAAACAAGTAACTGCCAAAAGTAGGTAGAGAGTGGCTTTATCCCTCATGCTCTCATTATCATTAAAAAAAATTTAGCCATTTTACTTTAGAATATAAAATCATAATTTTCACCAAGGTGTTGGACTTTATAGTACCATAACTTCAGAGACCATTTTCTTCTTTTTCATTTTGCATTTGCATACCATATGAAAGTTTGGTAATTATCCTATTAAGTAAAATGCTTCCAAACAATAACTAAGTATAATACTCCACCATCCTTATAAAGCTCAATATTACAAGGCATCCATCAAATGAAAAATATATTTTAGATTATGATAAAGACTAATCTTTCATAGAAATTTCCAAGATATTAGTACTCTGTTATTCAACAGTTACTTCCCTATCCACCCAACAACCTGAAAATATGAGTTATTCAAAAATTCTCAAAGGCTTTAAATGAACCTACCTGCTACAGGGATCCCTCCCAGACCTGTGTTGTGCTGTGGCGGGAGATTCAAGTCCAAGAAATTACTATTTGAGGTGGGGTTTGCTGTGTGGTTCAAGTGCATGATGCTATTGCGTGGAAAGGCCATCCAAGGATAGCGGGCTGCCTGGCCTGGAAAACTGAATGAATTATAAACCGCTCGGTGCTGCTGAAATTGAGGGAACCTCTGGGGCAAGACTGAAAAGGTACTATTGAGAGAATTGGCATTTGTAGCTGCAGCAGGATGCAGGAATCCAGAGCCTGGACCTTTGGCGGTTGTAGTGTGTGAAGAGGAGTTCTGAAGAGATGTGGGCGAAAGGGAAGGTTGGTCTTGAACGGACAGTTCCTTCTCAATCAGGTCTGCTAAGGCTTTTCGAGTGACATCGAAGGGATCAAAACCCAAGTCATCCTCTGGTTGTTTAGAAGAACCAAAGCCAAAAGCTGCTTGCCAGTCTGTAGAGGATGATACTGGGATTGTTTCTGTTGGGAAGAAAAATAGTGATGAATATCAGATACATAGCTCATTTTCATACTTAATAAGTATCCATGCTACTGAAAGTTAAACATGTCATTTTACAAATCAAGTACGTGCAAAATCTATGTGACTTCTTAGCACATTAAGATCATATAATTACAAATGGCCTTATATACTTCTAGCAGTTATTTAACTCTTAAGCTACTAGCTTCAAAAACTGAATGATATAGACTGATTTTGCTAATCAAAGGAAAAAATGTACTTGACACTCCAGTTATACTCTCAACCATTTATAATCAAAACCAACCTAAGTCACTTCCATGAAATAAATATAATTTAACAGATTTTAATTAAGTTTATTTTTTAAATGTATTTATCAAAGTACAAATAATTTTGAATATATGCTTTCTATAATAAGAAAAAATATAATTTAATTTAAAAGTATTTATGTTAATCCTTATAGTTTTTTGGAATTTTCTGCTCCACAGGTGCTGTTGTCAATGTTACTTTTATGCCACCTTTCATAGTAATGAGAGAATTTAGAATGGATAAAAATGGAAATGGCTCAAAAATACCATTTAGTAGTAACATAACTGTTACTACTAAATAACTTGCATCTTTGTCAGCTGAGGGTGGAAAATCTTAAACACAAATCTAACTAAATAAAAATACAAATCTAATTAAAAATCTAAGTTCTTGCCAGGTGCAGTGCTTCATGCCTGTAATCCCAGCACTTTGGAAGGCTTGGGTGGGAGGATCACTTGAGGCCAGGAGTTCAAGACCTGGGCAATATAGCAAGACCCTGTCTCTACAAAAAATTTAAAAATTAACCAGGAGGCTGAGGTGGGAGGATCACTTGAACCCAGGGTGTGAGGCTGTGGTGAGCTAAGATCACACTACCACACTCCAACCTGGGCGAGAGAGCAAGACCCCCACCTCTAAAAAGTAAAAATGAAAAAAAAAATTCCCAAAGGACTAAGCTTTTTACTATTGGGAAAATAATATAACCTTTACTTCTGGAGAAATCTTTTAACACAGTAATTTCTAGGTCACACAACAATGTATCTAACCACCTAATTCCATGTAGTTTAAATATTTACATTTTTATTAAAAGAGAACAGAGAGGCAAAAGATAAAAATATATCCACTAATGAGTTTCATGTTAGTCTGTCAACAATATGTTAAGAGCATAATTACTAATACTTGGTACTATTGTTATATACCTGATGTGAAGAGGCTCTGTGGTTCTGGTGCTGTAGGCCAGTCACTGGATGTCTGTGGGGAGCTGGGGAAAGGAGGAAGCCCACTTGGGATAGGGTTGGGATGGCGAAAATTGTCTGAGAATAACGACTGTGACTCTGTTACTGCCCCTTCAAAAGGGGACCGTGCACTGTGATTGGATGAACTGATGGGGATGACTGGATTGGATTTTGACAAACCAGGTGGTGGTGAAGGCGTATCACTGTTAGATATCTGAATAAAAAAGGAAAATAAATAATAACTACATGTTTATACATTTTAATAAGCCACAATTAAAAAGTTTGCAACTAAATGTATTAGAATAGTGTTTCACAAACTGTGGTACTTGAAGATGTTTTAATGAAAGCATGAAGTTTCAGAAAATCAATTAAATCATTAACTTACATATATACTCTTTAAAAAAAATAATAATCTGCCTGAAAAGATTAAACTAGTCTCCCTTTTTTTTTTTTTTTTTGAGATGGAGTCTCACTCTGTTGCCCAGGCTGGAGTGCAGTGGTGCAATCTCGGCTCACTGCAACCTCCGCCTCCGGGGTTCAAGCAATTCTCCTGCCTCAGCCTCCCAAGTAGCTGGGACTACAGGCGCATGCCACCACGCCCGGCTAATTTTTTGTATTTTTAGTAGAGACGGGGTTTCACCGCATTATCCAGGATGGTCTCGATCTCCTGACCTCGTGATCCACCCGCCTCGGCCTCCCAAAGTGCTGGAATTACAGGCATGAGCCACCGTGCCCGGCCATCTCCTCTCTTTTTACAACCTTACTTCTCTTACTTTACCAAGAAAAGAATATTTCTCATTCTGGGATTTTACTATAGTATTTTGCTCAAGAGTGAAAACTTTCCAGAGGCCAAACACAAATTATTAGAAATACATGGATTGGTGATAAGACAGTGACTGACTGTAATGACTAGATTATTTTACATGCTAGGTGATTCTCAGTATTTTAGTTTTCAAGAAAATTAAAGAAAGATCTAATTAAGTTGTTTCCAAACACATCATTAAAAATAATTTTATATAATAAATCTTTGTATGATTCTTAGGTATTTAATTAAGAAGAAACTGAGAGACTTGAGAGGTACTGATATAATACTACTCCTTCCATCTACCTATTTATATGAACAAAGTATCTGAACACTTACATCTTAGAAAAATAAAAAACATGACTAGATTGCTGCTGAAACTTGCCTCTTATTTACCAATAGGTAACTTTCATCTAGAGATACATACAAACCAATTTTAAAATGGCCCTATTCTTCATTAAGAGATGAATTTTCAATATAATTTTACTATTTATTTTACTATAATTTTACTGTTTATTACTATTTGTTTCATGGTTTTTAAAATTAAAATCTACATTTATGTATAGTGTCACCTCAATACTACTAATAAAATTCAGAAGACAAAAATTGGCATTTGAAGTCATTATTATGACTTCAAAATAACGCAAAAACATTATTTCAATCCAAAAATTTATATGCCTATTTTTAAGAGAAGTATATGCTTTTCAAGCAAAAACTGTATTGCATTAAGATAAAACTCTATAATAACAGAAAGAGAAAAATTAGTTCACAGAGAAAAAAATAATTTAAAACTTCTGATTGTTAAAGGAAAGCATGTGTATTTTTTTAAATGGATGACAGGATAATAAAACATGATTATGATCAAAACATTATGATGGGATATCAAAACATTAAATTTCTCAGATACCAATATTTCTAATATGCTGGAAATTACATCCTTTGCAACTACTTTTAACCTGTAAAAAATTTTAATGTGCAACTAAAATACACAAGGGGATATACAAATTTCCACATTGTTTTACAAAATGTGTCGGTAAAACGTTTAGAAAAGCATTATATTTTAGATCTCTAAGTTTTTCACAAATACTGTGGAGGACTGGCTATTCTTTATGGAAGAGACTAAATTACATTTATTTTACCAATGTAAGAAGATGTATAGAAACTCAAGAAGTGCAAAACTAGCCAAAAAAAAAAAAAAAAAAAGGTCCCTGAGCAACAAGACAAGATGACATAAAGCATGCTCTAATGGTCATCACTCCACTCAGTTTCATAGTAGATTCAACTTTGAACAGCTTATCTGGCTTATCATTTCAAAGCTGATAGTCATTTGGGGAAAATAAGAAGGGAAACTGTTAGGGACAAATACACTTGACTGAAATAGAAAATTAAAGTAGAAAGCAAGGGGCAAGGGGAGTATGTGGTAGGAATACAATTCTTAAAAGCAAGAACTCAGAAGGCATGCTAGCCTGGGACCATTTGGCACAGGGTCAAAAAGACCAACAACATTAGCAGACTCTAAAGATAACAGTATCCAGTCATAATGATAATTCTGAGTCATTAAAAAAGGGTTAAACTATGCTCTATATATTCTAGGGGAAAAAGGCTAATTGTAATGATTAATAAAGATGAGCATCAAAAGTGTTTTTAAATTGTGTCAGTAAAGTATTTTTAGAAAATTCACCTGCATGGAATACCTTGCTTTCGGAGTATGGCAAATAAATCAAGTGATACTGTATTCAAATCTTACCTGCTGGGAATTATCACCGTTCCCTATACTGAGAGAATCTGAAGGTTTGTCAATGGGGCTGTAAAAAGAAAACAAATCGAATAAAATCAGAATAAAGTCATTCTCCTACAATAAAGACAAACTCCTCGAAAGCCAAAACAAAACAAAACAAAAAAAACAAAAACCAGACACTTTACCATCTTAACAAATATTTATTGAGGTACTGGGAAGTAAAACATTGATTAAACGTTGAGGACACAAAGAAGTACAGGTTGAGCATCCCAAATCCGAAAATCCAATATCTGAACTGCTTCAAAATTTGAAACTTACTGCACGCCGACGTGACACTCAAAGAAAATTGGTCACTAGAGCATTTCAGATTTCAGATTTTCAGATTTGGGGTGTTTGCCCAATATGTACAATGCAAGCATTCCAAAATCCAAAAGAAAAAAAAATCTGAAATTCAAAACACTTCTGTTGCCAAGAATTTTGAACTAGGGATACTCAACCTGTATAAAATCTCTACCCTTAAGGAACTTACATTCTAATTAGATTCTCCAAAAACAATGGGTAAAATAATAGCTTATGGGGGGAAAAAGGCACTGCTTACAATTAATAGATCAAAAGTCTAATCCACCATTTATTTTTGTGCATGTGATAAACATATTCCCCATTTGAGTTTTTGAAATAATACTGACATTTTTCTAGGTGTTTGAAGAGGGCATAAAAGTTATTGAAATATTCTCCATAGGTTTTTAAGAGCAGTATATTTCTTTTAATATTTCTGTATACTAATCATAACCCTAGAGAAGGCATGTGAAATGAGACAAAAGAAACATTTTTGGGCAAACTACTGATTCAAACAAAAACATTACCATTTTATTTTCGTATAGAGAAAATGTAGTACCATGGTAAAGTAAGAGAATCACTGACTTCAAATCCATTTTATCTTGACTGACTTAAAGACAAAATAAAATCTCTATAAGCACTGCAACAGTGTACTGATATCATTCCTATAACTAACTTTATTTAACTCAGCACATGAACAAAAATAGTCATGTGTTGCTTAATGATGGGATACATTTTGAGACATGCATTGATAGGTGATTTTGTCATTGTGGAAACATTAAAGTGTGCACTCACATAAACCTAGATAGCATGGTTTACTACACACCGAGGCCATATAGTGCCTAGTGCTCCTATGCTGCAAACCTGTACAGCATGTTACTGTTTTGAATACTGTAGGCAATGTAACATAAGGGTAAGCATTTGTGTATCTAAATATATCTAAAAATAGAAAAGGTACAGTAAAAAAATTATTTATAATTATATAGAACCACCGTTGTATATGTGGTCCATCCATTGTTGACCAAAACAAAACATTGTTATGCAGTACATGACTATCGTTACTCAAATGTGTTGTTCTGATACTGTTATAGAAAAAAAATTAAGATTCCAAATTTCTTAAAATTATTTTATTCCCTGAAAATATACACAAAGTCCCCTTTCAAATAGATAACTTACTGATACCATATTTAATTGCTCTAAAAAAAAAAAATCTAACAAGGGCTAGTACCCAATCTGAATCCCAGGTGAATCTTCTGCAGACATTGCCAGATGTTCTTGATTATAAGCAAACAGATTTGAAATTTACTTGAAGAGCATTTTTACTTATTATTCATAAAATAGCAATAAATCAATGAATATTAAGTAATGTGGGTAATGCAAACAGTTTAAAGATAGAGCCCTGAGCCCACTAAGTTTAGAAGTATTTGGGGGAAAGAAGTGCACAAAGAAGGTAAGTACAAACAAACATCAGCCAGTGCTTGCTATCAAATGAATTGTTTAAACAAACAAACAAACAAAAACAATGCCATAAATCTTTAGAAGAAAGCAAAGCTACTACAAGTGGGGCAATTAGGGAAAGTTTCCTAGGGGAGTTCAAATTTAAGTAGATCCTTAAAAAGATTTATCCAGCAGGAGAAGAAAGGGGGAAAGGGGAAAGAACAGCATTAAAGGTAGGAATACCTCCTGTGTCAAGGGTCAAAATGTCGGAGACACTGTTGGGAGAGCTAAGTATCTAGTTTAGCTAACAAATGGGATAGCTGGAATAATAATGGAAGGTAAAGACAGAAAGGCAAACACAGGTTAGGCTCCAGAGGCTACAGAAATGACCTAAATAAGCAGTGTTTTAGAAAGATTAATTTGGTGGCGGAACATAATAGCGATAATCCAAGATAAACTTGCACTATACTTATACTATGGTAATAAGGGCTTCAAGTGGAGAGAAAGAGGTAATAATAGAAACAAAAGGCTAAAAGAAAGATATTACAAAGGACAATTTCTAGTGTCTGGATCTTGGTTCATCTTCCCAGTCACCACCCAATTTAGTGCTTCCATAAGAGCACTAGATAATAATTTTCAATATAAATGAGGTCAGTCTTGCTAATGGCCAGGGCAACATATGAAAATATTACATAAAAAATAGATCTTAAGGATGTTTCTGGATTAAAACTAATTAGAATAACTTACATCACCTTGTCCACCATCCCAACTGCAATTTCCTAAGCACTGATTCATAATACTTTATGCTTTACCTGGGAAAGTTTTATCAAAGATGTTTTAAAATTTGTAGATCGTGTTACCTATCCGATAATAGCTGTTGAAAAATCAGGATTGTGGCAAGAGACCAGTAAATGTATGTTCTACTCAGTTTCACTATATTCTTCTCATTTTAACAATAACAAATTAAAGGAATAATAAATGAAAAGCTTAAAGAATAAAGATATAACTAGAAATTATTTTTTTCCTATGTGGGCTATAACAAGTCAATTATAGTTACACCTGATATTATATTAATAATTGGAATTATCAGTGGAAAAGAATAAAAGATAGGAGAATCCCTGAAAATACATGGGTAACCCCAACAGAAAGAAAAACTATATTTACAAATTCCAATAAGTGTGAACTCCTTGTTTCTGTAACGGCTGGAGAGAAAAGTTATCTTGAGACTACGACCAACAGGTCAGAGATCTCACAACTCCACTGGCATCAGATGTAGAACTTTCTTCCTCATTAAGAACTGAGTCTGCTTAAGCTCTGGTCACATTAATAAATTTCTTTTACTTTCAGCATCCACCCACCCATTATCATGCCAAGAGGGTAACTGCTAAGAAAATAAAAACTTTAGTAAATACCAGATTTACTCATGAAGAGGGTATTCCATGAAATGGACTATTCCCTGGTAAAAAATTGCCAGGTCCAAATGTTATCAGATATACGAATTTGGATGCACTAAGATAAATTGCACAGGGCTTTTTTTATTTAAAAACAAACAAAAAACCTACAGGTTTTCTTAAATCAACCTCTTTCTACTGCACTAAACAAAATTACTTGCATTTTGAAGCTAAAGTTTTGTTGTTCATTCCATTTTCAATGGGAGAGATTTTTTTAAAAAAACCATTTGTACAGCACAAAGCAGTGGGGCAGAAGTTGCCTAGTGAGGGAAAAAGCTAGAAAGGTGTTTGAAAAATTGAAGATACCAATTCTATCCTCAAGGACAGAAGCAAAGAAAAGCAGATAATATAAACTGAACTAAAACAAAGAATGAGAGAGGCAAAAACAGAGGTTGACAACCATCTCTGAAGAGGCTAGGAGTTGAGAAGACTGACTACACCTGTACTTCACTCATATACTGAAACTGTCATGATCTGAGAGAAAGAGAAATCAAGATGCTGAAGTCCATGAATACCATGAAGTTCATTGAAAAGTACTGGATTCAAGTGGGACTAAGAAGTACTAATAGGTAATCTGGTCTCCTAACACAATCAAGATATTCCCAGAAGGCAATGCTGTATGTATAAATCCCTGTACACAAAAATTCAAAAACATGTATTTTCATACAAACGATCTAATTTTTTTTTTTAAGTTTCAGTCCCAAATTGTTTTAAAAATCCATGGTAAGACTATATCTTTTTTTTTTTTTTTTTTTTTTTTTTGAGACAGAGTCTCGCTCTGTTGCCCAGGCTGGAGTGCGGTAGCACTATCTTGGCTCACTGCACAAGATAGTGATTCCTCCACATCCCAGATGCAAGTGATTCTTGCGCTTCAGCCTCCCGAATAGCTGAGATTACAGATGTATGCCGCCATCCTTGGCTAATTTTTGTATTTTTAGTAGACGTGGGGTTTCGCCATGTTGGCCAGGATGGTCTTAACCTCCTGGCCTCAAGTGATCTGCCAGGCTTGGCCTCCCAAAATGCTGGGATTCAGGCGTGAGCCACGGCACCTGGCTGAGATTACATATTTCTTAGGAGGAAATATTTGTAAATTAACCCAAAAGTGCAACAGAGCTTTTTAAAATACATATATGCACAAAATATATACATATTTATTTAAAGTAAAAAGTATACATCCAGACTCCATCGTGAGAATTCTATTCAATTAGTCTAAATTGAGGCATCTGGTATCTGATGATCACTGAAACAAAGGAAGAGAAGAGGAACGCAATGACAAGGCATCAAGACTCCTCAAAGTCTCTCAAATTATTAGATTTCACAAGTAGAAGAAATCACTAAAATCAAATTTAAATACTCTGTTTTACAGATAAAGATATCAAATTCAAAACTGTCTGCAAACAGGTAGTCACTGACACAGCTGGGTCTCAGTTTGGATGTGTAGATGTTCAGCCAAGTTTTGATTTCTTCTAACTTGCTCCAAAGGCAATGCTTGAATTTTACTTTCTTTTACTACTTCCTTAATGGTGATGCCAACCAAATCACTAAACATAGTCTCATAATTGCTTTAAAAAATTTGCAACATAAACCAATTACACAGTAGAAGAATCAAAGAAAAAACATTTTTAAGGATGGAGGTGGACTAAAAAAAAGTTAGAAGGTTTAGTTCTTCTGCTTACCACATTCAAAAGAAAAATAGTCAAAGTGACTTACTGATTTTTACTTATATTTTAAACAAAAGATAAAATTTACTTACATTTTAAACACAAAATTTACATAAGGATAAAAGTCAACATAAAAGACACTTCCAAATTTCAGTCATGTTACTATATATACAAATACATATTCATTTTGCTTCTAAATTAAATACTCCCACATATATTCATTTCAAATAATCTATCTTAATTTTACCATTTACCAGAGTCCCTAAGTAATTCTGAGATATTTTTAAACACTTGCTAACACAAAGGGTATATTTAAGTTATCAACAGGTAAAACTTGCCTTTACAGAATATACTTTGACACAGGCTTCAAATATACATTAACATGTAAAGTATTACTTTGCTACTAAAACACGGCCACATCTAAGTGGCATAATTAGCTATTAACAGAACAAGAAGCTGGGTGCAGCACCACGTGTCTATAGTCCTAGTTACTCAGGACGCTGAGGCAGGAAGATCACTTGAGCTCGGGAATTAGAGGCCAGCCTGGGCAACAGCAAGATCCTGTCTCTTTAGAATAAATTAAAAAATAAAAAAATAAAATAACAAGGCAAGAAAAATATGCCTCATTAAACCTAGAATGACTGTAGTTGTGTAAATATGATTTTAATTAGAATTTTCTCATAACCCCATGACCTACTTAACATGAATGAAAACAAACGTTTTGATAACTATTAATAAGTACAAAGAATTAGTTTTTAATAATAAAGTCAAAATATGGACATCTACTAGCCTAAACACATCACAAAATGTGGTAACCTTTCAAAAACAGCAAGTCTCCACTTATTCATAAATTCTGCATTTCAGTAATACACTTAATGTTTTTAAAAGATTTATATTTAAGTTAAACCTAAACACACTTATTTGCTGTACTTTTATTTTAGTAAATAAGGGCACACACAACCCTATCTTTAACTGCCCCTTCACCCCACACTCATTCCACCCCACCCTCTGGAACAAATACTTTAGACAAGTGGTTCTAACTTCTTTTTTGACCATATTCTATTTAGGTGGGGCAAGATATCCCAGTTCACTTACTAGTTTTTCACTGCATGTGCACATGTGCACTAACTCTGTATATAGCCAAATACAACATAGGAAGAAAACTTTGTAAGAGAAATAGGGAAGATTCTGAGATATAAACTCAGAAAAACCTAGTAATCCACTGATTTTAATGTAAATATAAAATCTTACCAAACTTTAACTCACCCACTTAACTTACTAGTCCATTTCTCATAGCACCTGACAATAGTTTGAGAATCACTGCTTTATTCCACTCCTGAATTCACCTCTAATCTATCTAGCGGTATCAGGAGACCAGTGCCCTCTACACCAATATTTAATTGATAACTATTTTTAGGTCAGTTCTCTCTCTCAAAAGAATGTGCACAGATGCAAAATTTTACATAAAATTTCAGTGTTCACTAATATCCTGAGGCCTATTCATAATCTAACAATCTCTGCTTGAGACCTTTTTCTACAAATCTATGAACTATGCCTTTTCTAAATTCAAGAATTTTACCAAATAATGTCAGGGTATGAGAACAGAATTCATGCAGTGACCACTCCCATTCTGCTGAACTAATAAGGTACTCTGACTATACCTT
This sequence comes from Symphalangus syndactylus, assembly GCF_028878055.3. Classification (NCBI taxonomy): domain Eukaryota; kingdom Metazoa; phylum Chordata; class Mammalia; order Primates; family Hylobatidae; genus Symphalangus; species Symphalangus syndactylus. Next base: position 125,366,063 of record NC_072428.2, read on the forward strand.
CAGTCTATCAGAGATTATACTTGATTTTCGGTAAGGATATAGCTTATTTTTATTTTAAAAGATGTATACTCCTTCTCAAATGTAATAAAAATTGATAAATTCCTATAGAAGTTTCCCTTTCACCATTTCTCTAGCTAATCCATTACTGCCACCAATCTGTGGCTCAGGGAAAGTTTGCTAAAAATAACATCAATTCCTTGGAATTTACAATCCATCCACTACATCTGTCTTCAGGTAATAAGCCTCAAGCACCAGAGATTTTCAAGATCAAACTACATATAGTTATGGCATAGTTTCATTTAAGCAAATTTGATTTATGTTTTAAAAAGTTTTTCCTAAGAGTTGCTCTTAAGAATTTTACCTCTTCTAGACTGAAGAGTGGGAGAATGAGGGATGAGCTTGGGCTTTAAAGTCACAGAGACTTTGGTCAGAATCTTATCTACTGCTTATTTGTGTGGGATACTGGTAAACTGTTTAAACTCTCTGAGACTTAGTTTTTTTACCTGTAGTAAGAAAACAATATATACCACACAGGCCTACTGAGGATATTAAATGAACACAGAAGACTCAAAACTTTCATTCCACCCTCGTTCCACCTAAGTCTAAAGCTGAACATCTCCATTTCCTCAATGATGGCTTGTTTCAGCCAGAATATCAAGTCATAACCATTTACACTGAGTGATCTGCATACCCCACAATTCTTGTAACTAGGCCTGCTCACTGTCTTGGGCACAGCAGCCTACCTAGTTACTATTCCTTTCACAGTTGGTACTTAAATAGCATCTCAATCTAAATGAAGATATTTCAAAGCCCCAAACTTAAAAATAATAAAATAGCCAGTCCTTAAGCGTCATTACTGCAAGGCTTCATCACTTTCCACTCTCATTACTTGCATTCATCATTTCAAAGCAACTTATTCATAGCACATATATAGTTCAAAACTCATTAAGACTGATATACTCTCAAATTCATAATAATGAAGGGGAGCAGATGACAAATTTCTTTTTTAGAATTTTCTGCTCACTAGGTGAAACAGGAGTAAAATATATTACAGAAAAATTCACTTACTAACATATATGTGTATTGGGGACCATGTCAGGGTTCAGTGAGGATTAATAACTATGGTACTCTTAAGATTTGTACTCTGGCTTAATTAAAAATAAGAGAAAATTACATTTTAAGCTTAGTGTCTCAATCTATAAGGTTCCAGGCTTTGCTTTCTTGCAATTCTTTCTGTAAAACTGCTACCCACTATGTAGGAATGCCACGAAATGTGAAAATAAAACCTTGCTTTGAGCTTCTTTTTTTCCTAGAAAGTTTAAGTTTTAACTTACCTTGAAGAAGAAGAAACCTATCTCTTGGGTACGACCTTGGAAAGAGTTACACTGCTCATCACTCTAATTTGGCAAGTCTTTCCTGTGAGAAGAAATCTTATCTACAAATTCATCCCTACTACCTACTGCCTCTGTATGCCTACCCTGGGTGATGGCAATGTGGAAGTGGAAACCAAAGCAGACCCTTTGCTATGACTGACAGTCAGCCAAAGGCTTACTCTCTGTAACTTGGGCCATTAATTGTCACTTAATAAATTTAGGTAACTGCATTAAGACAGAAAACATCGCCACTCCCCGCCCCACAAAAAAAAAAGTTTCTATATCATGTACTTATGCAAAGCATGTACACGTATGTCAAAATTTGCTCTGGCCAGGCACAGTGGCTCATACCTGTAATCCCAGCACTTTGGGAGGCCAAGGCAGGCGAATCGCTTGAGCCCAGGAGTTTGAGACCAGCCTGGGCAACATGGTGAAATGCCATCTCTACAAAAAAAAGAAAAATTAACTGGGTGTGTTGGTGTGCACCTGTAGTTCCAGCTATTCAGAAGGCTGAGGTGGGATGATCGTTTGAGCCTGGGAGGTCAAGGCTGCAGTGAGCTATGATTGCACCACTGTGCTCCAGTCTAGGTGACAGCAAGACTCTCAAAAAAATTTTTTTATTCTGGTCCCAGCTGAGGTTCTGTAGCACTGGCTTTGGGTAAAATTAGTAAATGCGTTTACTTGTTTTATATTTCCTCTTTTCCTCCTGTTTCCCCCTTTACAATTTGTGGCTCCTAGACATTCTCCTGCTACCAAAACAGTTATGAACGTGCTCTATGGACTACCTGACTATACTTTATAATAAAGGCAAAGTCAATAAAATATTAGCAAATCTATTAATAACTGATCACAAAAATAAATGATATAGTTTGAATGTATGTCTCCATCAAATCTCGTGTTGAATTATAATCCCCAATATTGGAGGTGGGGCCTGGTGGGAGGCATTTGAATCATGGGGGTGGACCTCTCATGAATGGCTTGGGCCATCCCCTTGGTGATGAGTAAACTCTTGCTCTGAGTTCACAGGAGATCTGGTCATTTAAAAGTGTGTGGTACCTTCCCCCCTCAACCCCCTCCCTCTTGCTTTCACTGTATATGATGTGCCTGCCTCCCGCTTTGCCCAGAAGCCAAGTGATGTCAGCACCATGCTTGTACAGCCTGCAGAACTGTGAGCCAATTGAATCCCTCTTCTTTATAAATTATCCAGTCTCAAGTATTTCTTTATAGCAATTCAAGAACAGACTAAACACAGTAAAAGCTAACTACTTGTTATAAATGCCAAAGATACTTTTGGTAAATTCCAATATTCATTTCCAATCTAAAGGAAAAAAGTCTCAATAAATTAGGAATAACAAGGTATTTCATATTGTGATTAAAAATACTTATCTCAAGTATCATCTCAAGGATGATCAAAATCATCCTTAAAGAGTAAATAAAACGCTAGAGACAACCCCATAAAAGTAAAGTATGAGGCAAGAACACCTGCTAGTGTTACCAGTCTAACACTGTTTTTGCATTGTTTAGCCTAAGGATTTTTCAAATAGAAAAGGTGGTAGGAGATCCAGTACAATAAAACAGGAAAAAGAAAATCTTTCCTGAAAGGCACAAGAGAGATATGCTATGCTCATGGTTGGGAGGAGTCACTGTTTTGTTTTTTTCTAGAGACAGGGGTCTTGCTTTGTTGCCCAGGCTGCTCTCGAACTCCTGGCCTGAAGTGATCCTCCTGTCTCAGCCTCACAAAGTTCTGGGATTACAAGCATGTGCCACCAGGCCCGGCCTCGGTGTCACAGAATATAAATTCTTCCAAAACTGATTTATAAATTCAATGTATTTTGAAACATAAATAATTGATCAACTGATTGGGGAAGTTCAGATCTCTGTAACTCGTACAAAACTTTTAAACACACAAATAAAACATGGGAAACATAAACTCACAGTGCATAAAAAGTTCACTCTGTTAATCAAATACAAGTAAAAATGAGACAGCATTTTTTGTTTATCAAATGGCAAGTATGCAGAAGGAAAAAAAAATACCCAATTCAAGGAAATAGGTACTCTCATACTCTGACTCAGTAGTTCTACTTGTAGGAACAATCAAAGCTATAACCATTTATATGTTACAACCATATAACATTTATATGTAAAGATGTTCATATCACAGTGTTATAAATAATATCAACAAAGTCAACATAACATACAATAGCAGAAGATTGGCTTAATAAATTTAAAATATGAACATATAGTGAAATACTATGTAGCCATAAAAAATTATGTTTTAGTGACATGGGGAAATTATTCACAATAATATGTATTAGGTTTTCAAATGTAACAAACCAAGGTACTCTGTGTATAATGGTTTATATGCATTCACAAGAAGAAAAAGACTAAGAAAATACACAATGCAAGGAATTAGTGTATAAGAAAATACACTAACACTTTACAAATTTATATTTTACAATAATTTGTATTTATTCATGCATTCATCTTCCAACCTACTTATTGGGGTTCAGGGTTGCAGGTGGCCAGAGCCCATCCTAGCAAATCAGAGGGCAAGGCAGGAACCAACCTTGGCAGGGTCCCCTCACACACATAAACACTCACACTCACTCACAATGGGACAATTTGGACATGTCAATTCACTTAACGTGCACAGCTTTGGGATGTGGGAGGAAACCAGAGTGCCCAGAGGAAATCCACGCAGACGTGGGGAGAACAGGCAAAGTCCACACAGGCAGTGGCCCCAGCTGGGAATCGATTTTTTTCTCATCAACATTGCAACAAAACAATACTGAATGAAATGACGTTATTGGAGGGCATGCTGTACACAAATCACTTTCAGTGAAAAGTTCTGGGTATTAAGATCATATGCAATATTTATTTTATTCTGTATGCTTTCATAAATTTTTCACATTTCCTTCAATAAAAACATACAGTTTTATATTCAGAAGACAACAAATGTTATCTCAAAGAGATCATCCAAATTTTAAATTTTTGCTCTGAAATCACCAGGGGCTATAAACCCAGAATATGACTTAAATTAGAATGACAACATTTTTAATGCAAACAATGATGTGCATAAATGTTAAAAGCATCTGAAATAAACCACTGTTTACTACAATAACTTCATTCTTATACCAAGCACTACAGAGGTGGCAACGAATAAGATAAGTAATAGCACATGGCTTGCCGTAAAATAACCATACAGGGCTAGAAAAGGGTGGGTACAAAAGATTAAAGGAAAAGATCAAAGCTTGTCAAACCAGAAAGATCTGTTTTGACTTAGCTTTTATTCTTAGCTTTGATATAAACAAATTTTACATAGTTTACTATACAGTAACTTTATGTTTTGCTTTGTGGTCTATTTTATATTTATTTATATTTACATACACATGTGCACATATGTATATGTGTATAATTTAGTTTTTAATAATTTAAATAATCTTTACTATCAAAATGAATAAACACAGACTTCAAAATTTAATGACAAGAATCTGTTTTTGAAGAAATGGACTCAGACAATAATCCATGTAGTTATTATTAGCTATATTTGAAAATAGTTCTTACATTATTTTAGCACCAAATAGACACTGGGCTATAATATTTAACACCTAGACATTAGAACAACATTCAAACAAATTTAACTTTGGAATTAAAAAAAAAGACCATCAACATAAATTAATTACAACATTTACTTTTAAAATTCATTTGATAAAAGTTAAACTTATCAAATAAAAAAGAACAAAAATCCTAACATATCAAATTTAAAGAAAGTTCAGGATAGAATAAAATCCCCAAATTATTATATTTATTAATATGATTTTCTGACAGGCCATAACAAAATATAATCTAAGATATGAAGATCATCATATCAGAATGAGACTATCTACTGAAGACTATACATTTATTTAAGCATTGACACAATGTAGTTTACCCAAAACCATAATGAGATGGAAGATAGGAGATGACTGGTCTCCTAAGATGAGTAAGATTCTGAATATGGGATACTCCCTGTTCATTTACGGGATTTAAATGACTTTAGTGATTCCTGGAACTAGATATCCTTTGAATATCTGTGTCCCCAACACACTTTCCCTTTTATAGTATTTTCCCCCTAATTATATCAAGGGGGACCTCAATTAGGTAATCAGAGCCTTTTAAAACCTAAAATCCCTTAATTTTCTCTTTAATAAGGAAAGTATTCCCTGGGCTCAGAGTAATCTGCAAATCACCGCCAAAGGTGAACCCATCAAAAAGCTAGTCTGAAGTGTTACCAGGGAAGAGTAGGCAGCAAACATTCAAACCCAGAAATTGTGACTCAACATTTTCCATACAGCTAAACAATTCTGCATAAGTGATAGACCTTGTCAACAAGGCTTTTGCCTGAAAAAGATCTAAAATGAAAAGAGAAGATCAACTGATAAGAAGGTAAGATGTCTGACTATCAATATCAATACTTACGTATCGTACCTCTGCAGTGGTGTCACTTTGTTCTTATTTTTATCAACTGAACCCGTAGATAGCTGAAGAAAATTGGGATTTAATTTATATAATTCTTGAAGTAGCTTCTGTTCATATTCTTGGTGTTTACCCGCCTAATGAAAGAAGAAATTAAAACTGCAGTGGGATTCACAAAACGGCTGGTATAAAATACTGAATAATCTTCTGAATTATTAAATATATTTTAAATAAAATAAATAAGATTTTTTAAAAATAAAAGATTAAATAAATAAAATGTAAATAAATCTTTAAATAAAACAAGAGAAACCTGTGAGGATATCACAAAACTTCTAGATCAATGAAAGTCCTTCCAACAAAATTATATGATATATCTCTGATAAATTAAATTAAGGCATTTCATCAACCCATTTATTGTACAGAAAAGCATATTAAGGGGAGAACATTTTTGCTAGCTCAAAAAGTGTAAGGTCCACTTTAAACCTACTTCCAAGTCTTTCATGTAAGAATTAAGTCTTTAACACTGAGTTTTCTGAAAATCAGCCAAAATTCATCAGTCTCCTTTTCAATGTGGAGATTAGCACTTGAAGTAATACATAGATGAACAGTTTTACTATATTCTTCATTATCTTGACACTAAGTAAAACTTCCATGAATTAGTTTTTACTTTCTCTTTTCTTCTATGGTTATCAAAAGTAAAATAAAAATTAATGTATTTTAAACTCTAGACCCAGGGTCAGCAATTTACAGCCAGTTGCCTGTTTTCGTAAATAAAGTTTTACTGGAACAATGGTCATGCCCATTCATTTACATATTGTATTTGGCTGCCATTCTGCTACAAGGGCAGAGTGTAGTAGTGCAACAGAGGCAGAGTAAAGTAGTTGTAACAGAAAACTACATACATAGATCAGAAACCCTAAAATACTTACTAACTGGCCTTTACAGAAAAAGTTTGCCAACCTCTGCTCCATACACAAGAGAATGCTATGCTTACTCTAGCGGGGTAGGTGTACATCAAAAGGCAATGTCACAAATATTATGGGAAAAATTAGGCAAAGATTGCCTGTGGAAGCTAATTAGACACAAATAAATGATAATGAACTTACTTTGAGTAACATTTTACTGTTTGCATGTATATCTAGACTGGAAGAACAGTTTTACTTACCTTCAGAGAAGTTAATTTTTTTAAATTATGGTCTAAATAGATGTTATACAACAAAACCAAAATGGAACAAATCAAAACAATAACAAGTGAGGGCAATTGCACTTAATTGAGCATAATTGTATCATATATACTGCACAATGCATCGTTCCCTGTTCTGAGAGGCCACTTGCTTGTTTCAATTGGACCTATAAATATTTCCTATGGCACTAAATTTTGAGTTACGCAGTAACAAGGAAAGATTTTCTGATTTTTGCCATAAAATTTATTCAAATTTCTTTCCTACATCAAGAAACTGTTTTAACAACAACAACAAAAAAATCCCCTTTTAAAGTAATTTTAAACTCAGCTAAAGAAGAGCAAGATAAATTCAGGACAACATTATGAAATTAGTTTTAAATTATTTTTAAAAATACATTAGATGTGAAATTTACATTTTTAAAACATGAAAAGTCTTTAAAATTATTTCTGGAATCAATACTTCAGGAGATACGGCTTTCACTAATATCTGTGGAAAGCCACAAAGAGCTCAACTTGATATTAAAATGACTCTACAGGGGCAGTTCATAAAGACAGGTTAAATCCCATTACAAACAAGTTCCAAAGGACTGCCCATACATTTTATTTTATTGTTTAATATTACTTTAAATGAGATCAACTGGGTGGGACTTGTAAATTCTGATAGACAAATTGATAGGAAATGTGAATAAAGTATACCCTCTACTAATTAAAATTTAGTTTAAAATGATTCTACCTTAGATTTCATTCAAGAAGGTTTCATCCAAAAAACAAACAAAAAAAGCATTAAGAAATCAGTTAAGTCATCTGTCCTTATTAAATATCAGATAGACCTTATTTTAACATTGTTTTTGAATCATAAAGACCATACTGTCAAGAAAACTCTGATGTATTTATTATAATGGGATTTAATCTGTACTAGCTCCAAGTCAAAAAAGGTAATACTCCATTTAACAATCTTTTCTTAAAGGAGCCCCTACCAGACTTTCTCTAATTTGACCTGGAGAATGAAAGGTAGCAATGAATGCCCCCCACCTTCTAAATGAGCAGTATTCCTGAAAAGTCCACAGCAACAATCTGAAGTCCTCATCTACAATAGGGAAGTGCAGCATTGTGCTTTGGTATAATCCTCATTTAATATGTCGTATGGTCAACATTTTTACTTGTTAAGGCATGTTTATACTACAAATTGAAAGGAGACAGGAGAAGAGGAAATGTAAAAAAGAACATAGGATATTAAGCCTTCAATTCACCCTTTACAGGATACTGACTCAGTGGACACTTCCATGGGAAGAATAATTTTGTAAAAATAATATTAGTTTATCAGCATCGTTTGACAGAGTATTATTTTCTAGCAAGCTCTGTAAAGAGTATAGATTGGTTTAACAAATAATTACAATATCCCACTTAGCTTTCATTTTGTTGACATTCCCCTTAAAATAGCATTTCCCAAAGTGTTTTCCTGGTCAACTAAGTTCTGGTTGTAAATTCCCTTTGTGGATATGTATTAGCACATTAAGGACTCTTAGAAGTCTTAAAGCAAAGAAACCTGTTCATCTTCATTAATCTAGCATTTCAAACTTAGTTGACCACAGACACATTTTTATTGTAACAATATCCTGCAGAACTGACCTTCCATTAAACACTTTGTTTGGTAAATGCTACTTTAAAGTAGTATCAGTTTTTACAAAATCAAATCCTTAGTTTTTGCTTTTGCAATTTTAACTAATAAAAAAAAGTACTCCCTTTTCTGCAAAGTTGATAATTCACATGACTTTACTACCTGCATTTCCTCTTTTGTGAAGCTGGCCGCCTCATCTCCCAATTCATGAAGATACATGCAGTCAGGTTTTGGACACTGCATATTCTTTAAGAAGTAACTGCAGTATTTTGTTGTACCTAGAGAGGCCTGCAGGAGTAAGAGGGGTAAAGGAAAAGAAGACTCAATGTGAACTGACAACACAATGAGAATCTCCATGTTTAGTGTTTTCAAGTCACCTAAAATGAGGCACAAACATCACAAAACAAAAAGCATGGCTGCAAATACTAGAGAACTAAACTATTATTAGCAGGATTTATTATAGATGAGGCTCATTTGGAAGAACTAAAGGAAACACCTGTCTATGGTTTCCAAAACTTGAACACCCAAATCTTCCCTAGATATCAGGGGAGGAGATAGACAAAAAAATCTGTTCCATGTTATGAGTGGTTAGACACATAAGAAGGCAAATTCCTTTTTCTAATTATGCCATCCTTCTTCCATTAACAATAAAGCTTTGCTTAGTGGGACTCTTCACTGAAACCGGAATCAATGTCCATATATTTAAGGACTACCTATTTCTGAAGAAAATAATGGTTCTATTTTCACACAATAAGATATATGTAAAAATGCGATATTTTAAAAGATTATCCCCGATAATGAATGTGTTTATTCCTATCTGGTAAAAGAGGACCCTACAGAAGTCAGCAGTAAAAAAATTAGCTATAATAGATGGTATGGACCCTAAGACAGACTCTTCAAATTAACTGTCAAATTTAATATATAAATGCTCAGTTCTCCTCTACTTACTATATTTTATCTCGTCTCCCTTAAAAAAAAAAAAAAAAAAAAAAAAAGAATCAAGAGGACTATATTACCTTAAGTGTTCTGCCATCTACTACCACATTGTTGACACACTGTATGGCTCTGAGAGCATCTTCTGACCGGATATAGGTTACATAAGCACTGGCGCTTGGACCCTAAAGTGAAAACATCCCATTGCACTGTCATTAGTTAAAAATTAAACAATACTAAAAAAATTCTACTGCAACCTAGGGAATTCTAAAGACCTTGACTACTACTATTACTAATGACAATAATTAGTAGTAGTAGTGGCAGTTTTGATTAAACACTAAACTAGCTCGTTTGAAAGTAATAATACTCAATGAATTTTATCTGATTTTAAGAATACTGTAATATATGTGATTAAAATATCACTTTGACTTGGCATTTATTTTTTAAAAAAGTCATTTCACAGGCTCGTCAAGGTTATAAAAAAATTAAAATTTAGATTAAAAAATAAGATTTAAAGACTATGTCAAATTATGTTCTCTCAAAAATAAATGCAATCTGGAAAACTTTTCTATCTGATAACACCAGCATAACAAAGACACTATTAAGTTTTCAATATCTGAAAATATTACAGATTAGAAATCACTATCTAATCCTTATCTATTTATCACATTGCCTGATAACAGACTCACCTCCCCCTCCCTTTCACTCCATCACTAAATGTTTGTTTTACTACTTCCCTTTTAATTGTTAAGTCCTACAAGGGTCATTTAAGCAGCAAAAAATCCCCCACCCCACCAACAGAGGTCACTACACTGCTTAAGTCCTTGTCCCTCAAGGTTTCTAATCAGAGAGAGCAAAGTTTTCTTTGGAACAGCCCAGGTCAAGCCCAGACCATAAGGAGGAAAGGCAAAAATCCCTAAAATTAGTTACCTGTGAGCCTGCATATGATGTGCTATTATTGATGACAACTTTATGTATTTTACCAAACTTCCCAAAATATTCTGGTCGTTTTAAAACCTGTAAAAGAAGAAGAAATAAGGTATAAACTGTCCCCATTTTCAACAACTTTATCCTTATAATGGAGACATTCACCATCCCTCTTCAGCAAAAGGAAAACAATAATTTTTAAAGTTTTCTAATAAATGTCACTACCTCCTAATTGCAGTTTGTGTAGCTAACCTATAGGAAATCAAGAGTCTAAAAGCTATTTTTTTCTTGACCCACTGAATAGAAACTGAGACTCACTAAATTTGGTATTATCTACTATGTTCTAATAACTGCTCCAATAATCTATGGGATCTTACCTGTACAGTATTCTTAAACACAAAACAGATCAAAGATCTTAACTACATTGCCATTAAGAGATGATCCTTATACGAAAGCAATTCTTCAAAAACAATGACCAAAATTATGTATTAAAGGTAAAGACAATTGAAAGAACAGACACAGAGACAGTCTTTACTCATAAATCTATTGTATATAACATCGTTTATAAATTACAAATTTCAAATAACAGAGTGCCCACTCAACCCTCTATGCTTTATGATTTATCACTGTGTATACAGTTTCCTATGTCAATGAGTTTTACCATTTCTCATCTGTCTGTTGAGGTTTTTCCCTACTTTTCCTGATACATAACATTTCGGAAACAAATTTATACGTTTCATTATTACTTGATTACTTCTTGGTGGTTATTTCCCCTACGTACCTCATCTCCTTCACTTTGTGAACATTATTCTTTCAGCTTCTCTTACAAACTTAACCTTGGGTAATTTGACCAGTGTGTAACTTGACAAAAAGACATCTCCCATAATTTGCAACTACCTCAAAATTCTGTTTTCCTAGAATGTACCTTTAGACCTACTGTTCCTACAATCTCTCCAAATAGCAAGCTCTCTCCAAATGAAAGCTTTCTGCATGTACCTATTCAAGTGTGTGTAAAGTATTTCTTTCCATTCATATTTGATAATATTCTTACAGACTTATAATTTAGCTATTATGTTCTGCATTTGATAGAATCAAAGCTTCATGAATAAATCTATGGTAGGTGTATCATTAATTCTTAGTCTTCCACCTAATTAATAGAAAGTAATTAATCTTATATTTTATTTTAGGTGCTTGTAAGTATAAGGTAACTGTTATGTTTGCTGTAGCCAATTCTAACGGATTAGAAGGTGAGGTAATTACACTGAGTTTCAATTTTTTTTCCACCCAAAACCCCTGAAGGATATGATAGTAATAGTGGCTAACACAATGACCCTTAAGTTATTTGTAGCAAAGTCTCAGGGTTGATAAAGAGAGAAGAGCAGAGTTTGAAAAAGCTTTCTGGCTAGTGGAGTTTGGAACTGCATTCAATATTCCAGCTGGATGCATACCAACTCAGCAACCAGCCTCATAGCTAAGATACCTGCTCCAAAGGGTTCAGTCAGGCTGGTCACAGGTTGTCCTGCATCAGCATCATAGGTTTAAGGCAGTAGTTCTCAATGAGGGAAGCACTCGAGGGGCAGTGTGGAAATTTGTGGAAGCTTTTATTGGGAGAGACTGTTAAAGTGACTGGGAGAGTCTACTGGTGTTCAGTGGATGGGGACCAGAGATGTCTTACAAGGTTCAGGCTAGCCCCGTAAAACAAAGAATTGTCCTGCACAATTTCTGAATGTCCTACAAGACATGCCTGAAGCTGTTTATTGAGCCAGAAACAAATTCCATATTATACATAATTACAAAGTATTTTCCCAGCTTTGTTTAAAATTTTACTAAGAGTTGTCTGAGAAAAATCGCATTATTGATGTTTCATGGTACCTGAGTTGCCAATTCATACACCAGTAACAATCTGCATTTGTAGCTGTCACAGTCCATGATTTTACAAATAGGTGCAAGTATCTTACTTCTTTATTACACAGGATAAAACAGTACTTTAGAGCCTCAATATGTAAAGAAATCCTTCTATGATCTAGTTAAAATGCAGATTCAGATCCAGTAGATCTGAGGCAGGGCTGAAGAGTTCGCCTGATAAGCTCTCCGGTGATATTAATGTTACGGGCCCAGAGGCCACACCTTGAATAACAAGGTTCTAGAGTAGAAATGTCCAAGCATTTATATGTACAAATAGTCTTTTTATAATTACTTTCCTTTTATTCCTTGTTTACGTATACTTTTTCAAATTATGTGTGTAGACAAATTATATTATCAAGAAGTCATTTTATGAAAGTCAAGGGGTGTTACATTAGTTTTTAAAAAGTGGACACTGAGTCGGATGAGGTTGCAGGCCACTGGTTTATGGAAACGTTTTCTGGCCAACGTTTGGGTGTAACACCTTTATAACAACATGAGATTGGTATGTAATTATGATGACATGTTCACACTGCAGCCAGAATGATACTGTCAAAGCGCAAATCTAACCATGTCACTCTGTTCTTAAGAACATTCAAAAGCTTTCCACTGCCTTTAGGATAAAGTGCAAACTCCTTAGCATGGTTAGAAAGCCCTTCATGATCCATTACCACTTACTTTGGCACCTTATCTCTCACCACTGCAATCTAATCTTCCAGCCAAACAAATCACTTGCAGATCGAGGTCTTTCTCAACCAGAAGCATTTGTATAGTTGCAGTGCCAGAAGCACTTTACCCCAAAGACAGCAGAAGGGTACGTACCTCCCTCCCAAAGTGGAATGCTATCCCTTGGGCCTTCACAGCACACAACACTTCTCATACTGTTACTTTCGTAAAAATGAACATACTACTTATTTATCTATTACTACTTGTTTATCAGTGTATGCTCAGTGTCTTAAATAACGCCTGGCATATTGCAGGTACTCAGTAAATATTTACTGAAAAACTGAACTATCTTAGCATTAAACAAAAAGTATTACATGGATTTGTAACAATAGTGGGCCTCAAAGTATTAGCAAATGGCAAGTGGTTGACAAGAAACAGGCTACCCAGGCAAGGGAAAAACAATGAATTTAAACTTTCCATATTAACTTGAACACTTTAGATTCTGCCTAAACAACTAGCAAAATAGTATTCTAGTGAACAAATAAAGGTTATGGAGAGCAGACAAGGCACCCTGTACATCGGCACATTATCTATATACTCAGTGTCACAAGGTACTTCACAGTGGGCCAGTTTTCCTACTAACATAGAAAATAAGCGGCCATGTGACAGAATTATAAATGTTCAAGGGCATGTCTAGTGACCAAAATGTCTTGCTATATATTCCTTGGGAAAACAGTGAAGTATTCATAGACACTACAGAGAAAAACAAAAACTTGGTAATCAGACGGATTAACGAGTGAATAAAAGAATGGACGGATGAACAACATGCCAATAATCAACACAGAATACACTGGAATAGGAACTGTAAGACCAGGGGCAAGTCACTCAACTTCCTTTTGCCTCAGTTTCTTATTTGTAAAATGAAATGTTGTGTCTTTAAAGTCATATAGTTCATCAAACAAGCTGCTCTCCTGGGTTATCACATATACCCAGGACACTCTTCTTTATGTGCTACCTAGATAACACCTATTAATTCTTCAAGCTGACCCTAATTATCCTTTCCTCAGAAAAGCTTTTTGTCAATCTCCACACTAGCTAAGTGTTCTAATACATGTTCCCAAAAAGCTGTGTACTTTCCTTTTATAAATACTCAGCACACATGTAAGCACTTAAAATTCTGTCTTCCCTTACCAGTCTGTGAGCTTGTGTCTGGCTTGCTAACTACTTCCCCCCTACCTGCCCCCTGGCATCAAAATATCTAGCAAATGGTAGGTATTCAAGAATTAATTTGCAGAATAAATGAATTAGGTCCTCACAAATCTAAAATTTTAGGACTTAGAAGGTGATCATCATTACCTCTATCGTTGGCTCTAATTACCTTGTCTTCTAAGATCATTTTTTTTTTCTGTCAACCAACAAATGAATACATTTGACAATCAATCTTGGTATGAAGCTTTTTGGTATGCAAAAATTATTTTCAATATAAGCTTTAATTGTTCCTAAACTCTCCTATTCTGTTAATCAGAATTAGGTCAAATATCAAATTGGTCATCATCCAAAGATAAATAAATTACAAGGATCCTTCTTTGACTTGAACGTGACGCTAACAATTTGAACCTTAAGTTTTCTAGTGACGCCAACTTCACTAGAAGTTTTCCAAATACTAAAAAGGTTATAAAGACAAATTAAGAGAATTTTAAAAGATATTATTTAGAAGTGGTACTATTTAATAAAAAACAAAACACTTGTCTCTGGTCTTTGTGGACTTTCAAGAGAAATAAAGGAAAGCACCCATTTATTTTATTTAAGAAAATCCAATGTCCTCTCACCAAGAAAGAATTACTTCAAATATATAAAACTAGTAGAGTATATTTTTAAGTATACTTAGACTCATGATAAAGTACTCTCTTTCAGTAGTCACTACTTAGATTCATTTCCTTCAGTATAATAGTTAAGATTAATCTTACTAGAGTTACTTGAAATGGAAATAAGAAATCCCTGTAAGCAAATAAAAAACACAATGGCTCACACCTGTACTCCCAGCACTTTGGGAGGCCGAGGCAGGTGGATCACTTGAGGTAAGGAGTTTCAGACCAGCCTGGTCAACATGGTGAAACCCCATCTCTACTAAAAATACAAAAAAAAAAAAAAAATTAGCTGGGCACGGTGGCACACACCTGTAATCCCAGCTCCTCAGGTGGTGGAGGCAGCAGAATCACTTGAACCCAGGGAGTGGAGGCTGCAGTGAGCCGAGATTGTGCACTGCACTCCAGCCTGGGCAAAAAACAAACAAACAAACAAAAAACCCTCTTATAAATCACATACCCAAAAGAAAAGGTAGGAAACTTCTAATCCAAATATATTCAGTCTATGCCTTAATTTCATCCAAATTTTGGATGCTATTTCATATGCCTCCAGTACTACAGTTGATCAGATCCAAGATGTATTAATAAAAACAGGAACATCCATATCCACGAGCTCTCAAATCAAGATAAAAGTTCCATTCATTTACTGGAACTGCACTTCAGAAAGGTGAAAGTAGATTCTGGGTTGGGCGCAGTGGCTCATACCTGCAATCCCAGCACTTTAGGAGGCCAAGGCGGGCGGATTGCTTGAGCTCAGGAGTTCAAGACCAGCCTGGGCAACATGGCAACACCCCATCTCTGCAAAAAATACAAAAATTAGCCAGGTGTGGTGATATGCACCTGTAGACCCAGTTACTTGGGGGGCTGAGGCACAAGAATCACTTGAGCCCAGGAGGCTGAGGCTGCAGTGAGCCATGATCATACCACTACACTCCAGCCTGGGTGACAAAGTAAGACCGTGTCTCAAAAAAAAAAAAAAAAAAAAAAAGTAGACTCTAATCAGTAATATTAGTAGGAGTAAATACTGGCATAAGTGCCCACTGGTTAGAGGAGTATATAGAAGTGTCCTGTGGTTAGAAAAAAAGGTAGCTCACATCTTTTTAACTCTATTTAATAGAGTTAAAAGATGGAGATAAAAGGATTAGTGCAAAGTTGGGATGTTGTTCAAGGAAACGATCAAAGGTGAGGTAGGATTCTGTCTGTCTGGGGAATAACCACTAGCTTAAAAAAAAAGGAGGAGAACTGGCTACAGAAGGTGAGTCATACACCTAAAATGAGCTCTCTGCTGAACATTTCTTACAGAAGAAGTCTTTTTCTGTATCAACTCTAGACCACTCCTTTGGATTTGGAAAGAACTTGGTCTCCTGAGTATCATGTGACTAACGACTGCCAGCATCCCTGGACCTAGGTCCTAGTAATTCTTGAGTTGCCTCCATGTTTATCATCCATGACAGATCCTTCTTACTAATGTCCCTGACTTTTGCAGGGTCAAAATCATTTCATATTGATTTTGAAGCCCTGTAGAGTCGCAACACATATAAACACATCATCAATAAAGATTAGTTATTTTTTAAATTAATTTTTACAGAAACAGACATTAGACTCCTTAAAGATCCTCCTTCTGGGGACTTTAACATGCTCAGCCAATTCCCAAGGTTCCTATCTCCGTAAGCATGTTCACTACAATCTTTCCTTTGATGGGTACCATGCCGAATATTACTTTAAACTCTTCTCAAGGATCTTTTGGAAGATCCCCCAAAACCAGCCCTCTCCTACCAAGTAAACACTCTGCCTGTCGATCAGCTTGTATTTGCCTTCTCAACAATCTAGTCAGTATCTCATGGTATATCAGAAACTAAAAATTACCAGATGCATATCCAAGGGCCTCAAGGAAAGTATGAGTTCGACATTACTCTAACAAGGCTTGTGGTGGAAGAAGAGAAAAAAGAGGTACTAAGAAACAAGGTTAAGCTCTCTCCTCCCCCGAATGAATGACAAAGAAATTGGGTCCTTTATTTCACATTACCAAATTCTCCCTCTTCCTCCAAACTGGCTTAAAATGAATAAGAATGATGATACAGTATAGCAATAGTTCTGAAAAATCAAGAATTACTATTTGGGCAGAATTTTTAAAATCTAGGTTACTAAAGTCTCTAGTGGGTTCAAGTAACTGCATCTCCACTGTTGGTCCTTATATAGATACGGAAAAGAGAAAAGAAACAGAGTATTCATGTCACATGTTAGCCTTAACAGCAAAATAGAATCATTATCCAATTTTCACAGACTGTCAGCACGTTAGAAATCTAGTTCAACTCTTTAGTTTTATAACTGAAGAAACTGAAGCCAAGAAAGATTAAGACACTTGCCTAAGATCACGACTGGTCATTGGTTTCTTAGCAATTATTCAAAAGTAATTTCTTATTTTCTCCTTCAAGATATAATGTGTTCAGAGGAATCACACAATTGAGCAGGGTCAAATATTATTTCCAAGTAAGACAGGGAAACAGAAAAAATATTAAGATGACAAAGAAAACAAGAGGACTTACCTCTGGGTCTGCTAGGCGCTGAGATAAACCTACAACAAAGACGAGGTTTTTTTGTACGACACGTACACTAGCCAAATGTTTGCGATTTTCTGATATTTTCTGTTTTCTCTCATTTTGTTTCTGTTTCTTCTCATTCTTTATCCTTTGCAGTTCTTCCTGGGAGAGTGGTTTATAAACTGCTGGGTCTTCTGGATATGGCTTTAAGCATGAAACAAACATAGAAATTAGCATTAAATTAAAAAATTTTAAAAAAAACTGCGTAAGTAATTATCTGATTCTCGGTGGTGGGTATGTGGTTATTTGTTACATTCTCCCTTTATCAGAATGTTTCAATTGCTTAAAAATTTTTCTTATTTAATAAAAGACAAATGTTAAATAAAATAGTTCTAATAAAAAAATTTTTGGAGCTTAGCACAGAACACTTTTAGTGCTAAAACATCTACGGTTTAAAGGCAAAACAATAACAAACCAATCTTGATATTCCCTGCAGTGTCCAACAGAGTTTATGGGAATATTAAGCTTCTAAGATGCTACGTAAGAGGCAAGGAGTGTAAGTTCTTGCATCTAAATGTGGGTTTTACATATTATAATTAACAAATATTTAATGAAAACCTACTATGTGCTAGAAGATTAATGAAGTTACACATTTGTTCTTAAAGCAATTATTACTGTGCCTGAACATAGTAATCTCTCAGTAAATACTAGCAATCACACTGTTGTGTGATCTTTTCTTTCTTAGCATTTTGATACAATTTTCATTCCTACTACTAATGCTAGGGCTACTAAATGAGGGCTCTGGAGACAGAATGCTGGCACTGAATCCTAGCTCACCCATTACTATCTTAGTGACTTTGGTAAAGTCATATGACCTTTCTACCTCAGTCTTCTCATCTGTAAAATGGAAACTACAGTACTTTATTTATTCACCTATAAAGTGATTAACACTGTGTCCTACATATAAGTATTCAAAAGTCAATTATTACTACTAAAAACAAATAGTTAATGATAAATGGAAGATGCAGCACATTATTTTTTCTTTTCTTCCCTCCCCCCAGACCCCTGCACACACAACACCAACATAGGGGCACATTAAATGCCATAATAATTTAAATCGGATAGGAAGAGATTCCAGGGATGGAAACTCAACTGGTAGTGAAATTGGCACCTATCAGAATACAAGAGTGGGGAACAACAGAAATAATGCCAAACCAAAAAAAAAAAAAAAAGGTGGAAACAAGGAAGGGTGGAAGAAATAGCTACAAGCCTGAAATTTTGCTATGACTTTAATGTAAAGTTAACTTCCATCTCTTCATATATGTGTTAAAAAAAAAAACCTCTCAAATTTGTGAACATACCCAGACTAACGCTGACGTCAATTAAGAAAGTGAGATTTCACCTTATATTCCACAACTTTTACTAGTATATACCCTGAGGTCTCTAAGAACCCTACTCTTTCCCTTTTGTTCCCACTTTCAATTTTAACTTACTGCTTTTTAAGAAAACTTAATATTCTTCAGTTTACCTTATCATCAATGAATTAGAGCTGGTGACCCAAAAAAGATTCAGGCTTAATCCTTAACAGTTTGGTAGGATGTAAACATCCATACCATTTGATTCCCACATTAAGAATCTGGATCTTTGAGTTAGTGGATCCTATTTGGCATACTCCATCTTATTTGTGAGTAGAAGGCATACAAAGCAGCTTGCTTAGTAATTTACCTGATTTTGGTATGATTTTAGGACTTTCTCCAGGATCAATTATAAATTTAGTATGATTTCAGAAGCTCAATAAATATTTGCCAAGCGAACATCAAAAGCTACTCTCCAGAACTGAAAACTCAGCATTTCTGTCTTTTAAAAGCCACCAAAACAAACAAACAAACAAAAAACACACACACATACTTTTTTATTAAAACAAATTATTTCTTGCATTTTAATTTAAGGAACCAAACAGTCAAAGATCTATTAAAGTAAGTTCAGTTCCTCAATCAATTACGTAGTCTTCCACATTTAAGTTTTTTCTTAATGCCTTCCTCTCAAAACTTTCTTCTCCACTTACTTTTCTGTACCTACATTAATTATCTCCTTCAAATCTTAATCTATCTGTCTGGATGATTTTAATCCCTTGAAGCTATTTGGAACTCTAAAGGCACAAATGTAAAAAGATATAAAAGTGAACTATATATTAACTAATTAAAATACTTTTCTATAAGATAACTTAAATTTTTCATTTGCACCTAGAAAAGCTGTTTTCTACCCTAGAATTCCTGGGGTAGTTCCTTTTAAAGTGTTTACAATTAAGTTCACTGGAGGCCAGGTGCAGTGGCTCATGCCTGTAATTCCAGCACTTTGGGAGGCTGAGGTGGGCAGATCACTCGAGGTCAGGAGTTCAAGACCAGCCTGGCCAACATGGTAAAACCACATCTCTACCAAAAATATTTTAAAAAATTAGTCGGGTGTGGTAGCATGAGCCTGTAACTCCAGCTACTTGGGAGGCTGAGGCAGGAGAATTGCTTGAACCCGAGAGGCAGAAGTTGCAGGGAGCTGAGATTGTGCCACTGCACTCCAGCCTGGGAGACAGAGCCAGACTCCTTCTCAAAAACAAACAAACAAACAAAGTTCATTTGAAAGCTGTTGCTCTTCACTGACATCTAAAATAGAGATGCTCCACTGCCTGAATGGATCAAACACATGGATTGCTCCTAGTTTTGTTTCAAAGTATAGTTGATGCACTGCATTTTACCAGTCCATAACAAGGAAAGTACAAAAACTGAGATAAGCATTCAGAAACTCTCAGAGCAACTGACACTACCCCAACATTCAGGTACATCACCAGTGGACTCTGAAGAATAAGATATTTTTCAATGTAGTTGAACATATGACACAAGCAAAATATTAGCCATGCATAATAGCACTCTATATCAGTCTTCAACAGACAGGGTAAAAGAAAGAAAAGAAAAAATCTGGTTCTTCATCACAGACAGTCTAAGAAGCAATGATGTAAATTTTCTGGGACTTAGATTTTTCTGAGAACTGGCAGAATGTGACAAACACCCTCAAGCTTTTTCCTTTGTTAGCATTCTATGAGGTTGTATAAAATACTGATTAAACATGAGGTAAAGTCATGTAATATTTGAAAATACATAAACACAAAAAAATTGATGGAGAGTGACAAGAAAAACCAGGTTGCAACATCAACTTTTATCAAGTATATTACTGATGCACCATCATGTTGAGCATACAACACTGAGTTATATTGTTGTCTTAGTCTTTTTGCTATGTTATTCCAAGTTTTGTTCCTATGGAAATATATTTCCATCAGGCTTCAAAGTCAACGTTGTTGGAACATAACTGCTACATAATACAAAAGATACAAACACAGGAGAACATGAGACAGAGTATTCTACCACAATTTACCCTCCAAATATATCTTATTCCAGTACCTTAAAAGAAGTTATAAATACTAGTTGTTTAATCTTAACACCTGAAAAATATAAAATATGCTAACCACAAATAGCAAATGCATAATCAAAAGGTTTATTAACTTCAACTTGTCCAAAAGTTTTATTAAAACATTGGAAAAGCATGTATTCCAAAATAGTTCCTCCTCCATTACAATTTCTTCTCTACGCACAGCACCATATATACCTACTGTACAAACCCAAGGTCAGAATATCAATAAACTAACACAATAAAATAAGGATGAGAGGTAGACTATAAAGATGGGAGGGCTGGGTGCGGTGGCTCACACCTGTAATTCCAGCACTTAGGGAGGGTGAGGTAGGAGGACTGCAAGACCAGCCTGAGCAACACAGTGAGACCCCCATCTCTACAAAAAATAAAAAAAATTAGCCAGGCATGGTGGTGTGCACCTACAGTCGCAGCTACTTGGGAGGCTGAGGCAGGAGGGATGCTTGAGCACAGGAGTTCGAGGCTGCAATGAACTACGATGGCATCACTGTGCTCCAGCTTGGGTGCCAAGGCAAGACCCTATTTCAAAAAAAGGGGGGGAAATGAAGAAACCAAACATGAGTAACTGCAGACAATAAGACTCACAAAGCTAATAATACTAGCACTAAAAATGGATATAAAGAAAAATACAAAGGCCAGGTGTGATGGCTCACACCTGTAATCCCAGCACTTTGGGAGGCCGAGGCAGGCAGACCACAAGGTCAGGAGATTGAGACCATCCTGGCTAACACGGTGAAATCCCATCTCTACTAAAAATACAAAAAAATTAGCCAGGTGTGGTGGCAGGCACCTATAGTCCCAGCTACTTGAAGGCTGGAGCAGGAGAATGGCGTGAACCCAGGAGGCAGAACTTGCGTTGAGCTGAGATCGCGCCACTGCACTCCAGCCTGGGTGACAGAGCGAGACTCCGTCTCAAACAGCCATAAAAAATGATGAGTTCGTGTCCTTTGTAGGGACATGGATGAAACTGGAAAACATCATTCTCAGTAAACTATCGCAAGGACAAAAAACCAAACACCGCATGTTCTCACTCATAGGTGGGAATTGAACAATGAGAACTCATGGACACAGGAAGGGGAACATCACGCTCCGGGGACTGTTGTGGGGTGGGGGGAGGGGGGAGGGACAGCATTAGGAGATACACCTAATGCTAAATGACGAGTTAATGGGTGCAGGAAATCAACATGGCACATGGATACATATGTAACAAACCTGCACATTGTGCACATGTACCCTAAAACCCTAAAGTATAATAAAAAAAAAAAAAAGAAAAAAGAGAAAAAAAAAAAAAAAAAGAAAGAAAAATACAGGCTGGGTGCAGTGGCTCATGCCTGTAATCCCAGGATTTTGGGAGGCCGAGACATGTGGATCACCTGAGGTCAGGAGTTCGAGACCAGCCTGGCCAACATGGTGAAACTCTGTCTGTATTAAAAATACAAAAATGAGCCAGGCGTGACGGCAGGTGCCTGTAATCCCAGCTACTCAGGAGGCTGAGGCAGGAGAATCGCTTGAACCCGGGAGATGGAGGTTGCAGTGAGCCGAGATCACGCCACTGTACTCCAGCCTAGGGGACAAAAGTGAAACTCCATCTCAAAAAAAAAAAAAGGAAAAATATATCTGATCAACTTTTTGACTAAAACACATGTTAAATTTCTAGGAATATAGTATCAAATGAAAAGTTACAAGCAGAAAATTATTTCTCTTTAAACGTACTATTGTGTATTACATATCAAACTAATGCAAAATAAGTTGCCTGTGGGGAAGTATTTAGATATAACACTATTTTTAATAGTGATAAACTGCCAAATTACCAGTTAACATGGTTTGCGGTTTCTAGTGTAATTAACTTAATTTCTTCCATATGTGTAGTTACGTTTCCACTTTTATTCTAAATGCTACTTACATGTGTCTTCTCTTTACTTTTTATTAAACTTGCTAAGACTTTAATTATTTTATTGGTCTTTTCAGATAACCAGCTCTAATCTTTATTGAAAAACTTTTTTTTTCCTATTTCACAAAATTCTGCTTACTCACTCCCTTCCACTGTCATAGGGCTTATTTTTTTCTGATTTCTTTTTCTGATCCCTTCCATTGCCATAGTACTCATTTCTTTTTCTAATTTTTGTTGTTTTCTAATAAATGTATTCACAACTTTAGCTTTTCTGCTACATACCACTTTGGTCTCATGCCAGATATTCAGAAGTCATGTTCCAAGTATTGATTCAGGATAATTTGTAATTTTCTTCTTGATCTCTTTAAACCAAGAGTTATGGAGGACCATAATTTATGTATTACAGATAAATGAACTTTTAAAAAATCCTTTTGCTGTTAACATCTAATTTGATTATACTATTATACTATTTTTTTAGAGTTCTAGTTTCCAGTAATGGAGAGCTAATTAATCCTCTTACTAAAAACCATGAAAAATACAACATAAAAGTTTTTTTTTTTTCTTCTTACTAACATCCTAAAAATCTATACCGGAAAAATCCCAAGCCAATTTTTGGTTGAAAGTAAAAATTCAGAGGCTAAACAGAAAATCTGATTAACAATAAATGGGGTAGGCAGAGAAAGAGCTAAGGAGAAAGAACATTCAAAGCCCAACACCAGCCCATGGTAGTCTTTGGCAAAATAGGTTCCATGATAAGCTAAGATACAGCCCACCTCCAAATGGTGGGCTCAGGATAAGAACAAATTACAAACCAGAGGATAGTCTTAGGGTAAGAACAAACTACAGAAAGGTCAGACTAAGGTAAGAAAAAAGAAAAAGTAGGTAGGGGAAAATCGTCTTGGAGAAATTGTTGAAATCAACCGTAGGGAAGAGTTGCAGCATGGAGATATATTGCTTGGCTAGACCAAAAACCTTTAAGCACATGGCAGCCCTAATGCCAATGCTTACAGGACCCAGCAGAAGCCAAATTGAAGCCTCTCTAGAGAGAAGCAAATCCACACTAGTCCTTGGGGAACTTTACAAATAGTTTTCTCAATGACAACAACAAGGAAGCAGCCACATTAACCAAACACAAAGAAATACAACAACATGAGCAACAATAAGCAGAAACATAGCCCACAGACTTCAGCCACTAGAATTACTGGACAAATATTTTTTTTAAAAATAATGCTTATCTGTTTAAAAAATATACAACCTTGAAAATACCTACAGGGTATAATAATCTATTTTAAAATAACAGCAAGAGAAAAAAAAAAAGAGCAAACATTACTTCTACGTATGGAAAACACAAAACCAATAGTTAAAAACTCAATGGACATATTTAGTGGCAGATTGGATCCAAAAGAAACTATTCGCATATGAGGACAGATGAGAAGAAATCATTTACTAAGGTATGAAGGAGAAAGAACATACAGAAAAGAGATTAAGAGACATAGAAGACAGTGAAAAAAAATCTGAAAAATATTTAATCAGAGTCACAGAGGAGAAGAAAGAGAAAAAAAGGTAATATCTGAAGAGATGATAGCTTAATTTTTATCTTGAACTAAGAAATTCACCAGCCCACAGATTGAAAAAGTCTCCCAAGGAAGATACATTTTTAAAATACACAAGGGAGATTTACTTCTTGGAATTGGCTAATTTTTCCATTGTGGCCTGTTTTTTGACCACTGCTCTTGTATTTAAAGTTGTGACAAATTTATCTGTACAAAGTTATACACACACACACACACACACACACAAACACATCTTGCTAATTCTGTTATTCAAATTCCCCATTTTCTTTTTATTGTCTACTTCATCTATTTCTAAAATACAGAAGGTGAAGTCTCTCCATTATAAATACGGATGTCAGTTTCTCCTGGTGTTTATAATGGCTCAATATACTTCAAAGCTGTACTGTTAAGTTAAATAAAGATTCATGACTGTGTGGACCTTTTGCCCTTTTAAAATGTGTTTGATCTTGAATTTCATTATGACTAATATCAGTACTATTATATCTTCTTTCCTATGATTTCCATTTGCCCACTGTATCATTTTTCCCTCCTTTCATTGATATTTTTCTTGAATATGCTTCTAGTCAATCGGTTCTACAAGTTTTGTTAGGAAAAAGAGCAGTCCCCCATTTTCCCTCCTCCTCTGCAACCAGTTGCCTCTTCCTAGAAATAATCATCTTGACTCTTTTAGATGATTCTTTGTCATTTACTACCATATCTCTAAATAGTACATTCATATTGCTACTTCCTGATTTCTCAGTTTTAGATATCATCACATTATGCAACTTGAAGATTTAGCCCTGTCAGTTCCCCTCATCAAACATCCCGAGTCCACTTTCTAATTTCTACCATAACTTTGGTTAGGGCAATATTCAGGATTACATTATTATAAAATGCAAATGTTATTTACACACTTCCACTTCCAGCCATGAAAGTAACAGACTAGTCCTATCATCATAAACAACTGGAGAACTAGACAAAATACAGGAAATAACTATTTTCAGACACTGAAGAAACAGGCAATGAACAGCAGGACTGTGATCTCTGAGAAAAAAGAAATAAGACAGATGAATACCATAACTACCCCAGCTTTCTGCTCTTCCAGTACTTACCCGATCCTGGTACTGGGTCCAAAAGTCATAATGAATGGAGGGGACAGACAGCGATAAAAATTAGAAAAGGCTGAGACAACTGAAATTTATGGCGGCAAAATACCACAAAGATGGAGTTAGTCCAAAAAGAATTCCAGAGGTCTACATACAGGAATATTGTGATAGCTAGTTTTCACAGGTGTCTTTCCAACGAAGATACCTAGTAGGGTCCATGCCAATCATGAATTTAGAAAAGAAAGAAAAAAGGAATACCAATGACATGCAAACTCTTTCAGAAGGCAGAAGATGAGGAAACATTTCCCAACTCATTTTATGTGGACAGTATTCCTTTGATACCAAAACTGAAAACAATATAAAACTACAAAGAAATACCCTTCATGACACAGACAAAAAAAATCTTCTGAAAATATTAGCAAACTGAATATAAAAAGGGTAACACATTATAATCAAGTGGGGTTTATCTTTGAGAGGAAAAGGTGATTCAAAAATTAACATAGGCCAGACGTAGTGGTTCATGCCTATAATCCCAACACTTGAGGAGGCTGAGGCAGGAGGAACACCTGAGGGCAGCAGTTCAAGACCAGCCTGGGCAACATAGTGAGCCCAGTCTCTGCAAAGATAGAAAAATTTTTTTAATTATCCAGGTGTGGTGGTGCACACCTGTAGTCCCAGCTACTTGGTAGGCTGAAGCAGGAGAATTGCTTGAGCCTAGGAGGTTGAAGCTGCAGTGAACTACAATGAGGCCACTGTACTCCACCCTGGGCTAGAGACCAAGACCCTATTGCTTTAAAAAAACCAAAAAACATAAATTACCGTTTCACAGAATAAAGGGAGAAAAAATATAACCATCTCAATAGTATCAAAAAAGGTATTTGGCAAAATTCAACACCATTCGTGATAAAATCTCTCAGCAAATTAGGAATAAAGGAAAACTTCCTTGACCTGATAAAGACCAAACCAAAAAATGCACAGACAGCAACATACTTAATGGTGTAATACTTAACGCCTTCCTGCTAAGATTGGGAACAAAGACATCTTTCTTATCACTTCTTTTTAACATTAAACACTAGAGGAGTTACCCAGTAGAATTAAGGCAAGAAAAAGAATTTAAAAACACAGAACCAGCTGCAGTGACTCATGCCTATAATCCCAGCATTTTGGAGGGGGCTGAGGTGGAAGGATGCTTGAGGCCAGGAGTTCAAGACCAGCCTGGGCAACATAGCGAGACCTTTACAAAAAAATTTTTTAAACAATTAGCTGGGCATGGTAGCACATGCCTACAGTCCCACCTACTGGGAAGGCTGAGACAGAAGTACTGTTTGAGCCCAGGAGTTATAGACTGCAGTGAGCCATATTTGTGCCACCGCACTTCACAGCCTGGGTGACAGAGCAAGACCTTGTCTCTAAAAAAAATTTTAAAAAGCAGAGATTGGAAAGGAAAGAGTAAAACTGTCTTTTTGTATAGAACACATAATCACCTATGTAGAAAATCCTAAGGAACCTATTTAATTAACAAGGCTTCTTGATGTAGATGGTCAACATTCAAAAATGGTAAATTAGCAATAAACAACTGGAAAATGAAATTTTAGAAACAATATTGGGCTGGGTGCGGTGGCTCACACCTGTAATCCCGACACTTTGGGAGGCCAAGGCAGGTGGATCACAAGGTCAGGAGATTGAGACCATCCTGGCTAACATGGTGAAACCCCATCTCTACTAAAAATACAAAAAATTAGCCAGGTGTGGTGGCACGCGCCTGTAGTCCCAGCTACTCCGGAGGCTGAGGCAGGAGAATCGCTTGAACCCGGCAGGTGGAGGTTGCAGTGAGCCGAGATCATGCCACTGCACTCCAGCCTGGGTGACACGAGTGAAACTCCATCTCAAAAAAAAAAAAAAAGAAACAATATCATGTGCCATAGCTAAAAAACATAAAACATGGATAAATATAACAAAACATGCTGCACTATTATGTATACTGAAAACTATAAAACATTGCTAAAGAAATTTTAAAACATGTAAAGATATACCTTATTCATGAACTAAAGGAGTCAACATTTTTAAGATGTCATTTTTCCTCAAAATGATCCATCTATATAGTTAATGTAATCTCCATCGAAATCCCCGTAGGCTTTTTGTAGAAACTCACAAACAGATTCAAAAATGTATGTGCAAATGCTAAATACTCAGAATACCCAAAATAAACTCTAAAAAGAATAACAAAGTTGAAAACCTTGTCACACCAGGTTTCAAAACTTACAGTAATAAAGACAGTATGATATGAGCATATGGATAGATATAATCATCAATGGACAGAATACAGATGCTAGTATTGGATTTATACATTTATGGGCAATTGACTTTCAAGAAAGATTTCAAAACCAATCCAGAGTGAAAGGACAGTCTTTTCTGCAAACGATGCTGCAACAAGAACATCAGCATAGGAAAAAAAAAAATATCATGACCCCTACCTCACATGTGAGCCACTGTAGCATAATATGATTGCTTTTTCATTTCTCTACAACTTTTTGTTTTCTGAGTTAATCTGTTTTGTCTGATTATATTTTTAGGTGTTTATTACTAATTCAACCATCAAATCTCTTCAAACTGGCAAAATGGTCTCACAAGACATTTCTCTTTTGGAACACCAAGTATTCTTTTAATTTTATCTTTTTCTACAAATCCCTCTTGGAGTTCTCTGATGTGTTGCATTTTGGACTGGTTGCCCTCTTTACCTTGGGCACAGCTGTTATCCTTTCCTCAGCGGCTTCTCTCCTGTGTTGGATCTCCTGTTTCCTTTATCCCATGATTCTCTGTTCTTTATTCCTTCATGTTGGTGGGGCACATCCTCCAATAGATTCCTGAGAGAGAATGTATGGAAGGTAAAAAAATTTTGAGGCCTCTCAGGTCTGAAAATGTCTTTTAGTGTACCGTCACACTTAACAGTTGAGCAGATACGGAATCCGAAGATGAAAATTAATTTCCTTCAGAAGTGTCTTCTAGCTTGAAGTCTTGCTATTGAGAAATCTGAATGATTTGGATTCCTTGTCTTTTACGTGCGATCTACTATTTTCCTCTGTGGAAGCTTGTAGAACTTCTTTGTCTTTGGTATTCTGGTATTTCAAAATAAAAAAGTTTGTGTTGGACACTTGATAGGCCCTTTCAATCTGAAAATATGTTCTTTGGTTCTGGGAAATATTCTTCGATCATATTCTTGGATGATTACTTCCCCTCTGTATCACTGTGATCTCTTCCTAGAGTACTGATCTCTTCCTAGAGCACTTACTTGTTTGGTATTTGACCTTCTTGATTGATCCTCAAATGAACTTAATCTCTTCTCCCAAATATTTCATCTCTTTTGCTTTTTGTTTCACTAAAAGATCTTTTCAACTTCATCTTCCGATGCTTTCCTTCAGTTATTTTTGCTATTATATTTTAATTTCCAGTAACAATGGTTACCGTTCACTGAGTATTCTTCTTTATATCATCCTGTTCTTTTTTTTTTTTTTTTCTTGAGGCAGTAACTTGCTCTATCACCCAGGCTGGAGTGCAGTGGCATGAACATGGCTCACTGTAGCTTCAACCTCCTGGGTTCAAGCGATCCTCCCACCTTAGCCTCCCAAGTAGCTGGGACTACAAGCATGTGCCACCACACTCAGCTAATTTTTGTTATTGTTATTAGAGACGAGGCCTCGCCATATTACCCAGGCTGGTCTCAAACTCCTATCCTCAAACAATCCTCCCACCTCAGCCTCCCAAAATGTTGGGATTATAAGCATGAGCCACCATGTCCAAAACACCATCCTGTTTTTGTTTCATAGATATATTATCTTCTATTATTTCTGAAATAAAAATAATAATACTTCTGTTAAAGTTCTCATTTACTTGTATAGTCTCTGGTTTCCATGGAAATCAATACAGAATGCCACATCAGTGCACCACCTATGTTCCCATATCTGCTGTTTCCACCAGTAGCTTTCTCAGAAATGCTGCACTAAAAGGACACATAAAAGCAGTCTAAGAAAAAACCAAGTAGCCTGTGCCTGTATTTAGCAGCTAGGACCAAAAAGGAACACTAAACTCTCTTGGCTTTTAAAACCTGGTTGTCTCTGCTTTTCAAAGATATCAAAGCTAAGAGAAACTTTCTGCAAAACAGGCACGTTTCATATTGTAGACTGAGAACAGGAGCTTGATTC
Source organism: Symphalangus syndactylus (assembly GCF_028878055.3). NCBI lineage: Eukaryota > Metazoa > Chordata > Mammalia > Primates > Hylobatidae > Symphalangus > Symphalangus syndactylus. The sequence continues at coordinate 125,395,751 of NC_072428.2, forward strand.
AACTAGTCCCCTACTTGCATCTCTCAAGTTTCTTCAGATCATCTCAATATGCCACCTCACAGCATGGCCTCTGTAGACCCTGTCCCTGCAGGGTTGGGTTACATGTAAATGGTACCTTCATGACCTTCTCTAGGCCTCTAGCAACATTGTGGTTTTCCTCTGTGTTAACACAACCACTGTAGATGGCCTCCAGAGACCAAAGACTTGCTGGACTCCAACTGACACAGGCAACTTCATAAATATTTATCTTGCGCTGCGCTGAGCAGATTCTCTGGCAAGACTAGGCCAGGATTCAGACTCCAAGACTCTCTGCTGCCTGCAGTACAAAGTCTGGCGACCAGGAGACGAAGGAGAGGTTCTAGGAGATGTGATTAAGTCAACAAGAAACCAAAAAATTATTCCTGGCCTAATAACAATAACCACCTCAGCTAAAGATTTAAGTTGGAGACCCTAAATGGAGGTTGTCTTAGACCTCTGTAATCTGGATTTCTTTTTTCTGTAACTGTTGGAAAGTTTTGGTGCTTATCCTTGGACAATCTTTCATCTTTTCAGTTTATGATCTCATCCAGTCTCACGATGTTATAAATAACACACTATATGCTAACTGACACCCAAATCTGTATCTCCATACCAGAACCTCACCTGAAATCCAGACATGAACATTCATTCACCTGTCTACTCAATATCTCCACTTAGATTTCTAATAGGAATCTCATACTTAACATGTCTAAAACTGAGTTTCTGATCTTCTCAAAAATCTATTCCTGATGCAGTCTTCCCCATGTCAGTTAATGGTCATTCTTTACTTCCAGGTGTTCAGTCAAAACCCTGCAGTCATCCTCAACTCTCTATTTGTTTGTATGGTGGTTCATGAATAATAAAGTTCATGAATCTTTGCATGTGTGAAAATGTTTTATTATGCCTTTACACATTAATAAAATTGAGGGCTCTCCTTTCAAAGTTATGGTCCCTCAAAATTTGGGAAAATAAATTTCTCACTTTATTTTCTGTAATTGTAAAATGAAAATACTGGTATTAATTTTAGTCTTGTTCTTTTGTATTCTAAATATTTATCTCTCACAAACTTTTAGAGTTTTCTCTATTCTAGATGTTCTAAAATTTCACAATTATATAAACAGATATTGATCTTTTTCAGTGACCTTGTTTCACACTCACAGGGCCCTTCTAATCTAAGAGGAATTTTCTTCTATTAGTTCTTTGATTATTTCTTCCTATTCATTTTTAGTTCACTCCTCTGAGACTGCTCTCAGCAGAGATTAGAACCTGTGGATCTATGATGCTTTTCTTTCATGCTTTCTACTTTTTCTCTTGTTGCATCATATTCTTCAAAAAAAACCCACTCAGCATAAGCTTCCAATTTACCAATTTGCTCTTGTAATGTGTCCATTTTGCTTTTCAGGCCATCTATAAGATTTTTAAAGACCCCTCTAATTGGTTCTTTTTATAAGGAAATATAATCTTTCTACATGAATATGACATTCCCTCTTTCCTTTCTGAAAGGTACCAATGATAGTTTTAAATGTCTTTCTGTTTTGTTTCCTGTGTTAGGATCTTCTATGTACTGAATTTTGTGCTTCTCTTTCATGATGTTGGTTTTCCTGAAATCTGTGTTAATTCTTTGCTTTTGCACACCTTTACATGTGAGAATCCTGGTAATCTGCCTATAAATGCTATTTCTGTTTACTGCAAGCTTCTCCTTTGTGACTGTAGTAACGACATATTGCTGGACAGGTAATCTGCTAGGTATAGAAGCTCCTAGTTCCTCCAGAATGTTTCCATTAACCTTAAGGCTCTGATTCAAACTTACAATCACTGTTTTAATTAGAGGGCATCTGTCTCTGCTATATGGCACAAAAAAGGGGATAGGCCCATAAGGCTGCTCTGACACCATACTTGACCAACTACACTGATATTTTTCCTAGGATCCTGAAGCACTGCCATTTCTTTTTTTTTTTTAAAGCAGTTTTCTCTTGAGCTGATCTAATGCTTCCTCCTTGAAATTGATTCCAACGTCCTTCTTGTCTTTCAGAGATTCCTCACACTTTCTGTTATTCCCAGGACACCCTTTTATCCATATCAAGCTTTGCTAAAGTTATATTGTTTTTACCTTTAAAATCTTCTATTTTTTTTTCTTTTTTTACTTTCTAAGGACTTGAAGTAATTTTAGGTAATCTCTTAGGACTGAAATGATTTTCTTTGTAATTTCCCTAAATAACTTATTTTTCTCTAATGACAATTTAATAATTGGTCCCTTTAAGGTGACTTCATAACATCTCAAAGGGAAAAAAAAAGAAAAGAAAAAGATAAACGTCATGAAGCCAATCAAATTTACAATCCTTAGAGTCTTGGGCAATCCTGAAAGTCATTACTTCCGATGAAATAGTTCAATATGATTGTCTTCTTATGGAATGACTGGGAACCAATTTCTAAAATATAACTAAATGTTTAAAATCCATAAACAAAAATTTATATAGATTTTGCCCAAAGCTAATGTTAGGGTTTTCATTTACCTTTCCATTCACATTTCTTAAACTATATTAACTACGTGAAATATCATATATATACAAATTATATATACACATTATATGTTATATATACAATATATGTGTAACTATATAAATGTATAAACTACATTAACATTGAAATAGACCTAACTTTTTATTCATATAATACATATACATATCCACTGGATTAATTTTAAAAATCTAATGATAAATAAACAATGCATTGCCTTCTGAGGTTTATTATAAATTCTCAGGTAAGAAAACTGAGAGATAGATTATTTTTTAAATTTTAGATATCTAAAACGCATTTCAGCTTTCTCAAAATTTGATAGTAATGGACACGAAGTCTTTAAAATGGGTAATTAGAAAATAAAGTTTAAGTTATACAAACATTAAAGAAAAGGCAAATTCCATAATAAAGTGGCAGATATTTGCATTAATCCCTAAGGTCACAAATAAAGTCCTTCAAAATACAAATGTGGCAGTCCTACCTATCCTAGTAGTTAATTCACTACACTGTAATTGTGTTGCTGGTGCTTATCAAAACAATAAAACCCATAGAATATTAAAAATAATAGATTTGTAGAGTTAGGAGGGGCTTTTCTTTTTCTTTTTTTTTTTTTTTTTGAGATGGAGTCTCGCTCTGTTGCCCAGGCTGGAGTGCAATGGCACGATCTTGGCTCACTGCAAGCTCCACCTCCTGGTTCACGTCATTCTCCTGCCTCAGCCTCCCGAGTAGCTGGGACTACAGGCGCCCGCCACCACGCCTGCCTAATTTTTTGTATTTTTAGTAGAGACGGGGTTTCACTGTGTTAGCCAGGATGGTCTCGATATCCTGACCTTGTGATCCACCCGCCTCAGCCTCCCAAAGTGCTGGGATTACAGGTGTGAGCCACCGCGCCCGGCCAGGAGGGGCTTTTCAATAATACAATAGTTCAGAACAGACTATAGACTCAAAAGACATATTTGAATTCCAAACCTCCTACCTACTACTCACAAGTTGATGACTCTGGACAAGTTCTCTAAGCTCCTGTTTCCTTGAGTATAAAATGGGAATATCAATACCAGCCTAAAATTGCTGTAAGGGCTCAAGAAATGAGCATTTATTATCTTCTGAACGAGGATTTCTCTGTCATTTTAACTCTTTTTAGTAAACCTCTTCTCTCCTATTTTGTACTAGAAAATTGAGGTGAATTTCCTCCCACATGTAATATAAAATGTTTTTCTAATTTCATGCAACCCTATCCAAATCCATTACCTCTCTATTCTTAATTTTCTTAAGCAGTAAGCATCCCTGACCATGGCTTTCTCCTCGGATAAAAACAACAACAAACTAAAGGCCAATCAGAGAGGTTATATGACTTTACAAAGATCATACAGCTAGTAAACAAAGCCAAGACGTGGCCCTGACTCCCAGTGCAGTGTTCTTTCCACCTTATTATGTCTTAATATACATAATAAAATAATATAATCAGGTGAGGTTTGCACAGTCTTTTAAATTCACTTGCTCATATACATGGCAGCAAAAAACTATACAATTAAAACAAATCACTGTGATGTTATTTTGAAGTATTTACCTTTCTACATGCAGGACAAAGCCCATTTTCATCAGTGCGAATTCGATGCCAACAAAATCGGCAAATCTGGTAGCCACAGGTGCAAGGGAAAAAGTTGATATCATCTATCTCCAACGGCTCCATGCAAAGAGGGCACTCCACAGGGTCTTCCTTCACATCAGGACTGCGAGACATCTTCACGTTTATTAAACAGCAGCAAAAGTTTATAATAATTTAAGGGAGAAGGAAGTTCAGCACTGAAAGCTTAAATGTAGGACTTTGACAACCTGCATGAGAAGAAACAAAATACACTGTTTACTACTGGAAAAATGGCACAGTCAACAATTAAGAGTCACACTGTCAAAAACTTTGAAAAATACTGACTGAGCAACTACTGTTATCAACCTGAAATGGCTTTCAGAATGGATTTCTGAAAATTTTTGAATACCAAAACAAAAGGCCTGGCATCATTAATATTTTGGATTCAACATAAATATAAAAGAGCTTCCTTTTTTTCTCGATAAAACATTTAGTACTAGCCTATAGCACTAATCATAACACATTTTAGGGAAATAAAGCACTCTTGACTGTCTCATCTTTGACCTAAAACCTAGTAATATTGCCACATAACTAGAAGACTATTACACTATTCTAAAGTTTGTCACAATTTATAAAACAAATCGAATGAAAACAAGAGACTTCAATCATCTATAGTTACATGTTAACATCAAACTCTTGACACAGGAACATAGGCTAAAACTCAGAAAAACTCGGATGCCACAGAATCATAGACCTTAACTATACAACTAATTACGTAATAATATGCCAATGAAAACTTCTGACAAACACGTATTAAACAAAAGTATTCCTATGGTAATACTACAAAAAGCCTACAATAAACAGGAAGAAAGAAGGGAACAAATAGACCTTCATATCACAAACACTTTTTGAAAAGTTAAATAATATAACTTTTTAGATTATGGGGAGTTTTAAATTTTTAGGTAACAGTTTAGGCTAAAGCCACTGTTAGATTAAAAGGTTAGGTTGAAATCACTATTTTAAGTTAAAATCTGATAGCCTGCAAACTAATCTATAATTCTATACTAATCCCTACCAAAATCATGGTGGTAATTTTTTACATAATTGGACAAACTGATCCTAAAGGTTACATACAAGAATATATGCATGGGAATCATTTTGAAGCTTCTGGGGAAAAAAGTGGGAATTTGCCCTATCACATACTAAATTATACTATAAAGCTACAGTAATTTAAATAATTTCCTATTAATATAAAATTAGACAAAAGAGCAAAGAAACTAAAGAATCTAGATGTAGCTGGGTACAGCAGCTCATGACTGTAATCCCAGCACTTTGAGAGGCCAAGGCAGGAGGATCGCTTGAGGGCAGGAGTTCATCTCCAGCCAGGAGTTCAAGACCAGCACAACATAGCAAAGCCCCCATGTCTATAACAAATTTTAAAATAAGCTGGGCATGGTGGCACACACCTGTAGTCCCAGCTACTTGGGAGGCTTGAGGCAGGAGCATCGCTTGAGCCCAAGAGTTCAAGGCTGCAGTGAGCTATAATTGTGCCACCGCACTCCAGCATGGGTGACAGAGACCCTGTCTCAAAATTAGAAAAATCTAGAAACAGACTCATGAGTTTATGAGATTTTAATATTTGATAAAATGTATAACTCAAGATGGGAAGGCTGGACCATTTTATAAACAGTGATGGGACACTGGGCTATCCATTTGAAGAAAAAATAGTATATAATCTAATACTGCAATTTTAAAAAATCCCCAATGATCTAGTGATCAATAAATTATTGAAGTGTTAAAGAAAAAAAAACAGATTTTTTTTTAAATCTTGGGATATAGAAGGTCTTCGTAAGCAAAACAGAAATTCAGAAGCCATAAAAGGAGACAATCAACTAATCAACTTAGCAACATGGAAAGAAGAAAACATAAATAAAATTAAAAGTAAGCATCAGAGTAAAAGATATGTTTGCTACATATAATGAAAAGCTAATGTCCAGAATGTATAAAGAAATCCTACAAAGCAGTAAGACACAGACAAGTTAAAAAAAAAAAAAAAGAGAGAGAGACAAGAAAATGATAAGTAGTTACAGAAGAATTACAAGTGATTAAAATACATGAAAAAATGATCAATCTTTAGTTAACAGCCAGGTAACTTATTTATTTATTTATTTAGTTTTTACCCCATCAGCCTGTCAAAGAAGTTAGTTTCACCCAAAGTAGACAAGTAGAGAGGATCAATGATCTAGTCCCTCTTTCAAAAGAGGAAACGGGAACACATTACTTTGCCTTAAGTTACACACTTATTAGTACAGCCTGGATTCCTTCTAGGAAGTTTTAGCCCTAGATAATCTGTGCTCTTAACCACTCCCTTATACCACCTCCTAACTAAGAATCTATTCTACATAAATAGTGACACTTACATAGCCAAGTGTTTGGCTATGTTCTACAGCATTATAAGAGTAGAAAACTGCTGGCCAGGTGCAGTGGCTCACACCTGTAATCCCAGCACTTTGAGAGGCCAAGGCAGGTGAATCACGAGGTCAAGAGATCGAGACATCCTGGCCAACATGGTGAAATCCCGTCTCTACTAAAAATACAAAAATTAGCTGGGCGTGGTGGCACATGCCTGTATTCCCAGCTACTTGGGAGGCTGAGGCAAGAGAACTGCTTGAACCCAGGAGGCGGAGGTGGCAGCGAGCCGAGATCGTGCCACTGCACTCCACCCTGGTGAGAGAGAGACTCCGTCTCAAAAAAAAAAAAAAAAAAAGTAGAAAACTGCAAACAGTATACTGTCCATTAATAGGAAAATCATTAAGTAAATATGATATAACATAAGGTATGTTGATCAGAATGTCTATCCTAGTTATACGTTTTAAAGAACAGCAAGTATGGATATACAATTACCTCCATAAAAACATATAAACCCTGTATGCGTATATATTTGTTTCACTAAGAAAATAAACGCATGGAAGTTTAGACACCAAAATGATGTTATTTCACACAAGACAAAATGGAAGTAGGAGACTACTAATTTTTTAAAGAAAAATCCATATTATCTAAATTGCTGCAAAAAGTGTATTTTTTTCACAATTCAAATGGCCCTTTAAAAAAAGAGGAAAATTGTTTTCATTTCCTTTAGAAAAATTAAATTACTTCTCACTTTTGCTAATAATTAGAAGAAAAATACAACGAAATAGTGTCTTCTTGTGAATCTATAATTACTTCAAAATAAAATTTAAAAAAAAAAAGAAATGCCCAGATTTGCCACTATCAGTTTTCAGCATATATACAGTTAGGAGTTTAAAGCTGACTTCTAATAGGTCCTCCAACTTTAAACATCCCAAAACTGTACCTGTAGAAAACATAGACTCAAATATAGGTTCCAGTAACAGAAAAGTAAACTGAAATAATCAAACGATGCTATCTACACTTCTAATACCTTTGATTCTAAGATATCATTTCTTTAACTACAGGTTATTAGAGTTTTAGTGAAGTAACTTATGGAATGTTGGGAAGGAAACAATACATTGGGGCTTATGAATAGAAAAGCTTTCTAAAAGGTAAATTACATAAATAAAAAATGACATACTGAGGTTTTGCTTTTTGATTGTTTCTATCTGCTTTTTAATTTTAAAAAAGTTTACAAGAGTATGTATCTTTCAGTTTAGGGGGAGGTTTAGAGGAACAAAAAGGGACAAAGGAGAAAGAAATCCTTTAGATAGTTAATACAAAAGTAAGTACATTTGTGCACTTCTAGCACCATGGAGAGAAGCCACAGAAGCCGGCTGCCAAAAGTAATCTCATAAATGGTAAAAGGTAGGAGGAGGGTAGTCTGATGTGGTAGAACACTGCAATACAAGGTCAAAGAGTTGACTGACTCATCTCTTTCACAAAGTAACTATATGATCTTGGATAAGAAATTCAAAAGAATTTGATGTACTCATCTGAACAACGAAGAAACACAAACTTTTAGGGAAGTTCAAGTATAGAGCAATTTCCAAAATGTATTATAGTACCCCTCTGAACTAAGCTTTTAAAATAAGCTTTGAAATCGACTCTCCAAAATACCCTTGCCCAAATTTTCATTTAGAGAATAATTTTACTTAACAAGCCAGACAACTAATATTAAAATTAAAACTAAACAGGGCGGCGTGGTGGCTCATGCCTGTAATCCCAGCACTTTGGGAGGCCAAGGCAGGCGGATCACCTGAGGTCAGGAGTTCGAGACCAGCCTGGCCAACATGGTGAAACCCCGTCTCTAACAAAAATACAAAAAAATTAGCTGAGCGTGGTGGTGCATGCCTGTAATCCCAGCTATTTGGGAGGCTGAAAAAGGAGAATTGCTTGAACACAGGAGGCAGAGGTTGCAGTGAGCCGAGATTGTGCCACTGCACTGCAGCCTGGGCAACAAGAGCAAAAACTTCATTTCAAAAATAAGTAAAATAAAATAAAATAATGCGTTCAAATAATAAGATTTAAAATGTTGTAAGACATAGAAATAAAATATCGTTTTAAATGAAAAGGGCAAGAAAAGCCAATGATTTCCTGAATGGGGTGCAGGAGTCCTTAGAATTAATTTGGCAGGGAAAAAAATATTCATTTTTAGCCATACACAGTGGCTTATACCTGTAATCCCAGCACCTTGGGTGGCCAAGGCAGCAGGACTACTTGAGCCCAGGAGTTCAAGACCAGCCTGGGCAACACAAGGAGACCTTGTCTCTATGAAAAATTTTTAAAATTAGCCAGGTATGGTGTTGTGTGCCTGTGGTCCCAGCTACTTGGGAGACTGAGGCAGGAGGATTGCTTGACCAAAGGAGGTCATGGCTGTAGTGAGCCATGTTCACGCCACTGTACTCTAGCCTGGGTGACAGGGTGAAACCCTGTCTCAACAACAATTCTGCCAGGCACGCTGGCTCACACCTGTAACCGCAGCACTTTTGGAGGCCAAGGCAGATGGATCTCTTGAGGCCAAAAGTTCAAGACTAGCCTGGGCACCATGGCGAAACCCCATCTCTACCAAAAAAAAAAAAAAAAAAATTAGCTGGGTTGGTGGCATACGCCTGTAGTCCCAGCTACTTGGGAGGCTGGGATAGGAAGACTGCTTGAGTCTGGGAGGCAGAGGTTAAAAAAAAAAAAAAAAAAAAAAAGCCTTTTAATATACATGATCCAATCCTCACAGTGACTTGGTAAGAACACACTATACCCTTTACAAAATATGAAACTGAAGCTAGAGTGTTAAAGATACAATTCAAAAACAGGACCCAACTTCAAAACTCATGCCCTTTCCAACATGGTAAGACAGAAGTCACGATTACTGATGTTGGAGCTACGTATACTTGGAAGTGGAGTGCAAATGCCCAAAGAATAAAACAACATTACTTTTTAAAAAGTTAAGCTCTATGGCAAATTTTTACTCTATTACTTGAGTTCTTGTTCTCTACATCAACTGTAACTAGTAACTCTGACATATGTAATAATGCTCCTGCATCACCAAAAATCTCACATACCACGTAGTAAGTACACAAAATAAAAATCATACACTCAAAATTATGTTTGAAAGTGTCTTATCACTTATAAAGTGTTGCTGTATACATTGTTTTGTGTTTAGGGTCCTGTTCAAAAGATACGTATAAGAATACACGACAGGCTGGACGCAATGGCTCACATTCACAGTCCTAGCACTTTGGGAGGCTGAGGCAGGCAAATCGTTTGAACCCAGGGGTTTGAGACCAGCCTGGGCAACATGATGAAACCCTATCTCTACAAAATGAGCCGGGCGTGGTAGTGCACACCTGTAGTCTTAGCTACTCAGGAGGCCGAGGTAGGAGGATCACCTGAGCCAGGAGGGAGAGGCTGCAGTGAGCCGTGATATGGCACTGCTGCACTCCAGCCTGGGGGAGATAGTGAAACCCTGTTTCAAATAATAATAATAATAATAATACACGAGAATGTAAGGTAGTACAGCCACTACAGAAAATAGTTTGGTGGTTACTAAACTTAGAATTAGCATATGACCCAGCAATTTCACTCCTAGGTGTATATTCAAAGAACTGAAAGGACTTGAACAGATACTTGTGCACCAGTGTTCCTAACAGTATTTTTGACAATAGCCAAAAAATGGAAAGTAATCCAAGTGTCCATTAAAGGAGGGATACACAAAATGTGGTATATCCATACCATGGAATATTAGAATATATTCAGTCATCCTCAGGAACGAGATGGCGGTTCTCTGGAGGCTGAGTGCCCTTTGCGGTGCCCAAAGAGGCCGAGCTCTGTTGCTGCAAACCCCAGTGGTCAGACCTGCTCATCATATCTCAGCATTTCTTCAGGACCGACCTATCCCAGAATGGTGTGGAGTACAGCACATACACTTGTCACCGAGCCACCATTCTGGTTCCATGGCTGCATCTCTCCACTGGACTAGCGAGAGGGTTGTCAGTGTTTTGCTCCTGGGTCTGCTTCCGGCTGCTTATTTGAATCCTTGCTCTGGGATGGACTATTCCCTGCCTGCGACCCTCAATCTTCATGGTCACTGGGGCCTTGGACAAGTTGTTACTGACTATGTTCACGGGGATGCCTCGCAGAAAGCTGCCAAGGCAGGGCTTTTGGCACTTTCAGCTTTAACCTTTGCTGGGCTTTGCTATTTCAACTATCACGATATGGGCATCTGCAAAGCTGTTGCCACGTTGTGGAAGCTCTGACCTTTTTGACTTCATACTTTGAAGAACTGATGCATGCCTCTTTGCCTCTGCTTTGTCATGCCATTAAGCTCACAATAAGGAAGAAATAACAGATAAGTCCATTGGTGGACAGCCTTCTTCTCTTAATCACAAGGTTATTTTCAGAATTTAATCTTTGAGGAAAAGGTTTGAGAGGAATTACATCTAAGAAATTCTGAGACTGAGTTCTGTATTCTGGTGAGTTAATAGGGTTGCCTCCCAGCTTCTTATAAGACTCACAGTTAACTAAACATGATATATGAGCTTTTGCCTTTTAATTTATCAATCTCTTAAAAAGAATCCAGCTTTATTACTATTAGTATATGATCAAACTTCCATATTTGCCCTGGGAATAATGGACAAAGGGAAATACTCTTAATTCATGAATAAAAACTTTGCAGAAAATTAGACAAGTGTTTAATTTTCGAAAACTTCCCTCTCTAGTCAGTAGATACCATCTACTGATGGTTACATATACAAGGGAAATTTTTAAATTAGGAAATGCTGATATTTCACATTATAAATTTCTAAATCCTAGGAAGAAATGCTTGGAGTGCTTCTGAATATAGAGAAGTTCCATTTAAGGGCAAGTTTCCCCTTGTAGACGTACCAAAATATTACCAATTGTAAACTGAGATTTAATTCTCAAATGTGTTCTACTTGTTGTAAAACAATCTGTCCAAAAATATAAAACTATAAGTAATAAATTATTATTTTCACACAATGGGAATCTCCAATGTGAAAATGTATTCTATGAAAATAATTTTTTAAATAAAATGTTGTATAATAATAAAAAAAGAATATATTCAGTCACAAAAGGAATCAAATTCTGATACATGCTACAACATGAATGAACCCTGAAAACACTATGCTTTAAGTGAAATAAGCCAGTAACAAGAAGACAAATATTTTATGTTTTCACTTTTGGTTTCTTGTTTTTGAGACAGGGTCTCTCACTCTGTCACCCAGGCTACAGTGCAGTGAGTGGTGGGATCATAGCTCACTGCAACCTCAAAATGCTGGGCTTTATAAAGCAAATCCTCCCACCTCAGCCACCTGAGTAGCTGGAACCACAGGTGTGCACCACCACACCCGCCTAATTTTTTAGATATCTATATAGATGGGGTCTCCCTGTGTTGCAAAGGCTGGTCTTGAACTCCGGGCTCAAGTGATCCTCCCGCCTCGGGCTCCCAAAGTGCTGGAATTACAGGCATGAGCCACCATGACCAGCCTGATCTCACTTTTATGAGGTATCCAGAATAGACAAATTCAAAGATACAGAAAGTGGAACAAAGGTTACTAGGGGGCTGGGGAGAAGAATAGGGAGTTATTACTTAATTGTACAGAGTTTCTGTTTGAGATGCTGAAAAACTTTCTGGAAACAGACAGTGGTGATGGTTATACAACAATGTGAATGTACTTAATGCCACTGCATTGTACATTTGAAAATGGTTAAAATGGTAAATGTTTATGTTATATATATTTTGCCACAATAAAAAAGTCAAAAAAAGAAAAATATGCTGTATACACTTAAATATAGTATATAACAGTACTTTTATAAAATTTAAAAATGATTACTGTATTTAATTAACCCTTTAATTTTTTGCCAATCTAATCGATGAATTTTTAATAACTTAAATATGTAGCTAGTGCAACTCCAATGAATACAGTTACACAGAAATAATGCTCCTAAGTATATACTATACAACCAGTTATATATACACTGTAATTATACATAATTGAAAGCTATTTATAGATATGAAATACAGACACACACACACACACACACACACACGCGCACACTTTGGTACTGCATAGCATCTTAAAAGTTTCCATAAATTCTGGAGGTGGTTCTAGCTAGAAATCAAAAAGTAAAAAAGATTAAAAAAAGAAAAAGAAAAAAAAGTTTCCATAAAAACCATACATGCAATATATACATAAAATTATAAACTATATATTTTTGTAATTAGTCTGTTCCCACTAGAATGGAAACTTCAGGACTTTATAATTAGTCTGTTCCCACTTGAATGGAAACTTCAGGAGGGCAGAAATGACCTAGTGCATCACATTTATGACAGTATACCATGCAGCTACAACATGGCTTCCAGTAAATACTAAGCATTCACACATTTGATGAATACGTAAAAGAAAGAATAAATTATTTGTTATATGTCTGTTATAAATGACAACCTTCGAAAACAAGAAACAGCACTTTAAGTTGTCCATTGTTTCTGTATTAGACACATTTCACAAAGCATGTTATTTACATAAACTACACAAAGACAAAAAACAGACTAAAGAGTAGCTATGAACAGTGTGCTAAGTGAAAAAGTTTAAATATCAGCACTAATACTTAATTTCCCGTTTTAAATTAGGTGCCAAAGTACCAATGTATATCTACCATGAATATTCATATATTGTAGAACTCAGGACTGTATTACCTTTAGGAAGCAAGAAAAGCTTACTTATGTCTTAGAAATCTATCTACCTAACAACTTTTAAAAGCCTCTCTCATTAAAGGTTAAACTGCTGTTATACAGAAAAATCAACTATGTAGGACTGCTTTCTACCTATCACTTTGCTATTTATGTAGTAAAATATTTGTATTTTACTTTTCTAAGATGTAAATCAAAAGCAGCATACAAAGCATCTCATATAATTTAACATGTCCCCAGAGATAGCTGGGAATCTCTTCCCAAAGGAGCTGACTTCATTTGCAAGAGTGTGATGTTCAAGCCTAAAGGCAATATCAAACCCAAGGTTGAGTGAAAGGCATTTTGGAAGAGATTTAAAATACAGGCTAAACTGTAGGCCAGCTAGTTTGCAGGTGAGAACCAGGGAATAAGACAGCTGGGATGCACCCCTCTGGGTCTGAACAAATTGTACGTGCAATGACCTCGAGAGTTGTATGGATCTGGCTAAGAAGCAATTTATGTCCTAGGGTATTGTTAAAGACAACAGAGCAGTCAGCCAGCAATCAGTGGAGCTAAAAAGCTGGGTGTGGTCAGAAAAAGAAACAGAAGGAAGCTCTGCCAAACACTGTCAGCCCAACACTGCCAGGTGCCAAGCAGGCATACACAAGTCTGTGCCCCTAAGGAGCAACACCAGAGGCTTAAACACTGCAACGGGGAAATAGAAGTCATTGAAATAGGGAAAGAGAAGTCACTAAACAAATAAGCAAATAATTGTAACAAGCCCTGGAAATCAAAGATCAGTACCCAGAGTTGTTGCAATGTTATACAAGATGTTCAGTTTCCAACATAAAATTACAAGCCACGTAAAGAAATAGGAAAGTGCTGAGCGTGGTAGCTCACGCCTGTAATCCCAGCACTTTGGGAGGCCGAGGTGAGCGGATCACAAGGTCAGGAGTTCGAGACCAGCCTGGCCAACATGGTGAAACTCCGTCTGTACTAAAAATACAAAAAATTAGCCAGGCGTGGTGGCGGGTGCCTGTAATCCCAGCTACTAGGGAGGCTGAGGCAGGAGAACTCCTTGAACCCAGGAGACAGAGGTTGCAGTGAGTGGAGAATCAGCCTGGGTGACAGTGCAACTCCCTCAAAAAAAAAAAAAAAAAAAAAAAAAAAAGGGAGGGAAGAAGGAAGGAAGGAAGGAAAGAAGGAAGGAAGGAAGGACCCATATACCAGAGAAAAATAAAGGCAAAAGACACTACCTGCAAGAGCAACCAGATGATGGATGTAACCAACTTCAAAAAGCCATTATAAATATGTCCAAAGAACTAAAGGATACCGTAATTGCAGAAGGCAGGTATAATGACAGTATCTCAGCAAATAGACAATATCGATAAAGAGACATTATTAAAAAGAACCAAATGGAAATTCTGGAGTTGAACACTGACTAGAAAAAAATCACCAGAGGAGCTTAAAAGTACATTTGAACTGGCAGAAAAAAGAACTGGCAAACTTGAATATAGATTGATAGAGATGATGCAATCCAAAGAACAGAGAGGAAAAAAAAAGAGTGAAAAAAATACAAAGCCTCAGAGAAATATGAAACATCATTAAGCACATGAACATACACATAATGGGAGTAGTAAACGGACAGGAGAGAGAGGGAAAGGGAAAGAAAAACTATCTTAAGTAATGATGACTGCATAAAAATGAAGAACTACAGGTAACACAGATGAATCTCACAAACATAATTTGAGCAAAAACAGCAAGACAAAGTATACGATGCTGGTCATATAAATTTCAACAAAGGAAACTATATTTTAGGGATGCACATAAAGTGATAAAAGTCATGACAGTGACTACCTCTAAGGGAGAGGATTTCAAATGGCAAGGGGTGTTTGGGGCAGGAGGATTCTGAGGTACATGAAATATTCTGCTTTTGACCTCAGAAGAGTCTACAAAGACACCCACTTTATAACGAAACTGTACATATTTTATATGTTTCTGAATGTATATTTCCTTTTTCAAAGTTTTAAAAGAGATACTAGCTGCAAATTTCCAAGAATTGGTTAAAAGTAATCCCTAGACCCAGAAAGTACAACATACCCAAATGTGATCAATAAGCCCACATCCAGACACAAAGTAGTAAAATTGCACAACACTGAAGACAACAAGAACCATAAAAGAAGCCATAAAGAAAGAATCCTTCACCCAATGGAATAATTAGAGTAACAGCAAGTAACAGCAAGGAAGCCAGAAGGCAGTGACGTATCTTCAAGATACGAAGAGAAAATTACTGTCAACTTACAACTGAGCACCTGGGAAATAACAACCCTGAAAAATGAGAGTAAAATTATAAAAAGACATTTCAAAGACAACTGAAAAGACTTTGACATGGACTAGGTGTTAGATGATGTTAAGGAATTACCGCTAATTTAGTTAGGAATGAGAATATTGTGGGTTTTTTTTTTTAACCTCTTCTCTAGGAGATACATTCTAAAGTATTTACAGACTTCATGATTGGATATTCCAGCAGAAAGGAAGGCACACAGAGGTAAAGAGAACCCTCTTTAAACATCAAATGATAAAGTATCAATAACAGGAAACTGAGGAATGGAAATACTGGATTTCATCATAGCATTTGTTCTACTTTCATGTGTGCTTAAAAATTTTCATGATAAACAGCTAAAAATAGTCAGGCACAGTGGCCAACACGTGTAATCCCAGCTACTTGGGAAACTGAGGCAGGAGAATCGCTTAAGCCCAGGAGTTCAAGGCCAGCCTGGGCAACATAGTAAGATCCTGACTCAAAAAGAGAAATGAGGCTAAATTAAAAATCAAATAAACAAAACCAGGCAATTTACCACTAAAAGGCTTCCACTAATGAAACTTCTGAAGATGTTTTTTAAGAAGGAGGAAAATGATCCAGGAGGACAGTCAGAAATTTTTTTTTCTGTTTGTTTGTTTGTGTCAGGGTCTCACTCTGTTGCCCAGGCTGGAGTGCAGTGGTATGATCTCGGTTCACTGCAACCTCCGCCTCCTAGGTTCAAGTGATTCTCCTTCCTCAGCCTTCTGAATAGCTAGGATGACAGGTGCACACCACCACGCCTGGCTAATTTTTGTATTTTTGGTACAGACGGGGTTTCACCATGTTGAATTGGCTGTTCTCAAGTGATCCACCTGCCTCAGCCTCCTAAAGTGCTGTGATTACAGGTGTGAGCTGCTGTGTGCCCAGCCACAGTCAGAAATTGAAGGGATGGTAAGGAAAGATGTGGTAAAAATGTGGGTAAACTGAATCACACATTTCTCTATAAAATAACAACAATGTCTGCCTAATTTGTTAGATTTAAAAAGGATAAAATGTCTGTTGGAAGGGGTGTGATATAAGATAAACTGCTCTAACGTCCAACTTAAAGAGTAACATGAATGGTCGGGAGGTCAAGGCATAAGAATCACTTGAACCCAGGAGGGAGAGGTTGCAGTGAGCCGAGATCACCCCACTGCACTCCAGCCTGGGTGACCAAGTGAGACTGACTCAAAAAAGAAAAACAAGACCCTCCGAAAAAAGAGGGTAAAAAAAGAGTAACATGAATGGTAAAATTTCAAGGGTAATCACATAATCCTCTACGATCTACTAACCCCACCTCTGTATAACAGCCTTAGAGAAACAGTTGCACATCTACATGAGTATAAGCAACTGCAGGAATGTTTTGCAATAGCAAAAAATTGGGACTCCCAATGTCTATCAATAGGAAAGGCTAAGTTACTGTATATCAACAAAATTAAATAAAGCAGTTTAAAGAACTAAATCTGTACATACTAACATACTGAATGAAAAGAAAACTAATTGTAGGTACTGTATAACAGTTGTGTTTTGTTTTGTCTTGTTTTTGTTTGAGAGAGTCTCATTCTGTACCCCAGGCTGGAATGCATGGTGTGATCTTGGCTCATTGCAACATCCACCTCCTGGGTTCAAGCGATCCTCATCCCTCAGATTTCCTAGTAGCTGGGATTACAGGCATGCACCACCACACCTGGTTAATTTTTGTATTTTTAGTAGAAACAGGGTTTCATCACATTGGACAGGCTGGTCTCGAACTGCTGGACTCAAGTGATCTGCCCACCTCGACCTCCCAAAGTGCTGGAATTACAGGCATGAGCTACCACACCCAACCGTTTTTACACTAAAAAAGAAATCATACATGTTCTCTACATATGTATAGTATAAGCAAAACCTTAGGAGGAAAAATGACGTATAAACTGATAATAGTGATTACCTTTAGGAAAATAAAGAAGGGAATGGGAGCAATCAGAAACCTGAACCTTATCTATGTGTTTTTGCAAAGAGACTATTTATGTATTTCTTCTATAAAGCAATTAATTTTTAAAAGATAACTTTTTAAAGAGTATTAAACTTTGAATCCTGAGTGCAAAGACTGTGCCTATGTTATTCAACACTGTACCATAGACATGTGCAAGTATTATATGCTCCCAAAACTGTATATGGAGGATGGCAGAGAGATGAATAAAAGAGTGATTCAGGCTGGGTGCAGTGGCTTGCAGCTGTAATCCCAGCACTTTGTGAGGCTGAGGAGGGAGGATCACCTGAGGCTAGGAGTTCAAGACCAGCCCGGGCAACATAGCGAGACCCTATCGGTACAAAAAATAGCTGGGCATGGTGGAGCACACCTGTAGTGCCAGCTACTGTGGAGGGTGAGGCAGAAGGATTGCTTGAGCCCAGGAGTTCAAGGCTGCAGTGAGCTATGATCACGTCACTACACCATAGCCTGGGTGACAGAGTGAGAACCTGTCTCTAAAAGAGGAATAGTAATAAAAGAGTGTATCAAAGGACATATAAGAAAATAGGGACGGGCATGGTGGCTCATGCCTGTCTCAGCACTTTGGGAGGCCAAGGCAGGTGGATCACCTGAGGTCAGGAGTTCGAGACCAGCCTGGCCAGCATAGCGAAAGCCTGTTTTGACTAAAAATACAAAAATTAGCCAGGCGTGGTGGCACACACTTGTAATCCCAGCTACTTGGGAGGCTGAGGCAGGAGAACCGCATGAACCTGGGAGGCGGAGGTTGCAGTGAGCTGAGGTCGTATCAGCCTGGGCAACAAGAGCGAAACTCCATCTCAAAAAAAGAAAAAGAAAAGAAAATAGCAGTGTGTGTCACTGAGTAGAGGGCTAGAGGTAGTTTGTTTTCTTCCTTTTATTTTTCAATCTTTAGAAATGAACATTTACTTTTATAATGAGAAAAACTGTACTAAATTAGTTGAAAATTTAAGTATAACGGACAAATAAAAAGGGACAATAGAGTGATTGATGAGATGAAAAAACTTCTGAATGTATAATTAGAGATTAGCATCAGTATGTATGTTTCCTATTAATTTAATGCTCAGGAGGAGACTAGGAGTTTATGAAATTAAAGGCTAAGCCTGATGAAAGTGTTATTAATAGGTAAAATCAAATCTGTACAAAATCAAAGCTGAGACTAATTAGTGTGCTAAATAATTATCTACCACACTTGTGAAGGTTGTCAAGAAAAGGAATTGCCTATATCAATTTATTTTCTACTGAAAAATACAGTTTTATTTAGGGGAAAAAGTATCTGATAGGGTACAACACCTTCGAAGTTTGTAAGGACTTATCTAGAAACCTAATTAAAACAAAAGGATCCAAGTATTATAAGCTTAAAACCCTTCTAGTCCATCTGGACTCATAAATTAGTCTTTTTAGAGATACTGCTGTAGATCAATTTACAGTATACCACTAGTAACGGATAAAACTGAAAAAATTAATCCAAGGAGAAACACTAAACTGAAAATGAAGTGCAAGACCCAGTCTTAGCCAGTGAATTCTTTTTTTTCTTAAGCTCACGTGTATTAGCCTGGTTAAATGCAACCACTTCTTTAGCCAAACTGTCATCTAGTCACTTAGATTCTACCACCTCCTAAATTCTAACCCCAGATGGCATGCTACCAATCTTATGCTCCCTGCCCACCAAGAGATCTCTGCCAGTATACCTGTCTCAAACTTCATTCACGAACATCCTGCCACCACTTCTGCAGTTCCACTTCATGGAAAGCACTGATTCATATGTGGAAGTCCACCCTTTCGTGTTTTGGGCTAGGTAGGGCATAAGGGGACACGGAGGAAGTGTACAGTAAGAGAGAATTCATAAAGGAGGGCAGATAATGGGTATCTGGGTAGATAATGATTTTTAAATGAAAGAAAATGGTTTTTGAAAATTTAAACAAAAATAAAACAATTAAGCTTATGTATGAGTATTTTCCTGGGATTGTTTTTTATATATATGTTATATATATATGTGTGTGTGTGTGTGTGTTATATATATTACATGTGTGTTATATATATTACATATATGTTATATATATTATATAACATATATGGATACAAAAATATTATATATATATATTATATATATATATATGCTGGTACAGCAGCTCATGCCTGTAATCCCAGCACTTTGGGAGGCCAAGGCAGGTGGATCGCTTGAGCTTAGGGGTTCAAGACCAGCCTGGGCAATATGGCGAAACCCTATCTCTATAAAAAATATATATACGTATATATATACACACATATATGTGTGTGTGTGTGTGTGTGTGTGTGTGTATATATATATATATTTGATTTCTAGATATGCTACCATGCAGCCATCTGGAATAAAACTAAATAACAAATACTTTTAAGGGGCCTAAAATACAGAAATATAGCTATTAATTCTTCTTTAAAAGGAAGAAAAAATTTAATGTTTTAATGTTTGTTCCTCCTTAATCTCCATGTGTGCCTCACTTCTATTATGACTCAGTAAAGCCTAGAATGGTAACTGTTTTACACCATAAAACTAAAATAGTAAAGTCAAGAGTCCTCTGGTCCACATACAACTAGTTCATTCCTGTTTCCAATACAAAATGTTAACCAAATTACTATTACTATAGAAAGTCTCACAGAGAATGTATATGTCAGAATGTTTTCAAGAATAAAACAAGGCCGGGTACAGCAACTCATGCCTGTAATCCCAGCACTTTGGGAGGCCAAGGCAGGTGGATCGCTTGAGATCAGGAGTTAAAGACCAGCCTGGGCAATATGGTGAAACCCTATCTCTATAAAAATAAAAAATAATTAAAAATTAAAAAAAAATTAGCCAGGCGTGGTGGTGCACATCTGTGGTCCCAGCTACTCAGGAGGGTGAGGCAGGAGAATGACTTGAGCCTGGGAAGTGGAGACTGCAGTGAGCCAAGATCACACACTTCAGCCTGGGTGACAGGAGTAAAAGCCTGTCTCAAAAAATAAAAATAAAAAAAGTAAATAAGTAAAAACAAAAAGGAGCTTGAGACCAGCCTGGGCAATGTGGTGAAACTCCATCTCTACAAAAAGTACAATAATGAGCTGGGTATGGTGGCATGTGCCTGTAGTCCCAGGGGGCTGAAGCACAAGAATCACTTGAGCCTGGGAAGAGGAGGTTGTAGTGAGCCAAGATCATGCCACTTCACTCCAGCCTGTGTGACAGAGTGACAGCGTCTCAAAATAAAATAAAACAAAACATTCTATAAACATAAAAGACCAAATAAACACAACACTAGGTCAATTACAATTGTGGAAAACAAATTGGTCAGCCACAATGGCTCACACTAGTAATCCTAGCACTTTGGGAGGCTGAGGCAAGAGGATCACTTGAAGCCAGGAGACCAGCCCGGACTACAAAGTGAGGCCCCGTGTGAAAAAAGGACAAGACAGGACAGGAAGAGAAAGAAAGAATAGCCAGGTGCAGTGGTGTGTGTCTGTAGTCCCAGCTACTTGGGAGGCTGAGGTGGGAAGATCACTTGAGCCAAGGATTTCAAGGCTGCAGTGACCTAGGATCATACCACTGCACTCCAGCCTCGGGAAGAGAGCAAAATCCTGTTCTCCTAAAAAAAAAAACTATGTAGGGAAAAAAAAAGCTTTAAATTCATATAGCAATGCCAACCAATTCAACCAACTCAAAAGCTGTGCTTTGAATATAGAAAATAATGGTCAATACATATATGGGTGCTAGTTTTACTAATCTTGAAATTGCACATAAATATATTCTATACACATTTAAAAAACAATTTCAAAATAAAAGTCTACCATCCAACTATGGACAATGGAATTTATTTATTTTGCAACAAAAGTGGTCTATTTAAATAAATATATACTTTAGGTGTCTTCAGGAAATTTAAGCCCATAGGTTTAAAAAAAAAAAGACTAAGGCCAGGCACTGTGGCTCATGCCTGTAATCCCAGCACTTTTGGAGGCTGAGGCGGGCGGATTACTTGAGGCCAGGAGCTCAAGACCAGCCCGGCCAACATGGTGAAACCCTATCTCTACTAAAAATAAAAAATCAGCTGGGCGTGGTGGTGCATGCCTGTAGTCCCAACTATTTGAGAGGCTGAGGCACGAGGTGAACCTGTGAGGTGGAAGCTGCAGTGAGCCAAGATTGTGCCACTGCACTCCAGCCTGGGCAACAGAGCAAGACTGTCTCAAAAAAACAACGACAAAAAAAGACTAAAACATATAAGCATGTAATATCTGAGAACAGGATATTTTGTTTACTTAATTGTGGGATGCAAACTCACACCACTGCCATCTTAGAAAACCTCCATTTAAAAATGTAACATTGATGAAAACAGAAGAGAAATCTAGAGATTAGGAAACATTTTTGTTGAAGGGCTAAACAGTAAATATCTTTTGCTTTACTGGCCATTCAAACATTACAATTACTCTACTGCTTAAATGCAAAAGCAGTCTTTGCAAAGGCTATACACAAATGAGTAAGTGTGGCTGTATTCCAATAAAACTATCTACGGACATTGAAAACTGAATTTCACTTAATTTTCTCATATTACAAAATACTGATTTTTTAAAATTATTTTTTCTACCATTCTCTCATGCTTCACAAAAATAAGCAGCAGGAAGGATTTCTGCAGTGGGATGCAGTTTACCAACCTCTGCTCTGATCTAAACCAACAAGGAAACCTCACAATTGATCATAAGTCTAAATCCTAGACCTCTTTCAAATCTTTTTCTCTTATACTTCTTCCTGAAGAAATATTTTGACTACATATTAGGCAAATGGTTTCTCTCTATTCTAAGCATGTACTTTTACAAGCTGTGGTATATATTATGAAATATAATCATCCATCGGTATCATTGGAGGACTTGTTCCAGGACCTCCCCACCTTCTATGGATACAAAAATCAGAAGAAGCTCAAGTCCCTTTTATAAAATGGTTTATTATTTGCATATAACATATGCAATCCTCCCATTTATTTTAAATCACCTCTAGATTACTTATAACTCAGTAAATGCTATATAAACAGTTACTGTGACATAGTTTTTTTTATTTATACTTTTTGTTGTCTCCACCCCAACCCCGAAAATTTTCCATCCACGGCTGGTTGAATCCACAGATACAGAAGGCCAACTGTATATACGGGGTTCAGTACTATCTGCGGTTTCAGGCAATCACTGGGGGTCTTGGAACGCATCACCCATAGATAAGGGAGGACTACTGTGTAAGATGGGAAAAGAAGTAAAACTAGTCTTTATTTGCAGATGACATGATTTTGTACACAGAAACCCCAAAATAACAGAAAACTACTATAACTACTAATTTAGCAAGATCACTGGCTATAACACCAATATACAAAAATCCACTGTATTTCGAAATACTAGTAACATGCAATGGAAACAAAGTAAAAGTGTAATAACACTTAAACAGCATCAAATAAAACACCAAATATCAAGGAATAAATTTAATGAGATGTGAAACACATTTACATTAAACCACAAAACACTAGAGAGAGAAAAGAAAGAAGACTGGATGTTGGCAACAACAGGGAGCATACATTTGTAAAAAGTCAGTATTATCTAACTGTACTTCAATAATACACAGTGCTTTAAGGAAAGGAAGGGAAGGGAAGGAGACAAAGGGAAAGAGAAATGGAAGGAAGAAATGTTATTTGAGGTTTAATTTTATGATTTGGCTAAGTCAAAATATATATCTGAAAGTAACACCAATGCATGCTTTTGTGGAAAGAAGTGTCCTCTATGATACATAGTATCTCGCATTGTAAGGGATATACCTTCTTTGGACAACTAACTGAAATATCATTATTACATGCTCAGCCTATTTAAACTTTAAGAATAATAAATTAATAGAATTTTGAGATAGGTTCTATTTTAATTTTTCCAAAAATTTGTAAGTTTCGATGGCGTTTCCATGCTTCTAATACTATTTTACATAAAATATCTGTTATCTTTGTGACTTAAAACTCTATTCAGATTTAATTTTTCCATACCCAAAGATAAATTATTTAACTTCATTGTAATATAATTAGCAATGAAATAAAAGCAACAATTAGAAAAAATATCTAAGTCACCAAGGACTCTATAGTATATAAAATTTTCTGTACCTATACAGATATCAAGAGCATATGTATGTGCGTGTAATGTGTGTGTTTTGTAAAGGATCTTACTGCATATAGTTCTGGAATTTGGTCTCCCCCACTCTTAATGCAATCAACATTTTTCCTTTGTGTAAATCATAGGTTACGACTCTCAATGAATATTATATTCTACTACGCAGATGTCCTATAATTTATTTAACCAGTCTCCTGTTACTGAACATTTGTTTCAAAGTTTTTACTACTGTAAACAACATTGTAACAAACACTCCATGTGTGTTGATTTTCTTCATTTATGTTATTTCACCTATACAGGCATACCTCGAAGATATTGTAGATTCAGTTCCAGGCACCTGCAATTACCACCATAAAGCAAGTTACACAAATTTTTTGGTTTTGTGGTGCATATTAAAGGTATGTTTACACTATACTGTAGTATATCACATATGCAATAGCATTATGTCTAGAAAACAATGTATACACCTTAATTTAAAAATACTTTACTGCTAAAAAATGGTAAGATCATCTAAGCCTTCAGACAGTCACAGTCTTTTTGCTGGTGGAGGGTCTTGCCTTGATGTTGGTGACTGCTGACTGATGAGGGTGGTGGTTGCCAAAAGATGGAGTAGCTGTAGCAATTTCTTAAAATAAGACAACAATAAAGTTTGCCACATCCATTGACTCTTTCACGAAAGAGTTCTCTGTAGCATGTGATGCTGTTTGATAGCATTTTACCCACGTAGAACCTCTTTCAAAATTGAAGGCAATCCTCTCGAACCCTGTCATTGCTTTGTCAAATAAGTTTATTAAATATTCTAAATCCTTTGTTGTCATTTCAATATTCACGGCATCTTCAGGAGAAGGTTCCATCTCTAAAAACCACTTTCTTTGCTCATTCTTATGAGGCAACTCCTTATCTGTTCAAATTTTATCATGAGATTGCAGCGATTCAGTCACATCTTCAGGCTCTACTTCTAATTCTAGTTATCTTGCTATTTCTACCATATCTGCAGTTACTTCCCACGATGAAGTCTTAAACCTCTCAAAGTCATCCATGAGAGATGAAATCAACTTCTTCCAAACCCCTGCTAATGTTGGTATTTTGACCTCCTCCCATCAATCAGGGATGTTATTAATGGTTTCTAGAATGATGAATCCTTTCCAGAAGGTTTTCAATCTATTTTGCCCAGATCCATTGGAGGAATCACTATCTACAGCAACTATAGCCTTATGAACATTGTATTTCTTAAATAAGATTACATGAAACTCAAAATTACTCCTGGATCTATGTACTGCAGAATAGATGTTGTGTTAGCAGGCATGAAAACATTAATCTCCTTGTACATCTCCATCAAAGCTCTCAGGTCACCAGGGCAATGCACAGTGATAGTTTGAAAGGAATCTTTTTTTCTGAGCACTAGGTCTCAACAGCGGGCTTAACATTCCCTAAACCATGCTGTAAACAGATATGCTCTCAGCCAGGCTTTCTACGATCCTCTCATGCCTCACAAAAACAAGCAGCAGGAAGGATTTCTGCAGTGGGACACAGTTTACCAACCTCTGCTCTGATCTAAACCAACAAGGAAACCTCATAATTGATCATAAGTCTAAATCCTAGACCTCTTTCAAATCTTTTTCTCTTATACTTCTCCCTGAAGAAATCTTTTGACTATTAGGCAAATGGTTTCTCTATTCTAAGGATGTACTTTTACAAGCTGTGGTATATAACATGAAATATAATCATCTGTCAGTATCCTTGGAGGACTTGTTCCAGGAGCTCCTCACCTTCTATGGATACAAAAATCAGAGGAAGCTCAAGTCCCTTATATAAAATGGTCGTTCCATTTACAGAGCATAGGCAGGGTAGATTTAGCATAATTCCTAAGGGCCCTGTGGCTTTCAGAATAGTCCATGAGTACTGACTGCAACTTGAAGTCTCCAGCTGCATTAACCCCTAGTAAGAGTCAGCCTACCCTTTGAAGCTTTGAAGCCTTGAAGCCAGGCACTGACTTCTCCTTTCTAGTAATCCAAGTCCTAGAAGGCTGTTTCATCTACACTGAAAATCTGTTTAGTGTAGCCATCTTCATCCATGATCTTAGCTAGATCTTCTGGACAAATTGACTACAGTTTCTACATCAGCACTTGGTGTTTCACCTAGCACTTTTATGTTATGGAAATGACTTCCTTCCTTAAACATCGTGAGCCAATCTCAGCTAGTTTCAAACTTTTCTTCTGTAGCTTTCTCACTTCTCTCAGCTTTCATACAATGGAAGAGAGTTAGAGCCTTGCTCTGGATGTGAGTTAGAGCTTTGCTCTGGATTAGGTTGTGGTTTAAGGAAATTATGTGGCTGGTTTCATCTTCTAGGTAGACGACTCAAACTTTCTCCATGTCCACAATAAGGCTGTCTCGCTTTCTTATCATTCATGTGTTCACTGGAGTAGCACTTTCAATTTCCCTCAAGTTTTCCTTTGCATTCAGAACTTGGCTAATTGTTTGGTGCAAAAGCCCTACTTTTTGGCCTATCTCATGAGGCTTTTGACATGCCTTCTTCACTGAACTTAATCATTTCTAGCTTTTGGTTTAAAGTGAGAGACGTGTGATTCTTTCCTTCATCTGAACACTTAGAAAATGACTTAATTTCTTTTTTTTTTTATTTTTTATTATACTTTAGGGTTTTAGGGTACATGTGCACAATGTGCAGGTTTGTTACATATGTATCCATGTGCCATGTTGATTTCCTGCACCCATTAACTCGTCATTTAGCATTAGGTGTATCTCCTAATGCTGTCCCTCCCCCCTCCCCCCACCCCACAACAGTCCCCGGAGCGTGATGTTCCCCTTCCTGTGTCCATGAGTTCTCATTGTTCAATTCCCACCTATGAGTGAGAACATGCGGTGTTTGGTTTTTTGTCCTTGCGATAGTTTACTGAGAATGATGTTTTCCAGTTTCATCCATGTCCCTACAAAGGACACGAACTCATCATTTTTTATGGCTGCATAGTATTCCATGGTGTATATGTGCCACATTTTCTTAATCCAGTCTATCGTTGTTGGACATTTGGGTTGGTTCCAACTCTTTGCTATTGTGAATAGTGCCGCAATAAACATACGTGTGCATGTGTCTTTATAGCAGCATGATTTATAGTCCTTTGGGTATATACCCAGTAATGGGATGGCTGGGTCAAATGGTATTTCTAGTTCTAGATCCCTGAGGAATCGCCACACTGACTTCCACAATGGTTGAACTAGTTTACAGTCCCACCAACAGTGTAAAAGTGTTCCTATTTCTCCACATCCTCTCCAGCACCTGTTGTTTCCTGCTTTTTTAATGATGGCCATTCTAACTGGTGTGAGATGGTATCTCACTGTGGTTTTGATTTGCATTTCTCTGATGGCCAGTGATGAGGAGCATTTCTTCATGTGTTTTTTGGCTGCATAAATGTCTTCTTTTGAGAAGTGTCTGTTCATGTCCTCTGCCCACTTTTTGATGGGGTTGTTTGTTTTTTTCTTGTAAATTTGTTTTGAGTTCATTGTAGATTCTGGATATTAGCCCTTTGTCAGATGAGTAGGTTGCAAAAATTTTCTCCCATTGTGTAGGTTGCCTGTTCACTCTGATGATAGTTTCTTTTGCTGTGCAGAAGCTCTTTAGTTTAATGAGATCCCATTTGTCGATTTTGGCTTTTGTTGCCATTGCTTTTGGTGTTTTAGACATGAAGTCCTTGCCCACGCCTATGTCCTGAATGGTATTGCCTAGGTTTTCTTGTAGGATTTTAATGGTTTTAGGTCTAACATATAAGTCTTTAATTCATCTTGAATTAATTTTTGTATAAGGTGTAAGGAAGGGATCCAGTTGCAGCTTTCTACATATGGCTAGCCAGTCTTCCCAGCACCATTTATTAAATAGGGAATCCTTTCCCCATTTCTTGTTTTTGTCAGGTTTGTCAAAGATCAGATAGTTGTAGCTATGCGGCATCATTTCTGAGGGCTCTGTTCTGTTCCATTGATCTATGTCTCTGTTGTGGTACCAGTACCATTCTGTTTTGGTTACTGTAGCCTTGTAGTATAGTTTAAAGGAAAATGACTTAATTTCAATATTGTTGTGTTTCAGGGAGTAAGGAGGGCCCAGAGGGAGAGAGACAGAGCAATAGCCAGTCAGCAGAGCAGTCAGAACACATACAACATGTATTAATTAAGTTCATCATTTTACATAGGTGGAGTTCCCGGCATCTCAAAACAGCCATAATAGTAACATCAAAGATCACTGACCAGAGATCACCGTAACAGACATAATAATCATTAAAAAGTGTGAAATATTGTGAGAATTACCCAAATGTGATACCGAAACATGAAGCAAGTATATGCTGTTGAAAAATGCCACTGACAGACTTGCTTGACTCAGGGTTGCCACAAACCTTCAATTTGAAAAAAAAAGCAGTATCTATGAAGCACTTATTAAAGCAGTACACAATAAGGCAACTTATGCCTGTAATTCTGAATTGCCTGAAATGGTTCTATGTGACCATGTAGAGCTTTCTTCAGGATTCAACAAATTTTTTTCTGCAAGGGCCAGATTGTAGGTATTTCAGGCTACATAGGCACATACAATCTCTGTTCTATATTCTTTGTTTTGTTTTTACAAACCTGTAAAAATGTAAAAACCATTTTTAGCTCATGGACTTTACAAAAAACAGTCCATGAATAGGATGGGGACTGCAGGGCATAGTTTGCCAACCCCTGGATTAGATCACATTCTACAAAGATCTGTGAAAGCAGAAAATTACCCCACAATTTTAGGTGGTGTGTGCCAGTCACATTTTTTTTTGAAAAGTCTAGTGTAATGATTCTTAACTACATTTAAGAAATAAATTTCATATATCTTCTTTTAATTCTCACCCCCACACAGACTAATCAAAATTTATAATTTAAATTTTTATGAAGTCTAGTGTCCAAAAAAGAAACAAGCAATTTTAAAGATGCTTATTAGAATAAATGGTTTTGCTAATGTTCATAACTCATCAACTACTTTTATCAAATATTCAGAAGATACTCCCTGAAAGGCTGCTCCTAACAAGCCCTGTACACCCAACTGTGGCTACATAATGACTCACAGCTACAGGAATAAATATCATCATCTAATTGTCCTTATCTCAGTTCACAGCGTGTCCCTGCTTTACCTATTAAATCTTTGGAAATAACAAGCAAAAGCCAGGCG
This sequence comes from Symphalangus syndactylus, assembly GCF_028878055.3. Taxonomy (NCBI): domain Eukaryota; kingdom Metazoa; phylum Chordata; class Mammalia; order Primates; family Hylobatidae; genus Symphalangus; species Symphalangus syndactylus. Next base: position 125,424,661 of record NC_072428.2, read on the forward strand.
CAGTGGCTCACGCCTGTAATCCCAACACTTTGGGAGGCCGAGGCAGGTGGATTACCTGAGGTCAGGAGTTCAAGACCAGCTTGGCCAACATGGCAAAACCCCGTCTCTACTAAAAATGCAAAAATTAGCCAGGCGTGGTGGCACACCCCTATAATTCTGGCTATTCAGGAGGCTAAGGTGGGAGAATTGCTTAAACCTGGGAGGTGGAGACTGCAGTAAGCCGAGATCGCACCACTGCACTCCAGCCTGGGTGACAGAGCGAGATCCCGTCCCAAAAAAATAAAATAAAATAAGGAAATAAGCAGAGCAAATATAATAATATTAAAAATTAACTGTCTTTTTTTACCAAGATGAAATTTCAGTAAAATATCTTTAACCACTTCAGCAAACTCTTCTCTTTAAAAAAGGATAAGAACTGCAACAGTCCAGAGATTTATTAAAAGGAAGAATATCCGTCTTAAGAGTATATTCACATTTTCTATTCCCTTGTAAAAAAAAAAATCACTTAAAGCAAACAACGTTTGAACAGAAGGAAAAAAGGTAAAAAAAGGAAAATTTTTAAAAGAGAAAACAAAGAAGGTGGACTTCACAGGCGTAGGATGGAAGACTAACAGAGAATTCTACAACTTTTATAATATTACCAACTTCAGCAGAGTGTGGAGTGCTTCTAAAAAAAAAAAAAAAATCTATGTTTTTAGTTCTTTTGGTTTCCAGTAACTGTGCTGGAACATTAGAACCAGCTTGGGAAGTTACAAAATATAATTAACCTACCAGTTCTGCCCCCATCTCCCTCGATCCAATCTCCTTATTCTGGTCTACTCTAAAAGGTCCACTTTACAGTCATCCCATCTGCACTCTAAGAGAAAAAGGGGTAGGTGGCATCCAGGAGAAAAAAACAGATGAAAGGAATGAAATAATAAAAGACTGGAGGAGAGTTATCAACCGCATGTCACAAAGACCCTTACTCTCACAGGAAACTCGATTCCTTCCTAATACTTCCTTATACTTTTGTCCATTACAGCTTCTGAAGATTTTCTTACCAATGAAGACCTTTTAACATGCAAATATTAGCACATTCTGTATTTCAATTAGATTCAAATTAGAAAGCATTCGAAAATAGTGTGTATAGCAGATCTAGGTTACAGTCTTGGATTCTTAAAATAACTAGTTTTGAGAAGTTGGTCAAGTCATAGGTTTCTATAGACCTGAGCTTCGGTCAGTAAAATGAAGAAGTTGTATTAGATAAACCTCTAAGATCCCTCCCCATTCTAAAACTCTAAAAATGTAAAATGATTACAGTAAACCTCTTGCAGTTAAGCAATGGATTTTAAAGGGATTAAATAATGTGATAACCTTCAATCTTCTGCATATGGCTAGCCAGTTATCCCAGCACCATTTATTGGTTAGGCAATCTTTTCCCCATTGCTTGTTTTTGTCAGCTTTGTCAAAGAACAGACGGCCGTAGATGTGCAGCCTTATTTCTGGGCCCTCTATTCTGTTCCATTGGTTATGTACCTGTTTTTGTACCAGTGTCATGCTGTTTTGGTTACTGTAGCCTTGTAGTATAGTTTGAAGTCGAGTAAAACAATGCTGGACCACTTCCTTATACCATACACAAAAACTAACTGAAGATGGATTAAAGACTTAAATGTAAAACCCAAAACTATAAAAACCCTGGAAGGCCAGGCACAGTGGCTCATGCCTGTAATCCCAGCACTTTGGGAGGCCGAGGCGAGTAGATCACCTGAGGTCAGGAGTTCGAGACCAGCCTGGCAACATGGTGAAACTCTGTCTCTATTAAAAATACAAAAACTAGCTGGGCGTTGTGGCAGGCGTCTGTAATCCCAGCTATTTGGGGGGCTGAGGCAGGAGAATTGCTTGAACCCAGGCTGTGGAGGTTGCAGTGAGCCGAGATCGTGCCATCACACTCCAGCCTAAGGGACAACAGTGAGACTTCATTCCAAAAAAAAAAAAAAAAACCAACCAACCAACCAACCCTGGAAGACAATCTAAACAAATACCATCCTGGATGCAGGAACCGGCAAAGATTTAATGACAAAGACACCAAAAGCAATTGCAACAAAAGCAAAAATTGACAAGTGGGATCTAATTAAACTTAAGAGCTTCTGCACAGCAAAAGAAACTATCAACAGAATAAACAACCTACAGAATGGGAGAAAATATTTGGAAACTATGCATCTGACAAAAGTCTAATATCCAGCATCTATAAGGAACAAACAAATTTACAAGAGAAAAACAAACAATCACATTACAAAGAGGGCAAAGGACACGAACAGACACTTCACAAAGAAGACATATATGCTACCAACAAGCATATAAAAAAAACCCTCAATATCATTGATCATTAGAGAAATGCAAATCAAAACCACCATGAGGTATCATCTCACACCTATCAGGATGGCTACCATTAAAAAGTCAAAAAAAAAAAAAAAAAAAACAGATGCTGGCAAGGTTACGAAGAAAAGGGAACACTTATATTGCTGGTGGTAATGTAAATTAGTTCAACTATTGTGGAAAGCAGTATGGCAATTCCTCACAGCTAAAAGCAGAACCACCATTCAAACCAGCAATCCCATTACTGAGTATATACCTAGAGGAATATAAATAATTCTACCATAAAGTCACATGCACATGAATGTTCACTGCAGCACTATTCACAATAGTAAACACATGGAATCAACCTAAATGCCCATCAATGACAGATTAAAGAAAATGTGGCACATATACACCATGGGATACTATGCAGCCATAAAAAAAGAACAAGATCATGTCTTTTGCAGGAACATGGATGGAGCTGAAGGCTATTATTCTTAGCAAACTAATGCAGGAACAGACAGCCAAATACTGAATGTTCTCACTTATAAATGTGAGCTAAATGATAAAAACTTATGAACACAAAAAAGGAAACAACAGACATGGCTCTACTTGAGGGGAAAGTAGGGAGGGTGGAAGAAGGGAGAGGAGCAGAAAAGATAACTATTGGGTACTGGGTTTAATATCTGGGTGATGTGACATGTGTTTACCTATGTAACAAACCTTATCATGTACCCCAAACCTAAAAGTTTTAAAAAAAACTGTGATAACCTACAATAGGAATAAAATACAATGCTAATCAACATTCTATAATACTATTAAATTTAAAAATTAAAAAATAATTTTATAATTCAAAATTTAAGTCTGTCGCCATTCTCAAGAAAACTGTTATTTAATAAAGCCCAATGTTTTGATATTTACTGTTAATAAATGGCTTTTAGTGTTTAGTAATGACTAGAAAAATCTAAAGATATTGCACAAAGAATTTTTTCCTAAGGTACAAGAAACAGATTAAAGCTACTAATTTGAATTGGAAGAGAATCTGAATTAGAGTACTTTTTTGTATACATACTATTGTTTTATACATCAGATTGCTATTGATACACTAAATTATCACAGATAATTTGGAAGACAGCTGGGCTATTAAAGTAGATTTTTAATAAATCTGGTGTATTTCCTAAGCTGCTGCTCTCTGGTTTTAATAAATTAATTTTAAATAAAAGGACAGGGTTCACTGTTTTATTCATTTACATGTTTATATTTATATAAACGTATAAAAATCCAAGCACATACCCATTTTAATGGAGTATTTTTTTCTGTTCCTGTTGGATTGGATCTCCCCTTGGGATCTTCACCCACACCAGACATGTGTATATACACGCTGACTGCTACTCCCACAACACATGCCCACATTTTTGTATTTATGGCAGAGATCAATAATTTATAATTATTCAATACAAGTCCCCTCTTATCCAAGGGGAATACATTCCAAGATCTCCAATGGATGCCTGAAGTATGTAATACTTGATAATAAACAACTATGTTACTAGTTTATGTATTTACTATACTACACTTTTTATCATTATTTTAGAGTTTACTCCTTTCTACTTATGAAAAAAAGTTAACTGTAAAACAGCCTCAGGGGGGCCCTTAAGAAAATATTCCAGAAGAAGGCACTGTTATCACAGATGACAGCTCCATGTCCAGTGGGACAAGATATGGAGGTGGAAGACAATGGTGATGATCCTGACCCTGTGTAGGTGTGGGCTAACGTAAGCATGTGTGTACATGTGTGTGTGTTTAACAAAAAAGTTTTTTGTTGTTGTTTTTTTGTTTTTAATTAAAATAAGGCCAGGTGTGGTGGCTCATGCCCATAATCCCAGCACTTTGGGAGGATGAGGCAGGTGGATCACTTGAGGTCAGGAGTTCTAGACCAGCCTGACCAACACGGTGAAACCCCAGCTCTACTAAAACTACAAAAATTAGCCAGGCATGGTGGCCAAGTGCCTGTAATCCTAGCTACTCTGGAGGCTGAGGCAGGAGAATCGCTTGAACCTGAGAGGCAGAGGTTGCAGTGAGTTGAGACTGTACCACTGCACTCTAGCCTGGGCAACAAAGTGAGACTCCATCTCAAATAATAAATTAATAAATAAAAATAAGACATTAAAATAGACACAGCTTACAGAGTAACACTATAAAGAAAAATTTGTGTAAATATGTACAATGTGTGTTTTAAGCTGTGTTATTATAAAAGTTAAAACGTTTTTAAAAATTAAAAAGTTTATAATATAGACCATGTATGGTGGCTCATGCCTGTAATCCCAGCACTTTGGGAGTCTGAGGCGGGCAGATCATGTGAGATCAGGAGTTTGAGAACAACCTGGCCAACATGTCTCTACTAAAAGTACAAAAATTAGCCAGGCGTGGTGGCATGCACCTGTAATCCCAGCTACTCAGGAAGCTGAGGTATGAGAATCGCTTGAACCCAAAAGGCAGAGGTTGCAGTGAGCCAAGATCACACCACTGCACTCCATCGCCTGGGCAACGCAGCAAGACTGTCTCAAAAAAAAAAAAAAGTTTATAATATAAAAATGTTAAAGCAGCAAGCTAAGGTTAATTATTGAAGAAAATTTTTAATATAAATTTAGTGTAGCCTAACTATACAGTGTTTACAATGTCTACAGTAGTGTACATTAATGTCCTAGGCCTTCATATTCCCTCAACACTTACTCACCAACTCATCCAGAGCAACTTCCAGTCCTATAAGCTCCATTCATGGTGAATGCCCTAAACAGGTTTACCATTTCTTAATCTTTTATATCATATTTTTACTATACCTTTTTCATGTTTAGATATGTATAATACACAAATACCATTGTGTTACAAATGCTTTCAGTATTCACTACAGCAGCATACTGTACAGGTTTGTAGCCTAGGAGCATAGACTATACCGAATAGCCTAGGTGTACAGTAGGCTGTACCATCTAGGTTTGTGTAAGTACACTCCATGACATTCACACAACAACAAAATAATCTAACAATGCATTTTTCAAAACTAGCCATATTGTTAAGCGATGCATTAGTGTACATTTCCATTTCTAGGACAGAGCATTTCAGTTTTTAGTAATGTTTACTTTTATCTTTCACCATCTGTGTAATTTTCCAGGAAACTCAAGTTTAACTCTTTTTAAAACGAAAGATCCTATTAGGCACATACTGTGTATCAGATATAATACTAGGCATTTATGATGATGATGACGATGATGATGATGTTGCTCAAGGAAGAAATATTAATGATTAATAAATTTACTATGCACTCTGTCACCTTCACTCTATTTACACAGGCAAATTTCAGGTTCTTCCAAGACTTCAAAATTTATCAACTATGGTCTAAACATAGCTATGCAAACTACCGTGCAAATCTGTCTATTCCATGCTGCCACTACTTTCCCCACCATCGCTGTGAGTCAGCCTTCTTTAGTCAACACTCTATGATGTAAAGACATAAAATTTCCGGGGCCTGGCACAGTGGATCATGCCTGTAATCCCGGCACTTTGGGAGGCTGAGATGAAAAAATCGCTTGAGGTCAAGAGTTCAAAACCAGCCTGGGCAATATCTCCACAAAAATAAAAAAACAAATTAGCTGAGCATGGTGACGCACATGTGTAGTTCCAGCTAGTTAAGAGATTGGAGTAAAAGGCTCTCGAGCCCAGGGGTTTGAGGATGCAATGAGCTATGATCATGCTACTGCACTCCAGCCTGGATGACAGAGAAAGACCCTGTCTCCAAAAACTTTTTTTTAATTAAAAAAAGATATAAAACTTCTGGAAAATATGACTATCTAAGGAAACACAGTGTGCGAATGGTAAAAATAAAGGGAAGAACAGAGAGAAAATAAGGAAGTTGGTGCTTCATTAAAGCACCAACTTCCTTGTTTTGTGACTTAATTTAAGCACACTTCTTCATTTCTTTTACAAATTTTAAAGTCATTTATTGGTTTACAAAAATAAAATATTATTACAGATCAGCCAGGCGTCGTGGCTCACGCCTGTAATCCCAGCACTTTGGGAGCCCGAGACGGGCGGTTCACGAGGTCAGGAGATCGAGACCATCCTGGCTAACACGGTGAAACCCCATCTCTACTAAAAATACAAAAAAAATAGCCAGGCTTGGTGGCAGGCGCCTGTAGTCCCAGCTACTTCGGAGGCTGAGGCAGGAGAATGGCGTGAACCCAGGAGGCAGAGCTTGCAGTGAGCAGAGATGGCGCCACTGCACTCCAGCCTGGGCGACAGAGCGAGACTCCGTCTCAAAAAAATAAAATAAAATAAAAATAAATAAATAAATAAAATATTATTACAGATCACTTGCTGTATGCCTAAGGTCATATTTTGAATAGTTAATTTGTAGATTCTGGAAGCAAAGGAACAATACATTTCCCCACTCTCAGATATGCCATGAAGAACTCTACCAAAAATTTCACACATCTCAGCTGGGCGTGGTGGCTCACACCTGTAGTCTGAACACTTTGGGAGGCCAAGGCAGGTGGATGACCTGAGGCCAGGAGTTCGAGACCAGCCTGGCCAACATGGCGAAACTCTGTCTCTACTAAAAATACAAAAGTTAGCCGGGTGTGGTGGTGGGCACCTGTAGCCCCAGCTACTCAGGAGCCGGAGACATGAGAATCGCTTGAACTCAGGAAGCAGAGGTTGCATTGAACCAAGATCATGCCACTGCACTCCACTCTAGCCTGGGTGACAAGCAAGACTCTGTCTCAAAAAAAAAAAAATTTATACATCTATTCCTTCCCTGGACTTTACCTATTGGTATATTTTCCACTTTCCCTTTACAGCAAATTAGCATGTAGTTCACTATATGTCAGAATCAATTCAAACCCTTATGCCTTACTCTTAATATTATACTTATTATCTTCCTTTTTTAATATTTACCTTCCATCCAAGGAAGGGTACAAAGAAAGAGAAGAGGATATGGGACCAAGGCCTGAGTAACTCCAACCTTTAGAGACTGTAATGGAGAAAGAAGCAGCATGTGAAGACCACAGAAGGTTCTCAAGAAGGGTAGGAAAGAAATCAGGGGTGTAATGGCAGTGAAGATTTAGAAAACTGAACAAGTTTGACAAATAATCTGTCAGGAGGATTGATAATTATTGATGATGATAAATGGAAGAGCAGGAGGTTTCAAGTATGATTCCCAGTATAACTCTTGAGGGATGCCCAAGAACATTCGTTTATTCATCAAATTATTTATTGAGTATCCAGTATATACATGAGGCACTTTACTAAGCATAAGGATCTCTTTAGTGAACATACCTAGAGTTCAGAAGAGAGGTAAGAGCTGATGAAATACAAATTTTGGAATCAGACATATTTAGTATTTAAATATTTGAGAATGAACGATGCTTCCTGGACCTTCTCATTTATGTGATACAAAAATTCTCTTTTTGTTTAAGCTAGTTTGGTCAAGTTTTATGTTCTTTGCAACAGAGTCCTCACTGATATATCGTCTTCACTGAATCTTCCTCCTTCAGCTTCACCTTTAACTCAGTCTTCAAAAAGCAGTCAGGTATAAAAATGTAAATTGATGGTTTTATTCTCCTACATCACTTCCATGGCTTTTTTAATACTTGGGATAAAACCCTCCTTAATATGAACTATAAGGTCATTTATGGTATAGCCTTCACTTACCTCTCACCTCCATTCCCCTCTATAACTATGGTCCAGGGGAAAATAGTTTTAAACATATATTTCCTATATGGCCTAGCAATTTCAATTCTATATATTAACCCAAGAAAAATGAAAACATGCATCCACAAAAGGGCTTACACATAAATGTTCATGAGCAGTTTTTTGTTGGTGGTGGTGGTGTGTGGGTTTTTTTGTTTGTTTGTTCGTTTTTGAGATGGAGTCTTGATCTGTCGCCCAGGCTGGAGTGCGGTGGCACGATCTTAGGCCATTGCAACCTCCGCCTCCTAGGTTCAAGCAATTCTCCTGCCTGAGCCTCCCGAGTAGCTGGGAGTACAGGCATGCACCACTATGCCTGGCTAATTTTTCTATTTTTAGTAGAGCTGGGGTATCATCATGTTGGTTAGGCTGGTCTCAAACTCCTGGCCTCAAGTGATCCACCCTCCTCAGCCTCCCAAAGTGCTGGGATTACAGGTGTGAGACACCGTGCCGAGCCTGGTGTGTTTTTTGGGGGGGAGAGGACAGGGTCTCACTTTGTCACCCAGGCATAGCAACTGCAGTGGTGCAATTATGGCTCACTGCAACCTTGACCTCCCAGGCTCAAGCAATCCTCCCACCTCAGCCTCCTGAGTAGCTAGGACCACAGGCACATGACCCCATGCTCCACTAGTTTCTTAATTTTTTTGTAGAGATGAAGTGTCACTGTATTGCACAGGCTGGTCTCAAACTCCTGGGCCCAAGCTATGCTCCTCCTCAGCCTCCCAAAGTGCTGGGATTTACAGATGTAAGCTACCATGCTTGGCCTGTTCATAAGCAGTTTTATTCATAATGGACAAAATGGAAAGAACCTCAATGTCCACCTGGCCAGGCACAGTGAGCTGGTTGCAGTGAGCTGAGATTGTGCCACTGCACTCCAGCATGGGCAACAGAGCTAGACTCTCTGAAAAAAAAAAACAAAAAAAAAAACACCTCAATGTCCATCAACCCTCAATGTCCATCAACATGTAAATGAATAAACGAACTGTGGTATACTCATTCAACAGAATACTAAATACTACTCATCAATAAAAAAGAAGTGCTAATAGGTGAAACATGAACAAATCTGAAAAGCATTATGCTCAGTAAAAGAAGCCAGTCACAAAATTATTCCATTTATATAAAACTCCGTAACAGCCACAACTAAGCTCTGGTGACAGAATCAGAACAACGGTTAAATCTGGGAGACAGGTATTGAGTAGGAAGGAGTATGAGAGAAGCTTCTGGAGTGATGGAAATGTTCTATATCTTGATAAAGATGTGGGTTACACAGGTGCACACATTTGTCAAAACTCATTTAACACTTATTTAAGATTATGTATTTCATTGTATACAATTGACCTCAAACTTGAAACAAATTTTTAAGCCATGAACAAAATCTCGACTTAATTCCATGTCTGCAGAACCCTTACAGTTAAGCCTACTTTAAGAAATTTGATCCCACTATTTGGCTGGTGGTGAAGACTTGGAGGGAAGCACCCAACAGTGGGTTGGAGGGAGAAAAGGTAGTCTTTTAGAACATACCTTGCAACTCTAAACTCTGGTATACTCAGAACAGTTATGCTAAATTACATAGTAAACCTTCAGTGAGAAGACTGGGAGACAGTATGGAAACAGAGATAAGAGATTCTGATTAAAAAAAAAAGTCACTAAGCATGCCAATTCATTCAGCGACCATTCAAACAACTGAAAACAGTTGATACTGTTAAGAAACTTAAGACACTTTATTATAAACTTAAAAAATCTGAGGGTCCTCAAAAAAACCATTAAACTGTAGAATATTTTGCAATTATTATGAGAGTTGTGACACACGCCTAAAAGTAGCATCTTCATAACTAAAATGGTAATAAGTATGCATAAAAGAATCAAGTTAAAGACTAAGTTTAAAGGAATCTGATAAAATTATGTTTTGGGAAGCAAGATTATCAAGAGATAAAATCAGAGGCAGAATAGTAGCCTTGAAAGTAAATTATCTGTTTTATGTATGTATGTGTGTATTTAATTATTGTCTTTTATCAGCTGGTCGGAGATAATAAAAAGTAAACTACTGACCCATACACCCTTCTGTTCTCTGAACTCTACAGCTCCTGTATATACAATGACTTGTATTATTCCATAAGTGTCTTACGTTATACACGTAAATCTTGGCACTCCGCTAGCCAATATAATGGCACCTTGAGCAGTGTTCCTATGCCTAGCAGAGAGTTGGAACGCATGCTGACTAGCTGAAGGAGACCTTACTATGTAAAATATATCGGCCAGGTGCGGTGGCTCACGCCTGTAATCCCAGCATTTTGGGAGGCCAAGGCAGGCGGATCACTCGAGCTCAGGAGTTCCAGACCTGCCTGGGCAACATGGTGAAACCCTGTCTCTACTAAAAATACAAAAATTAGCCAGGTGTGGTGGCAAGTGCCTGTAGCCCCAGCTACTTGGGGGGCTGAGGCAGGAGTAGCGCTTGAGCCTAGGAGGTGGAGGTTGCAGTGAGCTGAGATCACACCACTGTACTCCAGCATAGGCCACAGAGTAAGACCCTCTCTCAAAAATACATATATAAATATACAGGCTGGGTGCAGTGGCTCACGCCTGTAATCCCAGCAATTTGGGAGGCCGAGGTGGGCAGATCATGAGGTCAGGAGATCAAGACCATCCTGGATAACACAGTGAAACCCCATCTCTACTAAAAATACAAAAAATTAGCCGGGCGTGGTGGCGGGCACCTGTAGTCCCAGCTACTCAGGAGGCTGAGGCAAGAGAATGGCGTGAACCCGGGACATGGAGCTTGCAGTGAGCAGAGATAACACCACTGCACTCCAGCCTGGGTGACAGAGTGAGACTCCGTCTCAAAAAAAAAAAAAAAAAAAAATTATATATATATATATAAGGTGATCCTCACCATAAGTACGTCATAGCATCTCACAGCATTTAACCCTTTCGAATTATCCCTAAGAGATAATGATTGGCTCCAAAGGAAATTAAAGAGACAGAACAAAGAAGCTTAAATATGCAACACACAAATTATACAAAATTCTAAACAAAGGTTAAAAGTAAAAAATAAATCTTTTAAAAGATGCAAATATAGGCTGGTTGCAGTAGCTCATACCTACAATCCTAGCACTTTGGGAGGTTGAAGTGGGTGGATCACTTGAGCCCAGTAGTTTAAGGCCAGCCTGGGCAACACAGGGAGACCATGTCTCTATAAAAAACCAAAAGATTAGTCAGGCATGGTGGCATATGCCTACAGTCCCAGCTACATGGGAGGCTGAGGTGGGAGGACTGCCTGAATCCGGGAGGTCGAGGGTGCAGTGAGTTACGATCATGCCACTACACTCCAGCCTGGGTGACAGAGCAAGACTCTGTCTCAAAGAAAAAAAAAAAAAAAAAGGACTGCAAATATAATTATACAATTTATAGTCTTACTGATATTAAGAAAAGATTGATTCATGTACCTTAGAATCTAGTTTTAATAAAACTGTTGGCTTGGAAGTTTGAATAAGAGTCCTAAAAGTGTCATAAATGGGAAAGTAAATAATTAACTCAAACTCCTATATAAGTATTCCTTATTTTCTAATAAATGAACTAATAACATGCCTTATTTTAAATCATTTCCAGGCATCTCTTATTTACAATTTAAAAACCAAATTCAAAAGCAATAAGGAAAAAGTGGAGCCACCGTAATAATTTTTGGCTAAGTAAAAAAAAAAAAAAACTAACAAACATGACAGTTTTCCATTTATTTCTCTGAAAAATTTATTACAGCACTACTAATTTGGCAAAAGATTTAAAAATAGGCCAGGCGTGGTGGCTCACACCTGTAACCCCAACATTTTGGAAGGCGAGGCAGGTGGATCCCTTGAGCCCACGAGTTTGAGACCTGCCTGGGCAACATGCCATAATCCTGTCTCTACAAAAAATATAAAAATTAGCCAGGCGTGATGGTGCATGCCTGTAGTCCCAGCTACTTGGGAGGCTAAGGTGAGAAGATGGCTTGAGGCCAGGAGAAGGAGGCCGCAGTGAGCCGAGATCATGTCACTGCACTCCAGCCTGGGTAACTGAGCAAGACAGTCTAAGAGGGAGAAAGAAAGTGAGGGAGAGTAAGAGCGCACGTGTGACAAGCAGACATTTACGCACGGTGACTGTCAAATTGCAGGATAAAAGTAGATTCTAGAAGGACATAAGACAAAGGAACAAACTCCTCCATCCAAGAGTAGAATAGTACTGTTTATGGCTTTCTTTCCAGGGATGCTCTATTTCATCATGCTAATAAGTAATCTTAATTTTTAAACTGGTTTTTGTCTTTGTGTGTGTGTGTGTGTGTGTGTGTGTGTGTGTGTGTGTGTGTTTTTTGAGACAGAGTCTCACTGTGTTGCCCAGGCTGGAGTGCAATGGTGTGATCTCGGCTCACTGCAACCTCTGCCGCCCTGGTTCAAGTGACTCTCCTGCCTCAGCCTCCCGAGTAGCTGGGATTACAGGCACCTGCCACTGGGCCCAGCTAATTTTTGTAGTTTTAGTAGAGACAGGGTTTCACCATCTTGGCCAGGCTGGTCTTGAACTCTTGACCTCATGATCCACCTGCCTCAGCCTCCCAAAGTGCTGGGATTACAGGCATAAGCCACTGTGCCCAAACTTTTTTTTTTAATTTTTTTTTTTTTTTTTTTTTTTTCTTTTTGAGACAGAATCTTGCTCTGTCGCCCAGGCTGGAGTGCAGAGGCGTGATCTCAGCTCACTGCAACCTCCATCTCCTGGGTTCGAGCAATTCTCCTGCCTCAGCCTCCCAAGTAGCTGGAACTACAGGTGGGTGCCACTACATCCAGCTTATTTTTAGTAGAGATGGGGTTTCATCATGTTGGCCAAGCTGGTCTTGAACCTCTGACCTCAAGTGATCTGCCCACAGTGGCCTCCCAAAGTGCTAGGATTACAGGCATGAGCCACGGCGCCTGAACTAAACTGGTTTAGATTCAAAACACTAATGCAGTGCATAGTAGTCTATACAGCCAAATGCTCTGGTTAGGAGTTTAAGTTTAGCATGTCTCTAATCTGCTTCTAACTTCTTGTTCCTATTAAATTTCTATACCAAATAACTAAAAATGTAAATGAAAGAAAATTCACAAGACCATTTTACTCTTAGTTCATTAGGTAAAACATTTTAAAATACTGATACCTAATTTTAAAGAAAATATATTAAAATTGAAATGCTTATACACTGCTGATGACATTACAAATTGTCGCAATCTTTTTGAAAATTAATGCAAAAACCATAATGATGGTAATATCCTCTGATCCAGTAAGTTCATGTCTAGAAATTTTACTTAAGCAAAAAATTTAAAGAAATGTGCACTGTTTCAACCTTGCCTAGCACTTCAGAATCTGTATTACGATTTAACGGTCAATTGATATGAGCTAGAGCCTGGTGAAAGGCAGTGTAAAGATCTATATTTGAGGCATCCAAATTGCCATCCTGTACTCCAAAGGTGTTATCTGTGTGACAGAACAATAAATGAAATCTACAAAATAAAACTTTATCAAAGCTAAGGATAAGTCACAAACAAGCCAAATTCTACATTTTAGAATCTCATCACTGGAACAGGAAGGCTCCAAAACAAGAGGCCAACATTATGACCAGACTTTCAGGGTGAAGAAACATATAAAACACAAAAGAACTGAAGATATTCTGAGACTCAAGGACAGAGTCCACCAACAAAATTAAGCATATCATGACTAAAATTGTACCTGGTAAACTACAGTGCTGTCTAAAAACTGATGATTACAGAATTTTAGTGTGCAATATTTGACGTAGGAAAACTCTCAGTGTGCAGTGAAATGGTTAAAAATTTTTTTAATTAAAAAAACTGAATTTGGTAGAAGTACAAAAGAAAACTAACAAATACAAAGCTATAATTTACAAAATTAAGAACAAAAATCAGCTCAATAAAGTAAATGTTCATTCTAAAATGTAAAAGGAAAATAATCCCAGTAAAAATAATTTGAGTAAAATAAAAATGGGTCGGGCAAGGTGGCTTACACCTGTAATCCCAGCACTTTGGGAGGCCAAGGCAGGAGGATTGCTTGAGCCCAGTAATTTGAGACCAGCAAGGCCAACATGGCAAGACCCTGTCATTACAAAAAAAAAAAAAATCAGCCACGCATGGTGGTGCACACCTGTAGTCCCAGCTTCTCAAGAGTCTGAAGTGGGAGGACAGCATGAGCCCAGGAAGTCAGGGCTGCAGTGAGCTATGTTCACGCCACTGCACTCCAGCCTGGGTGACAGAATAAGACCCTGTCTCAATAATAACAATGGAAAAATAAAAATGAGAGAAAAAGTCTAAAAAAGTTTAAAGTTGCTATGTAGAAAATTGACCAATAAAATAATGTAATTTTTCATATAAAATACTCTGATGAAAATTCATTAATTTTGGTAAAACTGACTAAACTGGACTGACAATATCTTTGGAGGATCAGTCTACTGGGTCAAAAAATGTAGCAAAAAGATACATCACAGGCCGGGCGCGGTGGCTCACGCTTGTAATCCCAGCACTTTGGGAGGCCGAGGCGGGCGGATCACGAGGTCAGGAGATCGAGACCACGGTGAAACCCCGTCTCTACTAAAAATACAAAAAATTAGCCGGGCGTGGTGGCGGGCGCCTGTAGTCCCAGCTACTCGGAGAGGCTGAGGCAGGAGAATGGCGTGAACCCGGGAGGCGGAGCTTGCAGTGAGCCGAGATTGCGCCACTGCACTCCAGCCTGGGCGACAGAGCGAGACTCCGTCTCAAAAAAAAAAAAAAAAAAAAAAAAAAAGATACATCACTACAATATCTATGACATCAAAAAAACCTGAGAAAAATCTAAGTGTCCAACGGGGGAAGATTTTCCTAACCAGTAGGGGCTGTCATCTTCAACAAAACTGAGAGAAAGACAGATACACAACCATGAGAAAGGAAGAGGCCACCTACCCAACCCACAAGATCAGCCGTCAGCTCAGACAACTGATGTGGTAATACACACAATCACATTGCCTTCCCATCATTATGATGAAAGTATTAACTGACTGCTAAAAATGAGGCTTGGAAGTTCATTTTACGTCCCCATCTTATTTCAGGAAGTATGTTATGGAGTATACGAAAACTACAAAATACTAATTTTATGGTAAGTTATTTAAATAAACTAATATTTAAACAGTAAAAGCATAATACAAAATAAAAAGATTAAAAGGAGCTGGGTATAGTGGTATACGCACTTGTAGTCCTAGCTACGGGGTAGGCTAAAGCCAGAGAATCACTTGAGCCCAGGAGACTGAGGGTGCAGTAAGCTATGTTTGTGCCACTGCACTCCAGCCTGAGCAACAGAGCAAGATCCTGTCTCTTAAAAAAAGAAAAGGCCAGGTACAGTGGCTCACGCCTGTAATACCAGCACTTTGGGAGGCCAAGGCGGGCAGATCATTTGAGCTCTGGAGTTCCAGACCAGCCTGGACAATACAGCAAAATCCCATCTCTACAAAAAATATAAAATAATTAGCTGAGCGTGGTAGTACGTGTCTGTAGTCCCAGCTACTCAGGAGGCTGAGGTGGGAGGACAGCTTGAGCCAGGGAGACAGAGGTTGCAAAAACAAACAAATAAACAAAAAGACTGAAAGGAAACACATTAAAGCAAACTTTTACCAATAGTTATCTTGGTTGACTTTTCTTCTATGTTGTCATTTTTCACATATTCTATAATGAATATATATGCTATAAATATTTAATTTTAGGCCAGATGTCGTGGCTCACGCCTGCTTTCCTGGCACTTTGGGAGGCTGAGGTTGGCCAGGAGTTCAAGACAGCCTGGCCAACAATGGCGAAACCCTGTCTCTGTTAAAAATACAAAAATTAGCCAGGCATGGTGGCACATGCCCATAGTCCCAGCTACTCGGGAGGCTGAGGCAGGAGAATCACCTCAACCCAGGAGGCAGAGGTTGCAGTGAGCCGGGATCGCGCCACTGCGCTCCAGCCTGGGTGACAGAGCAAGACTCTGTCTCAAAAAAAATAAAAAATAAATAAATAAATAAATAATTAATTTTACTTTTACTCACTGGATGATCAGAATTAAAATCAATAAAAGGACACCCATTAACTTTTGTTTCCATCTTTTAAAGTCCTAATAACAACCACTGTAAACAATTCTTGTGTATTCCTATAGATACACCCGATATATACATAAACATACACTCACGAATATATCTTGTAGTACCCTCTTTTAATTGAAAACGAAAAGAATGCATACATTGTTCTGAACCTTTTTTCACTTTACATGCACTGCACATTCTTCCATCTTAATAGATGCATCTTTACTTCATTCTTTTTCATGGCTGCAATACATTTCATCATACAGATGGACAAATAACAAACACACAACTGACCCTCCTGTTTCCCATCTGGTAATGCACACACTTGAACATATAATCCTGTATATTAGTATAACAAAAACAAACTCATTCTACAAAACTTGATTCACTGAACAATAAATTCATGGAAATTACCAACTTTACATATTCATCTCAAAGAGCTGAACCACTCAGACACATGATCCTTATATTTTATGCCAGTATATATTTTATGTTGATATATTAATACACTATATGTACTTCTGTGTGTAATGTTTATATTTAATATATTAATAGATATATGATTATTAATATGCACAAATATATATTTATTAAAATCAAACGTGGCGTTATCTGTTTACAAATATTAATTTGTGAAAACATATTTATATGTATTACTATACTAATTAACATATTTGCTAATTGTTCTAGTCATTATAATTCTTAATTTGTCTTTCATGATGGTATTTCACATTCTTATTTGAATGAAATATTGTATTATTCCAGTTGTTAGGTAATTTATTATTCCCCAATGTCTCAACTAAGGTATCACTCTTAATTTTTATAGCAATTAAGAACCAAAATATTGGCATTTCTTACTCATGCAGTTGCCTATTTTTCAACACACATTTATGGTAGATGTATGTTAGAGTTATAGTGAAATAATAATTACTGGTTGTGAAATGTTTTTCTGAATATTGAATATATTCATAAAAATCAACCAGGCCACGACCCTTAGCTTACAAGTTGGACAGTCCTTTAAATGATATTATAAGAATAGGACTAGGCACAGTAACTCAGATCACTTGTGTTCAGAAGTGCAAGACTAGCCTGGGCAACTGCGGAGACCCTGTCTTTACAAAAAATACAAATATTAGCCAGGCATAGTGGCACGTGCCTGTGGTCCCTGCTACTCTGGAGGCTGAGGTGGGAGGTTCTCTTGAGCCCCAGGAGGTGGAGGTTGCAGTGAGCAGAGATTGCACCACTGCACTCCAGCCTGGGTGACAGAATGAAACTCTGTCTGAATCAACCAATCAATCAAGTCAACCAAATCTCATCAAAAATCTTCAAAATCTCTTATGATCATCCCATCCAATATAAATAGCTGTAAACTTTAGTCAAAAACACCAAAAAGTAAGGTTGGTAGAGGCACTTTGAAGTTGACAAAATAATCCTAAAAATACTAAGATGCTGGGGGAAATACATAAAACAACTTTTAAAAGGATTGAAAAGAAATCAGAATAAACTGAAAAATTCTCCCATGAAGTGATGTAATTTTGACCATATCTATTTAAAAAAAATTTTCCTGAATACACCAACACAATTGGTAAACTTGATGAGTCAGTCTATGGATTAATTGACATAGAGCCAGTATATTTGTAGAACAAATTCTTAGAAATGGAATTGCTAGATGAAGCATGGTATGTGCCTTTTTTTAGCTTTGACAAACATTGCCAAATTGTCATTTTAAAAGTTGCACCAATCTTACAGTCTCACCAAAGCCTATTAGAACCAAAAATTTTTTTTTTTTTTTTGAGACGGAGTCTCGCTCTGTCACCAGGCTGGAGTGCAGTGGCGTGATCTCGTGTCACTGCAACCTCTGCCTCCCAGGTTCAAGCAATTCTTCAGCGTCAGCCTCTCGAGTAGCTGGTACTACAGGAGCGCACCACCATGCCCAGCTAATTTTTGTATTTTTTTAGTAGAGACAGGGTTTCATTATGTTGGCTAGGATAGTCTCGATCTCTTGACCTCATGATCCACCCACCTTGGCCTCCCAAAGTGCTGGGATTACAGGCATGAGCCACTGCGCCTGGCCAGAACCAAGTATTTTAATCCTCACCAATCTAAAACACAAATACTGGAGTTATTATTTATAATTTACATTTTTTTAAAGAATTTGACTCAAAAAAAAGAAAGAAAAATGCCCAGGCATGGCATGGTGGCTGACACCTGTAATTCCAGCATTTTGGGAGGCCGAGGCAGGAGGATGGCTTGAGTTCAGGAGTTTGAGATCAGCCTGGGCAACATGGAGAAACCTGGTCACTATAAAAAATACAAAAATTAGTCAGGCGTGGTACCTGTGGTCCCAGCTACTTGGGAGGCTGAGGCAGGAAGATTGCTTGAGCCTGGGAGGTGGAGGCTGCAATAAGTCAAGATCGCACCACTGCACTCCAGGCTGAGTGACAGAGTGAGAACTTAAAAAAACAAAACAAAACAAAAAGAATTTGAGAGTTTATGTATTTTATAATGAGAAAAATTCCTTTAAAACTAATTAAATTCTGAAGAAACAAGTATAAGAAACATTAAAACTACAAACTGGCTTTAAACTACTAACAAGCTAAAAAAAGTTCACATATTAATAAGATAACTTGCAAAAAATGCTGCTTATTTTAGGATTTTGAAATTATGAATTTTTCTAAATTCCTTTTTCAAGATTTTCTCCAGTGTTATTATTATGCTTATTTTCTGTTAACAATAACTTCTAGTAGTCTGGGAGTAAAGAATAACCACCACGGCTTTTTATGCCACCTACGGTTTTGATTTCTTGTCACTGGTCCACTAAGTTTTCCGTTGCCCAGTGCCAAAACTTGATCATAATCATTGATATAGCACTCTCCTCCATTCTCTAAATCCTACTTATTTATTTAAGAATTCTCTTTTTACATACCCTTTGGTCTCCACTTCAAGTGAATTACTAATATAGGAAATCAAGGAATCTGAACTGACTCCTTACCATAATTTCTCTCATCTACAATTCAACTTACATACAGTCCTATTTGATTAACTTCCCTTCAAACCAGTGCCTACCAAACTTGATCACGCAATCTTGTCAAAAATGCAGATTCTGGAAATGTTGTATATTTTTTTTAAGAGATGAGGTCTTGCTCTGTTGCCCAGCCTGGAGTGCAGTGGCATGACATAGCCCATTGCAGTTTCAGATTCCTATTAGAACCATTGCAGAGGCATTCATCTGTGTCCCATGAAATGTCTTTTAGGAATACAAATGTTTCTTCCATTTTATTCCTGGCTATAAGCTTAATATACAATTTCTAAATCATATACATCTACTTAATTCATGTAATTCTGCATATTTAGAGACAACTAATTTTCAACGTAAGTGCCAAGAACATACACTGAAGAAAGGACAGGCTAATTTGTGCTGGGAAAACTGGATATCTATATGCAAAAAAAAAAAAAAAAAAGAAACTGGATCTTTCTCTCACCATATTAAAAAAATAGTCAAGATGGATTAAAGACTTAAACCTAAGACCAAAAATATAAAACTGGAAAAAAAAAACACATCAGGACATTGGTCTAAGCAAAGATTTTTATGGCTAAGACCTCAAAAGCTCAGACCACAAAAATAAAAATAGACAAATGGGACTATATTAAACTGAAAAGCTTCTGTACAGCAAAGGGAATATCTACATAACGAAGAGATAACCTGTTGAATGAGAGAAAATATTTGCAAACTATTAATGTGACAAGAGACTAATATCCAGAATACACAAGAAACTCAAACCATTAAAAAAAACACAAATAATCCCATTAAAAAGTGGGCAAAGGACATGAATAGACATTTCTTAAAAGACATACAAATGGCCAACAGGTATATGAAAAAAATGTTTAACATCACTAATCATCAGAGAAATACAATTCTAAACCACAATGAGATATTATCTTACCCCAGTTAGAATGGATATTTCTAAAACACACACACGCGCACGTGCACACACACACACACACACACACACACACAAAATAACAGATGCTGGCAAGCATGCAGAGAAAAAGAGAACTCTTAAACACTGTTGGTGGGAATGTAAATCCGTAAAACGACTATGAAAAACAGTATGGAGAATTCTCAAAAAACTAAAAATATCATTATCATATGATCTGGCAATCCCAAAAGAAAAAGAATCAGTGTATCAAAGGGATACCTGCACTCATGTGTTTATTGCAGCACTATTCACAATAGCCAAGACAAAGAACCAACTTAAGTGTCCATCAACAGATGAAATAAAGAAAATGTAGTATATATACACAATGGATTTGGCATTCAAAGAATGAAATCATGTCATTTGCAGCAACACAGATAGAGTTGGAGGTTATTATATTAAGTGAAATAAGCCAGGCACAGCAAGACAAATACTGCATGTTCTCACTCATATGTAGAAACTAAAAGAGTTAATCTTATAGAAGTAGCAAATAGAATTATAGATACTAGAGGCTGTAGAGGGTGGGTGGGTGAGAGGGGATAAAGAGAAGTTGGTTAATGAGTACAAAATATACAGTCAAATAGAAGAAATAACTCCTAATGTTCAATAGCAGAGTACTGGTGACTATAGTCAGCAACAAAGTACTGTGTACTTCAAAGTAGCTAGAAGAAAGGATTTTAAATGTTCCCAACAGAAAGAATAAATATTAAAGGTGATAGATACCTCAAATGCCCTGACTTGATCATTATACATTCTATGCATATAATACTCACATGTACTCCATAAATATATATTATGCATCAATCTAAAAAATTAAACTGAATTAATAGTTTAAAAGCTCCCAATAAAGAAATCCTAGGAGTGTGGTGGCTCATGCCTGTAATCCCAGCACTTTGGGAGGCCAAGGCAGGAGGATTGCTTGAGCCTAGTAGTCCGAAAACAGCCTGGGCAACATGCAGAGACCCTGTATACAAACAAAATTAAAAATCAGTCAGGTGTGGTGGTACACAACTGTAATCCAAGCCACTCGGGAGGCTAAAGTGAAAGGATCGCTTGGACCCGGGAGGTGGAGCAATGAGCTGTGATCATACCACTGCACTCTACCTTGGGTGACAGAGCGAGACCCTGTATCAACAAAAAAAAGAAAGAAAGAAATCCTGTGGTCCAGAGAGCCAGGTATCAAAACCAGACAAAGATATCACAAAAAAAGAAAAAAAAATAAGAGAGAGAGAAGAAACAAAGAAAAACTTCAGACCAATACCTCTCATAAAAGTAGATGAAAGGCCAGGCACAGTGGCTAGCGCCTGTAATCCCAGCACTTTGGGAGGCCAAGGCAGGCAGATCACCTGAGGTCAGGAGTTCAAGATCAGCCTGGCCAACGTGGTGAAACCCTGTCTCTACTAAAAATACAAAAATTAGCCAGGCATGGTAGTGGGTGACTGTAATCCCAGCTACTCGGGAGGCTGAAGCAGGAGAATCTCCTGAGTCTGGGAGGTGGAGGTTGCAGTGAGCTGAGACCATGCCAGTGCACTTCAGCCTGGGCAACAGAGGGAGACTCCATATCAAAAAAAAAACAAAAAAAAACAGTAGATGAAAAATCCCGAACAAAATATTAGCAAGTAAAATCTAGGCTGTGAACAGTGGCTCATGCCTGTTTTTTCTCAGTACTTTGGGAGGCCAAGATAGGAGGACTGCTTGAGCCCTGGCATTTGAGACCAACCTGGGTAACATAGTGGAACTCTATCTCTACAAAAAATTAAAAAAGAAAAAATAGGTAGGTGTGGTGCCACATGCCTGTACTCCCAGCTACTCTGGAGGCTGAGGTGGGAAGATTGTTTGATCCCAGGAGGTCAAGGCTACAGTGAGCCATGATCGTGCCACTGCCTTCCAGCCTGGGTGACAGAATAAGACCTTGTCTCAAAAAAATAAAAATAAAATAAAGCAATACATTAAAAAATTACAAACCACAACCAAATGGGATTTATTCCAGGTATGCAAGGCTGGTTCAACATTTGAAAAATACTGTAATCTGCCATATCAAAAGGCTGAAGAAGAAAAATCACATGATCATATCATTGACAGAAAAAGCATTTGACAAAATTCATGATATTAAAAAAAACTCCAAGCAGGTCGGGTGCGGTGGTTCACGCCTGTAGTCCCAGCACTTTGGGAGAGCAAGGAGGGCAGATTGCTTCAGCCTAGAAGTTTGAGACCGGCCTGGGAAACATGAGGAAACCCTGTCTCTACAAAAAATACAAAAATTAGCCAGACATGGTGTCACATGCCTGTAGTCCCAACCACTCAGGGGGCTGAGGTAGGAGGATCACTGAAGGTTGAGGCTGCAGTATGCCGAAACTGCACCACTGCACTCCAGCTTGGATGACAGAGTGAGACCCTGTCTCAAAAACAAAACAAAACCAAACTCTAAGCAAACTGGGAATAGAGAAGAACTTCCTCAACTTGGCAAAGAACATCTACAAAAAAACCTATAGCTAGGCCAGGCGTGGTGGCCCACGCCTGTAATCCTAGCACCAACTTGGGAGGCCAAGGTGGGCAGATCACTTGAGGTCAGGAGTCCGAAACCAGCTTGGCCAATACAGTGAAACCCCGTCTCCACTAAAAATACAAAAAATTAGCCAGACGTGGTGGCAGGCGCCTATAGTACCAGCTACTCAAGAGGCTGAGGCAGGAGAATCACTTGACCCTGGGAGGCGAAGGCTGCAGTGAGCCGAGATCGTGCCACTGCACTCTAGCCTGGGCGACAGAGTGGGACCTCACCTCAAAATAAATAAATAAATTTAATTTAAAAAAGAAAAATAGTATATTTTCCCCTAACTTCAAGTATAAAACAAGATTGGCTATTCTCACCAATCTTATCCAACATAATTATGGAAATTCCAGCCAGCACAAGAAAATAAAAGGCAAACAGACTAGAGCAGAAGAAAAAACCTGTCCCTGTTTGTAGATGACATGACTATCTAGAAAATCGCAAGAAATCTACCCAAAAATCCCCCAGAATAATTAAGTTCAGCAAGGTTATAAAATGCAAGGTCAACATACAAAAATCAGTCTTATTTCGTGCCTGTAATCCCAGCACTTTGAGAGCTGAGTCGGGCAGATCACTTGAGACCAGGAGTTTGCGACCAGCCTGGCCAGCATGGTGAAACTCCATTTATACTAAAAATACAAAAATTAGCTGGGTGTGGTGGTGCTACCTGTAATTCCAACTACTTGGGAGGGTGAGACACGAGCATCACTTGAACCCAGGAAGCGGAGGTTGCAGTGAGCCGAGATTGTGCCACTGCACTCCAGCCTAGGCAACAGAGTGAGACTCTGTCTCAAAAAAAAAAAATCAAAAATCAAAAATCAATCATATTTCCATATATTAATAAACATGAAAGCTGAAATTTAAAATACAATGCTATTTACAATTGCTCCAAAGAAAATGAAATACTTAGGTATAAATCTAACAAAATATATATAGGATCTATATACTGAAAATTACAAAATGCTAATGTAAAATCAAAGATCTAAATAACTGAGGAGACTTACTATGTTCATTGATGGGAAAATATAACATAGTAAAGATATCAATACTCCCCAAATTGATGTATAGTATAATGCAATTCCTAGCAAAATCTTAGGAAGGATTTTGTTTGTTTTTTGAGATGGAGTCTCGCTCTGTCGCCAGGCTGGAGTGCAGTGGCGCGATCTTGGCTCACTGCAACCTCTGCCTCCCGGATTCAAGCGATTCTCCTGCCTCAGTCTTCCGAGTAGCTGGGATTACAGGCGCGTGCCACCACGCCCAGCTAATTTTTGTATTTTTATAGAGACGGGCTTTCACCATGTTGGCCAGAATGGTCTTGATCTCTTGACCTCATGATCCACCTGCCTTGGCCTCCCAAAGTGCTGGGATTATAGGCTTGAGCCACCGCAGCCAGCGGTTTTTTGTTTCTGTAGATATAGACAAACATATTCTAAAATTTAAATGGAAAGGAAAAGTCCTAGGAGACCTAAAGCAGTTTTGTAAAAACAAAACAAAACAAAACAAAAAACAAGTAGAATTATGCCTCCCGATATTAAGGATAACTATATCACTATAGCAATTAAAACTGTGGTACTGATGAAGAAAGAGACATATAGACTAATAGAACAGAACAGAAAACGCAGAAATGTGTCCACACTAATATGCCCAAATGATGTTTCGCAATGATGCACAAGCAATTCAATAAAAGGAGGACAGCCTTTCCAATAAATGGTGCTAGAGCAATTGGGACTTCCATGGATGGGGAAGAGAAGGGGGAAGGGAAGCGGGACGAGAAGGAGGAAGAGATATCAACCTAAACCGCTTACTTTATACAAAAACTAGATCCAAATGTTATCACACACTTAAATGTAAAACGTGAAAGTATAAAACTTTTAGGAAGAAACTTAGAGAAAATCTTCAGGCATTGGCACCAGGTAGAGTTCTTAAACTTGACACCAAAAGCACGATCCACAAAAGGAAGAACTGCTATACTGAACCTCATCAAAATTAAAAACTTTCACTCTGTGAATAACCCTACAAAGAGGATGAAAAGACAAGTTAAAACCAGGGAGAAAATACTAGCAAATCACATATCTGACAAAGAACTAGTATAACGGACTCACCAAAATCTCACAAATCACCACTAAAGAACTTAACTAAATACCACCTGTACCCCAATAACTTAATAGAAAAATAAAAATAAAATGAAAGAGAAGAAAATAAGATATCTAGAAAAGTCTCAAGATATTAAAAAAATCTAACAGTAAAGATAACCAATTTGAAAATGGACAAAAGACACAAACAGACATTTCACTGAAAAGGAATTACGAAAGGCCAATAAGCGTGTGAAAAAATGTTGAACATCTTTAGCCATTAGGGAATGCAAGTAAACACCACAATAAAATATCACTACGGATCTCCTGGAATGACTACAATGAAAAAACTGATAACACCCTATCTGGCTAGAACACAAAGAAACTGGACCACTCATTTAATACTTATGAGAATGCAAAACTGTACTGACATGCTGGAAAACACTTTACCAGTTTCTTTTAAAACTAAACGCGTACTTACCAGATGACCCAGCAATTTTGCTCTTGGGAGTTTATCTGAGAGAAATAAAAACTTACGTTCATATGAAAACATGTACACAAATGTTCATAACAGCTCTTTTAGTTGAGCCAGAAACTGAAAAGAACCAAAATGTCCTTCAGTGGGTAAACAGCTAAACTGTGGTATACCCACACCACTGAATACTACTCAGCAATAAAAAGGAACAAAGAGTTAATATACACAACACAGATGAACTCGGAAATTGTTCTTTTGGGGCACATAAGAATAGTCTCCTGAGGCTGTGTCACAGGACAAAACAAAACACTTTTTTTAAAGAAATGTTTATGAATCAATCCAAATCTAGGTCTAGAGAGCCAACAGAAATCAGTCATATCCTCAAAGCATAAAAGAAATAAAAAAGGTAAAGAGTACTAAGATCCAGAAAATTAACAAGTAGTTAAAATTTTTGTTTCAGTCTGTCAAGATTATCCTTCCATTAAGCATCCAAAAATGTGAACTTTTATGACTTTGCTTATTTTCTTAACATCCGCAAATTCCTATTATCTATATTATCTCTACTTTTTCTACCCTAAATATCTTTTGCCCTCATTGTCCTTGTTTATAAAACCTACGTTTTCTCAATTACAATCATTTAAAAAAAAGTTTTAGCTTGTTGGCCCAAACTTTTTTTTTTTTAATACTCTTCCTGTAAATGTGCTTTTATATGATTTTCTTTTCTTTTCTTATTTTTGGAGACATGGTCTCCCTCTTACCCAGGCTAGAGTGCAATGATGCCATCACAGCTTACTGCAGCCTTGATCTCCCAGATTCAAGCAATCCTCCCACCTCAGCCTCCCAAGTAATGGTGGTGGTACACACCACCACGCCCAGATAATTTTTTTTTGTAAATTTTTTGTAGAGATGCAGTATCCCTATGTTTCCCAGGCTTGTCTGGAACTCCTGGGCTCAAGTGATCCTCCCACTTTGGCCTCAAAATGTGCTGGGATTACAGGTGTGAGTCACCACACCAGGCCTAATTTTCCGTACCTAACCAGGTATTATGGACTCTTTTGAGTCGGTAAGAACAATAAAAGTAATACTTCTTCAGTAAATAAATTATTTCCAAATGCCTAACAAAGCCACTTTTGTTAGTACACTGATAGTAGCAACATGAATTGCTACTATCTCATGGATTGCTTTTTTAAAAAAAATCAGAATTGATACTAGATTGTGGATTACTTTCGAAATATACTTTCGAGCACAGCGGCCAGGCACAGTGGCTTACGCCTGTGATCCCAGCACTTTGGGAGGCTGAGGCAGGCGGATCACGAGGTCAGGAGATAGAGACCATCCTGGCTAACACGGTGAAACCCCGTCCCTACTAAAAATACAAAAACAAAATTAGCCGGGCATGGTGGTGGGCACCTGTAGTCCCAGCTACTCAGGAGGCTGAGGCAGGAGAATGGTGTGAACCTGGGAGGCAGAGCTTGCAGTGAGCTGAGATCGCACCACTGCACTCCAGCCTGGACGACAGAGTGAGACTCCGAGACTCCATCTCAAAAAAAAAAAGAGAATAAAGAAAAAAAAAAGCATTCATTAAATTCTACATAAATCTTGTTTTCAAAGATTTTTTCAAAAAAAATTAATATAAATAAAACCATAAACTGAAGTCTTTTTTTGAGCTCTGTTGCCCAGGCTGGAGTGCAGTGAGTGGCATAATGTCAACAACTCACTGCAACCTTCACCTCCCAGGTTCAAGAAATTCTCTTGCCTCAGCCTCCTGAGTGGTACGACTGGTACTGAATGGTACGATTCTCAGCCTCCTGAGGCAAGAGAATCGTGCCACTACAGGCACATGCCACCACACCCAGCTGAATTCTGTATTTTTAGTAGAGAAGGGGTTTCACCACGTTGGCCAGGCTGGTCTTGAACTCCTGACCTCAAGTGATCCACCCACCTTGGCCTCCCAAAGTGCTAGGATTACAGGCGTGAGCCACTGTGCCCAGCCTAAACTGAAATCTTTGAAGAAAAAAAGCCAATAGTAGCTGTTAGAGCCTAAGTTTATAAAAATGTACAAAATGTGTGCCAGTAGAATGGGTCAGTGCAGGTGTTTTTGTTTATTTGCTGGGTTTTATGTTAAAGCAGACAAAAATCTCTTTTCTCATATGTAACTTTTTCAATCCACTTTTTTACCTGATAAAATTTGCCTTTATTTTAAATTTTAAAATTATGTTATAATGGAGGAATTATAAAATGTATTATTATTAACAGTCCTAATATTAAGAAGGAAAGTAAATAAAAGATCAACTCTGATACTCGTAATTTCAAATTCCCTTTTCAAAATTCTCCCAAGCAATGTAGAGAAACAGTAAGTTATGCTTGTGTAGTACTACCATGGGTAAGGTATGGCAAAAGTCAAAGGGTTTTTAAAAAAAGGAAAAAGAAAACTCAAGACTTGAGAAAGTTAGGACTAAGAAGGATAAAAACATAAAAGTTGTTCCTTCAGAAAAAAACAAATTATTTTATAATAATAAATACTAAAATCATACTTTAGTGAATATATAACAGATCATTAACAGAGTTAAAAACAACTTCAGAAGGTTTAGGGCAAAAGAGAAAGATAAGTTTAAGACAGCACTATCCAAGAGAAATATAACGTAAATCACATATATAATTTTACATTTTCCACTAGCCATATTTAGAAAAAATAAGAACAAGTAAAATTAATTTTATTTAACCCAACAAATCAGCTCAACATGTAATCTATATTAAAAAATTACTAATGAGAAATTTTACACATTTTATAAAATTTTGTTACTAAGGATTCTAACTCCAGTGTGTATTTTGTACTTAGCACAATCTTGATTCAGACTAGTCACATTTCTTTTTTTTTTGAGACAGTCTCACTCTGTCCCCCAGGCTGGAGTACAAGGGCATGATCTCAGCTCACTGCAACCTCTACTTCCCTGGCTCAAGCAATTCTCCTGCCTCAGCCTCCCGAGTAGCTGGGATTACAGGCACCCGCCACCACACCCGGCTAATTTTTGTATTTTCAGTAGAGATAGGGTTTCTCCATGTTGGCCAAGCTAGTCTTGAACTCCTGACCTCATGTGATCTGCCCGCCTCACCCTCCAAAAGTGCCGGGATTACAGGCATGAGCCACTGCGCCTGGCCGACTAGCCACATTTCATGTGCTCAGTAGTCCCATATGGCTAGTGGGTACCATACTGGACAATAAAGGTCTAAGAAACAGCTTGAGAAAACAGGAATATATCTACCTTCAGACCAAGAGATTAAATATTATAATCTAAAAGAATATAAAATCAATAGTTAACATATATACAATGCCACAACAGTGATATGGTTGTTGATCCCACTACATGAGCCTCTATGAAAGAGAATCAAAGGAAAACTGATTAAAGAACATTTGCCTCTAGAGAAAAGAATGTACACAGATAAAAGAAATGAACTGTGAAGTTCTTTTTATGCCAACCAATCTCCAAGGTTCTTTATATACAGTGTAGTATATAACTCCTCTAGAAATCATTAGCATTGTTAGTTTATGACAAGTACCTTCAAAGTACTCAATAAAAATATTTTTCATTTTCTTCACAATTTCACACATGATTTCTTCATTACATATTGGTATCAATTTCCCTTTTGCTATCATGTCCAGTATCATTCTGTTGAAACATTATTAACAAAAATAAAACCAACTCACATAGAAAGGGTTTCAGGATTTCTGAAGGGTTTCGAGTATAAAATACTAATTCAAATAGAGCGAAAAGTCCTAAGAAATATAATATTTCCATTTGGGAGTATGAGAAACAGAAACGGCAAATGTAGACACAGGACACTAATCTTGGCAGGGGTTGGAGGAAAACAAGCGTGTTGCTAAAGGAGGTAATAACGAAGTAACAACAGACCTCTTCAAAAACGATGATCCAGTATTCCATTCAAAGAAACTTTCAGGAATAGCAACCAACTCAGGCCCTCCCTTTCTAATTTCCTCAGGAATAAATATGTCTTTTCGTCCATATGGTGGAAAAGACAAGTGTTAGTGAGGAGAAAAGAGGGAGGCTATGAACCATCTCTGACCACTCCTTCCCCACCCACACAAACAAGCATACTCAAAGCCTGCCTTAAATGTGCCTTCAGGGCTGACATGATTTAGTAAAATATCATTGGCTAGAACAATCTCTAATCTTATCAACTCATGAAACTTCTTAAATGTAGTACAAAATCTCTTGCCATCTGACTTAAATTTTCAAAGGATCTTTTTGATTGCTGTGTTAATAACAGACTACAGAGGGCAAGGGTAGAAGCAGGAAAACCTGTTAAAAGGCTGCTGCCATTACCCAGCAAGAGATGATGATGGCTGTGGAGACAGTGAAAACTGGTTGAATTCTGGATATGTTTTAAAGTTAGAGCCAACAACTTCCTGAAGGAATGAATGTAGGATAAGAGGATAAGACAGCAAGAGTCAAGAATGACTCCAAGGTTTCTGGCCTGAGCAACTGGAAAGCTGACAGGAACTGAGATGAGGAAGGCTATGTGGACAGGGTAGGTATGAGAGAGCAGGTTTGGGAGGGAAAAGCAAGAATTCCATTTTGGAAATGTTGAGTGTGAGATGTTTAAGAGCCATTCAACATAGGCAACTGGATATAAAAATAAGGAGTTATGGAGAGAGATCTGGGCTGAAAAAATTCATTTGAGAGAAAATATTCAAAGCCACCAAACTAACAGAGATTGCTAAGGGAATGAGCATAGATAGAGAAGATAACCAAGGAGTGAGCCTTGGGATATTCCAATGTTTAGAGGTAGGCAAAAAGGAAAATCTACTAAGGAAGACTAAGGAGGAGCAGCCAATGAATTCTGAGGAAAACCAAGTAAACGTAGTAGCCTAAAAGGCAAGCTAAACAAGTATATCAAAGACAAGGAGAAAATAACTTTGTCAAACATAGATCATCACCCAACGTAATGACAGAACTGACTATTAGATTTAATAATGTCATTTGTTGGAAGACATTAACAAAAGCAATCTTAGCACAGTGGTAGGGGCAAAGCCTGATTAGAACAGGCTTAAGAGAGAACATGAGAAAGAAATTAGGACAAGTGCATTTAGACAATGCTTTAAGGGGTTCTACAGAAAGAGAGCAAGAAAGAGCAATTGAGGGAATATATTTTTATGATGAAAAAAGTAACAGTATGCTTGTATATTGATGGGAATTATCCAGAAGAGACGAATTGATGATATACAGAGAAGGGAGAATGGTAGGGCAATGTCCAGAGTAAATCTATAGGAGTTATCTACTACACTGTATATAAAGAACCTTGGAGATTGGTTGTCATAAAAAGAACTTCACAGTTCATTAACTAATGCATTAATCAGAGGACCTGGGACTATACAGAAACATAGAGAGTAAATCTATAGTAACACAAAGACAGCAGCAAGGTCTGTGAGTACAGATGTAGTCAATACATACATGTGGTGGCAGGAGTCTGTAAATGTTCTTCTGACTGCTTGCATCTTACAATGAAGTAGAAATCAGGTCCATCAACTGAGAGTGAGTATGAGGAAGAGGGTTGGAAGTTTGAAGAGAAAAGCAAGGGTACAAACTAAGTCATCTATGAGAGGGGAGACTGAATGGACTAAGAAAATAGAGTACAACCCCGTCTCTACTAAAAATACAAAAAAAAAATTAGCCGGGCGTGGTGGCAGGCGCCTGTAGTCCCAGCTACTCGGAGAGGCTGAGGCAGAAGAATGGCGTGAACCCAGGAGGCGGAGCTTGCAGTGAGCCAAGATTGCGCCACTGCACTCCAGCCTGGGCGACAGAGCGAGACTCCGTCTCAAAAAAAAAAAAAAAAAAAATAGAGTATAATTGCCAGACAATATTCAGGGCAAGAAACCTGAGGTTTCTTACCATGAATTTAAAGTGAGAGCAGTTATCATAGTTGTATTTTTCTTCAGTCACTTTCAGCTGCACAGATGTAGATATGAAGTACTCAAAGAGTTGATTTACCTAAGATTGAGGTTTTGCCAACTAATTATGAAGAGGCCAGAAAGGAGCAAGTGAGTTGAGGGCATATGCAATATGACTGGCAATTCAATTATACAAGGTAAGAAAGGAAGAAAGGAAATCAAGGGGGCAAGGTACAGTGAAAAGGGAATAGAATCAGTGGACTGACAGTTTCAATGACAGTGAGGAATTGTTGAGTTGAAGTACCAGGTAGAATGGGCTGAAAAGACAGCAGTCAGAAAGAGCTTAGAAAAAATGAAGAGGTTTCAAGTTATTGGTAATAACAAGGTATATGAAATGACCATGAAGCCAGGTGTGGTGGCTCACACTTGTAATCCCAGCGCTTTGGGAGGCCAAGAAAGGAGGACTGCTTGGGGCCAGGAGTTTCAGACCAGACTTGGCAACACAGCAAGACCCCATCTTTACAAAATATCTTTTTTAATGCATAAAAAAGATAGGACCATGAAGTGCCTTAAATGGGCTAGACAGTAAGATCATTAAAGAAGACATTTAGAAATTAAGAGGTCACAGTATTAGAGGGACCATAGTGATATATATTGAAATTATCAAGAATTAAAAGAGACTTCGTGTTAGAAGAATGACAGTGAGCCAGGAGCTAAACTAGTCAAGAAAAGAGAAGGTGTAACCCAGGTTGCGGTAGATGCCAGCAAACATGAGGATTTACAGACAATATAACCTGTTAATAGACAAGTTTTAAGGAGAACAAGAGAATGGTGGACAACTGCCCCATCTCCAGGCTCCTGGTTCCAGTCAGTGGAACCAGGTTCCCTCTTGACTCCTGTTCAAATGGAGTAGGTCAGAGCAGGAAAATGGTTTGTTTGTTTGTTTGTTTGCTTGTTTGTTTTTAGAGACAGGGTCTCACTATGTAGCCTAGGCTGGCCTTGAACTGGGCTCAGGGATCCTCCTGCCTCCATCTCTCAAGTAGCTGGGACTGCAGGTGTATACTACCATGCCTGGCCAGGAAATGTAGTTTCAAGTCTCAGTACATAGGACTCCCCACTGATCCTTGATGACATTATCAGAAAAAAATGAAATATTTAATTGCCAATGTATAAGACAGCCACAGGGGAAGCAGCATCCTCAGCAAAGTACGAAGTAGACAAAATGTTCAGAGAAAGAACAAACAAGGATACAGGAAATTTTGCTGATGATAGACTGTGAATTCCACTGGGTTGCACAATGGCAAGATTTCAAGAGTTGAAGAGGATTGAAAAAAATAGTAAATACACCAAACCTTGTGGGGACATGAGTATCACCTAGAAGACTGATAGTAACTGACATAAAAAGGGAAAAGGGATAAAGAACATAATGAGATTAGTCCTGGTGGACTGATACAAGTAGCAGTGTCAAAGCTATGAATATTGGAGGAAGGAATGTGGTATTTGAAGCTCCCTATCAATGGAAGACAACAGTTTGGGGAATCATGCTCTTGGTCTCAGTACACAGGGCCTCCCCATAAACCTTAATAATGGCTTGCAAAGAAACTGTAATGCACTTGTAAGGTGTTATAGAATTTTTTGAAACTAATAAGGAGGTTAGAATAGTGCTTAGCATCTAATAAGCACTCACAGATAGGCTTTCATTAGCTAATCAAATGTAAAATATAAGTATTGTATCAAAAAAAGATTCATTTATAGATTCCTTTCCTCAGCTATTAACGAATGGGTTTCCCAAGTGATTTCAAGAAAACCTGTACCAAAAAAAAACTCAGAAAACTCATTTGAGAAAAAGGAGGAAGTCTTTGAGAAGGTAAAGTCCTATATAGTGTCCATCAATCTGATAACTGGCTTCTCTAAAAAAGCACCACCAGCGGTGGGGCACAGTGGCTCACACCTGTAATCCCAGCACTTTGGGAGGCCAAGGCGGATGGATCACCTGAGGTCAGGAGTTTGAGACCAGCCTGGCCAACATGGTGAAACCCTATCTCTACTAAAAATACAAAAATTAGCCGAGTATGCTGGCACATACCTGTAGTCCCAGCTACTCGCGAGGCTGAGGCAGGAGAATCGCTTGAACCCGGGAGGCGGAGGCTGCAGTGAGCCGAGACTGCGCCATTGCACTCCAGCCTGGGCGACAGACAGAGCGAGACTCTGTCTCAAAAAAAAAAAAAAAATTAGCTGAATGTGATGGCACACACCTACAGTGCCAGCTACTTGGGAGGCTGAGGTGGGAGGATCACCTGAACCCGGGAGGTCGAGGCTGTAGGGAGCCAAGATCTCGCCACTGCACTCCAGCCTAGGTGACAGAGTGAGGCCCTGTCTCAAAAAAAAAAAAAAGAAAGAAAGAAATTTAAGAACATTCAGGGCTGGGTGGGAGCAATGTCTCACATCTGTAAATCCCAGTGCTTTTGGGAGGCCAAGGTGGGAGGATTGCTTGAGCCCAGGAGTTCAAGGCTGCAATAAGCTATGATTGCGCCACTGCACTCCAGCCTGGAAAACAGAGGAAGATCCTGTCTCTAAAATAAAGAAAAAGAATAATATTCAGCACAAACTGTCTCAAGTTTTCTCACCTCTAATAAACAGACTCTCTTACAGTATATATACAAAAACTGTGAATGCTCCTATTATGTTGTTTTCTGGCCATTTTTACAGTTATTTTCTTGACTAAATAGTTTTTGTTTGTTTGTTTTTTGAGACAAGAGGTCTCACTCCATCACCCAGGCTGGAGTGAAGTGGCGCAATCTCCACTCACTGCAACCTCCACCTCCTGGGTTCAAGTGATTCTTATGCCTCAGCCTCCCAAGTAGCTGGAATTACAGGCACGCACCACCATGCCCAACTAATTTCAGTATCTTTATTAGAGACGGGGTTTCACCATGTTGGCCAGGCTGGTCTCAAACTCCTGACCTCATGTCATCTGCTCGCCTTGGCCTCCCATAGTGCTGGGATTACAGGCGTTAGCCACTGTGCCAGGCCAACTGAATAGTCTTTATCAGTCTCTGCTTAACATCTTCCTTAACCTCCCTGCAATCTGATTTATATTACCATTCTTAGTGTACTGAAACTGCTTTAATGTGGTCAGTGACCCTCACACCACCAAGCCAAAAGATTCTTTCTCTATTCTCATTCTCCTCGAACTCTGTATTGGACTATGTCCACCTCTGTGCCCTTCTTCCTGAAACCTCCTTGGCTACCTAGAAGCAACACTATCCTGAATCTTCCTATTCCTCTCTCTCTCTCTGACCTTTCCCTTAGAAAATCTCTTCCTTTGGATTCTGAGACAAACTTTTCCATCTTCCTTTTACCTCTCCTACTGTTCCTATTAAAGTATCTTTTTCACTTCTACCCCTGAAATGTAGGAACCCCAAAAGTTTAAGTTGAGTCCACTGTTCTTCTCTTATTTTCTTTTTATTTTTTGAGACAGAGTCTGTGTCACCCAGACTGGACTGGAGTGAAGTGGCACAATCACAGCTCACTGCAGCCTCAATCTCCCAAGCTCAAGCGATCCTCCCCACTTAAACTCCCAAGTAGCTGGGACTACATGAGTGTGCCACCAAGCCTGGATAATTTTTTTTTTTTTTTTTAAGAAATGGAGTCTCACTATAATTGCCCAAGATGGTCTTGAACTTCTGGGCTCAAGCTATCCTCCAGCCTCGGACTCCCAAAGTGTTCGGATTACAGGCGTGAGCCACTGCACCCAGCTCTTTTTTATATTCTCATAGGGTCAGGCATGGTGGCTCACGCCTATAATCCCAGCACTTTGGGAAGCCGAGGCAGGCGGATTGCTTGAGGCCAGGAGCTCAAGACCAGCCCGGCCAACACGGTGAAACCCCATCTTTACCAAAAAATACAATAATTAGCCAGGCATGGTGACATGTGCCTGTAGTCCCAGCTACTCGAGAATTGCTTGAACCCAGGAGGCGGAGGTTGTGGTGAGCCAAGATTGCGCCACTGCACTATAGCCTGGGTGAGAGAGTGAGACACTGTCTCAAAATAAAAATAAAAATAAAAGATTCTGATAGTCTCTTTTAAGGTTCATTCATCCAATTAAGTATTTATTGAGCATCTACCATCAACCAGGTTCTGTTTGGGTTGCTTAAAATAGTGAACAGAACAGACCAAAAAAAAATCCTCTGTCCCCATAGTGAAATAATTCTATGCTACCAAGCACACTCAAAACTATCTTCCCCTAAATACTATTTTAAACACATCACTCTCGTGACTTGAAAACAACAATAACAACCTTGCAATGATTCCCCTCTTATCAGCCACATCTAATTTTCTATGCCTTAGTCCAAAACACTTGATAATCATTTTCTATTGTATCCATACAGGTTCATTTTCCATTACTCTCTGATTCAAGGGAATTCCAGGCAGGCCAATCTTCTGATTACCCCTCAAACACATTCCTTATATTTCTATGTGGTCAAGTGACTACTGAAAATATACGTTTAGTACTTAGACATTGTTTTACAAGTGTACTGAATTAATAGAGAAATTCAAAGATGAATGATTTTGATTCCTTCAAATGCATAAAAATAGCAAACACTTACACAAAGCGACTGTGTGCCAAACACTATTCCAAGCACTTTATATACATTAACCCATTTATTCCACACAACAATCCTGGTATCTCCATTTTACAAATGAGGAAGCTGAGGCCCAAAGACGGTAAAGTAACAACCTAGGTCTCACAGATAGTAAGTGGGAGAGCCAACATTCATATGTAGGAAGCCTGGTTCCATACTACCTAGCATACTCCCAGCAGAAGTAATAAAAACAAATAGAGCTCAAAACTGAAACTGAAAACTATATTCGACTATAAAAAGTTACGTATAATAAGTTAATCCTTTACTCCAAATAATGAAGAACGGTATTTCCTCTAATATGTCAAGTTTAAATTATAGAATTTAATAGTATATAGTAAAAACCACAATCTACAAACATGAATACACCATATATCATTCAGAGTTCCCCAAAGCTGCTGAAAATACTTGCTAGGCATGACAAAGAATATATGGTGACACAGGTCTAACTTGTGTTCTTTTGTTAGCATGCATATATTAAAGTATTTTGCTGTCATCCTTGCTTTCATCAGAATCAAAATAGATTTGAATACAATCTTTAAGGTTTTTGTTTGTTTGTTTTTGAGACGGAGTCTTGCTCTGTCACCCAGGCTGGAGTGCAATGGCATGGTCTTGGCTCACTGCAACCTCCGCCTCCTAGGTTCAAGTGATTCTCCTGCCTCAGCCTCCCGAGTAGCTGGGATTACAGGCACATGCCACCACGCCCGGCTAATTTTTCTATTTTTAGTAGAGACAGGGTTTCACCATGTTGGCCAGGCTGGTCTCGAACTCCTGACTTCGTGATCCACCCGCCTCAGCCTCCCAAAGTGCTGGGATTAAAAGACTGCCAGCTTTACTGTTTGGAAGCAAAATTCACACGTAGGACTAGGTCCCGTATGACAGAAAAAAATTTAGGAGAAGCAAAAAAACTCCCCAAAGCATTTAACTCATATAGGTACTCTTCAACCTATCACCAACTTTATGGCTAAAGGAGCTTTTAAAAGGTTTCTAAGGACTCATAGAGAATTCAATTATTTTATAACTGATTACATAAAATTAAAATCCAAAGGCAGAGGTTCTTTCATAAAACAATCCTGACATATTAAAAGATAGGGAGTGCCTAACTACAACATTATCATTTTCTTTCCAGTTTCCCCTGCTCTTTAGGCAGAGAAAAGACATGAATTTGTCAGGTTTTGAGATGGAGAGATTAAAACAAACCAGGACACGGATGCTAGTTTGATTTGGGAAAGTCTAGACTGTATGTAGCCTTTCCAACTAGTAATGACAGCCTAACTGGAAAAGAAAAGGTATATAGATAAAGGCAGCCAAAAAAACAATGCCATCAATGCCTTAGGCAAAAATCCACAGCAGCTACTATTCCCCGCTTTATTTTCTGCCTCTCCTCCCTTTTCCTGGGTAAGGAAAGCACCCAAAGCACCCCCAAGGCCACTCACAGAAAACCAATTTCTTCCCAAGCACTGTATGAGTTAAAAAAAAAAAAAACATAAACTATTAATAATTTGAGGTTAATTCTATTTAATCTCAAATGTTTCAACTGTTTGGAAAAGATCTTTCAAACAGGGAGTCGTTTTCTCCTCTCCTCACCCACAGCAACCCACTATGACACTCATAAAGTCATCCCATACTCCAAGGGATTAACTACAAATTTCCTGGGGAAAACACTGGATTTGGCAGCTATCACTGAAGATATTCCCAAATACTAAGGTTCTCCTATATACCCCATATTTGATATTTTCTTTCCTCCCACATACACTGGTGACAACAAGAAAGATGTATAATCCTTCTCAAGATTCTCTACACAATGGAGATCTCAACTCAAATCCAAAATTAAAACACGAAAACCCTGTTAAAACAAACCCCCCAAGGAGAAGGCAATGGCTTTCTATTCTAGTGTTCATTTTCAACAGCACACACGACCAGCTAAATAAGCAAGTTTTAAAACGTCAAAAATATTTCTGTCGTATTACTGGAATGAAAGAGGTCTAAGGATAGAGGCGATGCCAATGAAAAACAGATTATTTCCCAATAATGTACTATGTTGCATCATCTTAATCATTGAGTATTTCCCAAGTCACTAAAAGGTCCATGGCATTATGATAGGTCCTATATTTTATAATAACAAGAAAGAAAATGGTAAAATTAAGTTTAATTTTAAAATTATAAGCACAGTTGAGATGTTTTCAGACTCAACTGTGGGAAACTTTGAGATCCACATGCTAAATACAGTAGAGGAGGAATACCTGAGACATTGAAGGAAGCATGAAGATAATAAGTGGCAATACAGTATTATTCATCTACCTCATTTACAAAGCGAGAAACAAGAAACCTACTTTTTTCCCCCAGCTTTAAAATAAAATGTAAAATTTTCCTTCACAAAACAAAGTATGCTATCCAGAAATACACAACAGACCCAGAAAGTTGGCTTAATGCAGGGTCTACAAACCAAAACAAAGAATAAAAAAAAACTTCAAAGGTCGCAGAACTTAAAAAAAAAATTCCAGCCAAAACATATACAGCTGATGTTTAACCAGACCTATTTTTTAAATTACCTGTGCAAAACAAAGATATCGAAGTAAATGAAAGGATAAGTTTTCATTTCACAATCTCCCTGTATACTTCCTCAGCCTGCGGACCTACCTTTATTTATCCTTAAAGGGAGCTGGTAGCTAGAAATATTTAATGCCCTACTTCATCAGAATTTTCTTTAGCTCTGATCAGGCCATTACTAAAGTCATCCAGTAATATTTACTGGTTATAGTATTCAAATGTGAGTAGTCTCCTAATAATCATTCTGAACTAATACACACATAGGAAGCAGGTAAGGCCTAAATTTCTCTTTTACAAATGAAGTATGTTCATTTCTCTTACTGTAATAAAGACAATATTTCTTTATTTTCCAAGCTCCTATTCTCCAGTGAATAGCTTTAAAATCATTCAAAAACACTGGTAGCTATTTTCTACTAAACTTTTTTTTTTTTTTTGAGACAGAGTTTCACTCGGTAGCCCAGGCTGGAGTGCAGTGGTGCCATCTTGGCTCACTGCAACCTCTGCCTCCCGGGTTCAAGCAATTATCCCAGCCTCAGCCTCCCGAGTAGCTGGGATTACAGGGGCACACCACCATGCCCAGCTAATTTTTGTATTTTTAGTATAGACAGGGTTTCACTATGTTGGCCAGGCTGGTCTCAAACTCCTGACCTCAAGCAATCCTCCCACCTCAGCCTCCCAAAGTGCTGGGATTACAGGTGTGAGCCACCACACCACGACTACTAAAACTTTTTGAGGCTGTTATTTGAGTAATCATCTATCACTTCCTTCGCAACAGCTGGGCTTGGATAACAAATTACAGTTTGCTATCAAAGATCAAAGACAAATAGACCACATTTCCTCAGTTCTCTACTCTTCAAAACCTGGTGTCACTTTAGGGCATGAGGGACTAAGAGAAGATGGAATCAATTATCTGACAAATCCTGTAGAATTTCCATCCTAACATCTCTCAGAATAGCTCCTTACCTCAGTGGCTTGGTCTCTAATTTTTCAAACAAAACTCAACTGTCAACCCCAAAATATGCTGCATACTACTAAAAGACTAATCTTTCTGAAAACCACTTTCATCATGTTTTCTCCTGCTCCCTACCAACCTCTACTGGCTTCTTATTGTTTAGCAGATTAGATTCAACCTGACACTAATACACCTTTCATAATCTAGCTCTACCCTACTAATACAAATTTATCTGCCACCATTCCCAGTAATTAACACTTTATTCCATTGAGATCAGACTCCTTACATCCCTCTCACATCATGCTGGCCCCTACCAAGTGTTTGCTCATTCTTTACTGTGGTCTGTCTCCTCCACAACGCATATTGAAACTAATTGCCAGTGTGATGGTATTAAGAGTCGAGGCCATTAAGAGGTGATTAGGTTATGAGGGCTCTACCCTCATCAATGATAATGCCATAGTAATGGAAGTAGGTTCCTGATAAAAAGCAAGTTCTGTCCTCTCTGTTCTTGTTCGCTCACCCTCTCTTGCTCTTCTACCTTACACGATGGGATGACACAGCATGAAGGCCCTGCCAGATGCCAGCGCCATGTTCTGGTTCTTCCCAGTCTCCAAAACCATGAGCCAAATACATTTCTGTTGATTATAATTATCCAGTCTGTGGTATTCTGTTATAGCAGCATAAAATGAACTAAGACATGCTTCCATTCCCTATATAGAACGTACATAATGTTCTCCTTCTGGATATGCTAGCCTATACAAACAGTACACAATCTTTATTCAAGTCTCATCTTCTTCAGGAAGCCTCACTCCTAGGACTTTAGTCTGAAGATATCCCTATACAAACAGACTGGACTCATACTACATGTAGCACACATTATTTGTACACTGCTTTGGACAGTGCTAATTATATCATTATGAAAGTATTCCTGACAAGATAAACTCTACGAAGAAGTTGTGCCAAATTTTCCAAGAAGTGGTTCCATAAGCAAAGTCTGTTCGAAAAACTGATTAAAGCTGGGTGCAGTGGCTCAGGCCTGTAATCCCAACACTTTGGGAGGCCGAAGCGGGCAGATCACCTGAGGTCAGGAGTTCAAGACCAGCCTGGCCAACATGGTGAAACCTTGCCTCTACTAAAAATACAAAAACTTAGCCAGGTGTGGTGGCGGGCACCTGTAATCCCAGCTACTCAGGAGGCTGAGGCAGGAGAGTCGCTTGAACCCGGGAGGTGGAGGTTGCAGTGAGCCAAGATCACACCACTGCACTCCAGCCTGAACAACAAGAGCAAAACTCCATCTGAAAAAAAAAAAAAAAAAAAAGAAAAGTTGATTAAATAATCCTGATTTTGGCAGGGCACGGTGGCTCACGCCCGTGATCCCAGCACTTTGGGAGGCTGAGGCAGGTGGATCACCTGAGGTCAGGAGTTCGAGACCAGCCTGGCCAACATGGTGAAACCCTGTCTCTACCACAAATATAAAAATTAGCTGGGCATGGTGGCACACACCTGTAGTTCTAGCTACTTGGGAGGCTGAGGCAGGAGAACCGCTTGAACCCAGAAAGCAGAAGTTGCAGTGAGCCAGGATGGCACCACTGCCACTTTAGCCTGGGTGACAGAGTGAGACATCATCTCAAAATAAATAAAGACATTTTATTATATCACGGCAGAGTGGCTCACACCTGCAATCCCAGCACTTTGGGAGGCTGAGATAAGAGGATCACTTAAGCCCAGAAGTTTGAGACTACCCTGGGCAACAGGGTGAGATCCCATTTCCATAAAAAATAAGAAAATTAGCTGGGCATGGTCCCGTGCCTGTAGTCAGAGCAACCTGAGAGGCTGAGGTGGGAGAATTGCTTGAACCCAGGAGTTCAAGGCTACAACGAGCTAGGATCGTGCCACTGCACTCCAGCCTGGGCAACAGAGACCATCTCAAAAAAAAAAAAAAAAAGAAAAAAAAGTTCTAGTACGAATGAAACAATGTAATGACTAAGATTTGATACTCTTTGAAGCTGAGTAACAGCTACATGGTGGTTCATATCTACTTTTGTACTTGTTTAAAAATACCAAAAGTTCCTTTTTAAAAAAGTACTAATAACGTCTTTATATCATTTTAAATGACAAAACCAAAATATAACATTTTCTTTACCCAAAGAATACATAGGTCCCTCCTGACAGTAAGAAAAATGCTTGCAGAAAGATTTAATGCAGAATCCTAATTCTCATCTAAGAATTAATAAAAGTTAGAGGAAAAAATATAATCAAATAGAAGGGATTTCCATGAAAAGAAAAGTTAATCCTAACCACTAAAAGCAACACTGTTTATATTATAAATCTTCATTCAATTAGAGCATTCACAAGAGGGTCCACCCAAATAACTGATGAAAATTTAAAACTTCAGAAAAAAATCTTAAGCAAAATATGGGAAGCAGAAAATAAAGGGGAAAAAAGGAGAAAAGTTGCTACAACCAATGTTCAACAACCCAAATCAGCCAATGGTATTTTAGAAAATTCACAATCTGAAAACACCTGATGCTCTAAGGGAATGGATTAAAAGGTTCTTAAATAATCAGAAAATTAGCACTTCCACTCTATTCCAAACACTGAAAAACATGCTCAGAAAATTTCAGATATTGGGATTAATGACCATGTATGTGTTTGTTGCTATTAAGAAATGCTCCACCCCTTTGAAATTTTAGTCTAACTGCTTTTCAAAATTCAATCACTATTTTGCCTACATCATTCACTAACTGCTTCCAAAAGCAGTAATATAAGATCTGCTAATTTTTTTTCTTTTTGTTTTTGGAGACAAAGTCTCACTCTGTCACCCAGGCTGGAGTGCAATGGTGCAATCTCAGATCACTGCAACCTGTGACTCTCAAGTTCAAATGATTCTCTTGCCTCAGC
Source organism: Symphalangus syndactylus (assembly GCF_028878055.3). Taxonomy (NCBI): domain Eukaryota; kingdom Metazoa; phylum Chordata; class Mammalia; order Primates; family Hylobatidae; genus Symphalangus; species Symphalangus syndactylus. The sequence continues at coordinate 125,466,852 of NC_072428.2, forward strand.
CTCCCGAGTAGCTGGGATTACAAGCACGTGCCACCACATCCGGCTAATTTTTGTTTTAGTAGAGATGGGGTTTCACCATGTTGGCCAGGCTGGTCTCGAACTCCTGACCTCATGATCCACCCACCTTGGCCTCCCAAAGTGCTGGGATTACAGGCGTGAGCCACCGCGCCCAGCCACATCTACTATTTTTAAGGGAATGCATTTTATTGTTCTAATTACACTGCTTTTTTGCCTTGACATTTTTTCCAAACTGGTTTTAGGCATATCCACAAGCCAATTTTGACTATTTTGATTTCAAATTCTACTCCATAATTGCTTTAAAACTCAAGAGGTGAGATTTTAGTAGCCATACTTTAAAAACGTTGTTTTTGAACAGTTATCTGACATACACACCTATACAAATAGCGAGACTTATCCTAATAGCAATACATCATCTGCCCATCACCCAAAGCAATTAAAGCTTAAAACAGGACAACCCTCCTGTATAAACAGAGTTTAATAATAAAGAAGCCGTACTTGAGGCTGGGCACAGTGGCTCACACCTGTAATCCCAGCACTTTGGGAGGCTGAGGCAGGCAGATCACAGGTCAGGAGTTCGAGACCAGCCTGGCCAACATGGTAAAACCCTATCTCTACTAAAAATACAAAAATTATCTGAGTGTGGTGGTGGGCATCTGTAATCCCAGCTACTCGGGAGGCTGAGGCAGGAGGATTGCTTGAACCCAGGAGGCAGAGGCTGCAGTGAGCCGAGATCCTGCAGCTACACTTCAGCCTGGGTGACAGAGCAAGACTCCGTCTTGAGGAGTGAGGGGCGGAGAAAAAAAGCCATACTCACAAATAAACCTGTTAAGATGAAAAATAAACTCATACTCAAACTGTGTTATACCATTCTTAAAGTTAGGTTTTCCTACCAAGTAAAAGTAATCATCTTCTTTTTAGTAGCTTATAATTTCTCTCTTCTGATAAAAGAAAAATATGCTGCTAAAATCTAAGTACTAAAATCTAAGGAGACAAAATAGTGGTGAAATTTTCGATAAACTTTATAATTAATGAAAGAATCCTATCATAAAAAAGAAATGTGTCACAGAACCAGTTAGATTCTATTATAGTAGAAAAAGTTGACATTTACCACATCTTTTCTAATAAAGAAGTCCACATAAAAAGATTAAAAACAATTGTGAAGTTCTTTTAGAAAACCACTAAACGCATGATTAAAAAGTCCCACATATCTTCTTTCCTTGCATCATAAAAATAACTGGGTAAATTATGCTAGCTTTTAAATTTGTGTACTCTCAACTTTTGAGAAAAATATGTATATACTACAATCTTTAAAATATTGAGGATATTGTCATCTTTTATTCAGGAATGGATATTTGCAGATTTTTCCTAATATCTTTGAGGTAACATAAAATATTATAAAATCTCAGAATGTGTTAAACAAGTTTTATCCAATACATGCTATTCCAGTGGGATAAAAACCATTTACAAGTTCCATTTAGATTAAGAAATCCTTTGAGAAAAGTATGTAGTACATTCTAGTTATACTGTTTCTAGAACAGCAAAAATCTCTATAACCTATTTCCCTACTGTTTTCTTCGGAACCAAATGAGCTGAATGTAACTTCCTTCACAAAGAGTCAAGATGGTATTACAGTTACTGTCAGAGACCTAACTAACTGAATTTTCACCAGAGGCTGAAGTTTTCACAAATTAAAACCATTTTACTTAAATGATCTATAAAAAAAAAACACTAAGTTTAAATATATTTAATTGAGTACTATTTGCAGTCACATTAGAGAATTTAATTTTAGGCCTGGCATGGTGACTCACGCCTGTAATCCCAACCCTCCGGGAAGCCAAGGTGGGCAGATCATGAGGTCAGGAGTTCAAGACCAGCCTGACCAACATGGTGAAACCCAGTCTCTACTAAAAATACAAAACTTAGCCAGGCGTGGTGGCACACGCCTGTAATCCCAGCTACTCAAGAGACTGAGGCAGGAGAATCGCTTGAATCCGGGAGGCAGAGTAAGCCAAGATCGCACCACTGCACTCCAACCTGGGTGACAGAGCGAGACTCTGTCTCAAAAAAAAGAAAAGAAAAAGAAAATTTAATATTTTTCTCATACAAAACAACAAAAAGATAAATTTATTAAACTGAAGAATATGGATTCCTTTTAAAGACAAGAGTAGGGAGGGGAAAAAAGGGAAGATTTCTAAATCCAAACTGCTTAAATTGGTAAGATATTTTTTCATTCCTTTAAAGCACACAAAATCATTTTTAAAATAAGACTCCTCTAAAGCTAGGAGTCCATCCTCTGGCAACACCCTTTCTTTAACAAAGTAATGAATTGCAAGTTATCGCTGGTACTCCCATTTAGACTCATGTTAAAGGGCATTACAAAAACAATTTTATTTTTCTGCACTTTGTCATCTGATTATCTCATCCTAATTTTATAATAGGCCAACTTGAAGCGATTCATGTTGAAAACCTTCTTACAGAAATAATCTATTGATCTCAAGAATTCAACTACTGAACCTGGCAGAAGGTATTCCAAATTATCAAAAGAAACCATGAAAATATGAAGCTTCAGTGTTCATGACGTTAGATCAAAAAACTTAAACCACGCAAAAATATTTAGAAATCTCAGCTCCCTATTTCCTATCAAAATGTTAAAGAACTTTAGATATCTTTTTCAAACGTACTAAAGAGACAAAAGTAAATTCCTTTTGACTTCAGAGGGCTGAAACGAAGAATTCAGTAACTGCAGGCAAAAATTATGGAGGGGAAAGAATTACTTGAGAAAATATTTCGTGAGACAAATACCTTTTTTAGAAAAAAAGATGTATTAAAATCACTCCCTTCTACCAGACAAACAGTCCTCTCCTAGAACTCACTGCTTACAATTCAGCCAAGTATGACTGCCAAGAGTTTCTAAATCTGTGTTAGGATTGTTCAAAGTGGAAAGCTTCTCCACCAGTGTATTACAACAAAAGTATATTTTTTAGAGTTAAAGATCAACTATTAAATACACTCCTACTGATAAACTAAATGTAAGTGATTTAAAAAAAAAAACAAAACTCAAGCTGTAACTTAGGACAAAGTTTGCCATATAAATTGCTTGCAGTTCTAAGAGTAGGTATTTATTTGGTCCCCCAAATTGGGGCTTAAGTGGCTGAAAGAAAAAGGTTTTATAAACAGCTTTTCTAACCTTAGTTTACGTTTGGTAAAACAGACCATTTATCACAATCAAGTGAACATAATGCCAAATGTTAAGATTCCAAATTTTACAGGTAAAATTTGTAAAAATTACAATAAGCCAGTAATGGACTGCCACATGAGACTGTCACTGATTTTAAACATTTTTACATATATCTTAAGAATACAATGTCATGTATGTCATGTTTAAACTTGGGATGTATGTATTTGAACTATGTAATCCTGGTTGCTTTTCTGGTAATTCTTTATCTCACAGTGGTCTGATTATAGCCAGGGCTGCTTCTTTCCATTTTACCATTAGTCAGTACATCTTAATTTTGCTTTCACCAAAACATGGACATCATAAGCCACCTCTTGCTCCCAATTTTCTGCTTTTTACTGTAGATAACAATGACAGTGAGTTCCACCAAATGCATGTATGTGCACAGCTTTGTCATTCTTTTCCCAGCCCCCTTCTTTTCTATGGGAAAAATACGAGGAACTTAGGTTTATATAAAAATATCGACTTTTCTTTTGCATACATAACTACTGGATTTTCAAGAGAAGACAATTTATTCAGATAACTATCATTTAGAAATGTCAAGAGAACTTCTCAAATCCAAAAATAAGAAGAAAATCTGATATTAACTGGAGAGGAAATTTCCACTCAAATCATAAATAAAATGTCATTAATTAAGCTGAACATCAATAAAACTCAGTCAAAAATCAAGTTTCAATAAAGAACCCACACATAACCCACATGTAATCAAAATATCACTTATATTTGCTAGCGGAGTTCACAGATGAATTCTGTATGTGCGCCAGATTTATCTTACTGTGTAATGCTGGGGTTAATATTTGTTGGTATAAATCAGGGCCCACACTAAGTGTCCTGGGGAGAGGCAATCCAAAGAACGCTTAGTAGCATGATAAAACCAGTCCAAAATGAAAAAAAGAAAAAAACCACGTCCTAACACAACAGAGCGAATAAGTGACAAATAGATCACAGAAAGCAAAAAGAAAACGGTCCCCTCCGGAATAGCCTGAATAAAAGATCTTTACTCATAACGTTTAATAGTATCCTACCTCGCTTCATTCACTTCCCAACTTCCTTTACTTTTCAAGGGCCACCACAGGGCATCCCTTTTTCTGGAAATGTATATTGAAAGGATCTGTACAGGAAAGAGGGAAGGAACGGACAATTCTCAAGAAGGCTGAGAAACAGGTGGGTTAGCAGGAGCAGGAGCATAATCTAGATACTTAAGGGGCAGCTCTAAGATGACAGATGTGGTGGAAGGAAAGACTGCAAATCGGAAGCAGCTCTAGTGTGGCAGATACACTGTGGGCTGATTGCAAGCACCAGAGGGGGGCAAAGGCTAACTCCAGAGTGGTAGCAGTGGAGCAAAAAAACAAGCAGCAGGACGAGTGGGCAATGAGCAGTGGGATTAATGAGCAGCAGCAGCAACACGGGTCAGAGTGGAAGTGATGGCTTTGGTCTTGGGAGACGGGGCCAGTGGGAAAGGACGTCAGACAGGGAACAGGGGATTGGGGAAACAAGGACGACCGAGACCTAAGAATCCTGCCCCGGTGAAAATGCAGGGAGAAAAGCTGGAGACCAAAAGCCGCCTCGGCTCCCCAATTAAAGAAATTCTCGAAGGAGAGTCGCTGCTTGCCGCCGCGCTGCCTTCTGACCCGCTCCCTTTTCCTGATGGTAACTGCTGTGGCGTAAAGGGGAGAGGGAGGAAGAGGAGGAGGAGGAAGAAGACCAAGGAGGAGTAGGGTGAAGATGAGGCGGGGGGTGGGGAGAAAGGGGGGTGCGGCCTGTACAGTCCCAGCGAAGCCTCCGCTCTCTCGTAGCCGGTCAGCCCCGGGTTTCCCCTAAGCCCAGCCCCGCATAGACTCACCCGCCTGCCTTGCCTCGCTTTTCCCTCAGCTGACTCCACGCGCTGCCGCGTCCTCACAAGAAACCACTGAACGAGCGTCGGGGAAAAAACTCTTCAGAACCGGGTCTGATTGCTTCAGCGAGTCCGACCTTTACGGCTGAGAGACAGACTCTCAGCTTTCGGTGGGTTCCACAGCCAGACAGGCCACCATCTTACATTAGGGTAAGACTCCTCCGGCCTCCCGTGCGCAGGCGCACGCCGATCCGGCCAGGAGGGGCGGGGGAGGGGCGGGAGGAGCCGCGGGCGGCTGAGTGGGAGGTTGCGGTGGCCGCTCCCGCAGCACCCTGGGAGTTGGAGTCCTCGGAGGGTAACCGCCCAGGGGCACGCCGGGAGTTGAAGTCCTCTCTCAGAGGGCGGAGGGGATCGCCCACCTCACGTGGCTGCTGGACTGATGCCTTTCTTCGTGTTTTGCTTCCTTCTCTGCGCGCGTATGCTGCTTCAATGTCATTTGGTCGGCGGTTTTCACTAGTGATTCCGTGTCCTCGGTGTTTGCGGAAATGTGCGACCCCAAGACTGGGGCGAGGCTAAACAATTTTTCGGGGAGCCCGGAATGTTTATTCTCTGCTCCGCCCACCAGGGATATCTAAAGGGGGCGGGGTGGAGGTGGAGGCAGGTTGGGGGTACGAAGAGCGCGGGATTTGATCTAGGGTGAGAATTTGATACAGACTTGGGGTCTGTTTCGCAAACAGACGCCTGTTTAATTCATTTCCCTGTCCTTGCGCATTTGGGGGCCACCACCCTTGATCCCTTCTTCACTGTAAAATCCCCAGTGAAGAAATACACTAGATTGTTCTGTGCAGATTACCCAAAAGAACGGAAGACCCGTGCACTTACACTAACGTGCTTCTGTTGGTGTGAATTTGAGAATTTGCGGACCTCGGTCTTAGTTCGGTGTCCTGCCAGCACAGCTGTGTGCAAGTTCACAAACTCTACACATATCGGCACATCCCCAAGAACAATGAATGTAGCCACAATCCCTACGAGCACTGAGGAATCATTAGTCACAAAAGTCAATCAATGTACTGGTCGCCCTGTTTGCATCCCAGAACTCTGGTGGAAGTGGCGCTCGAAGCAGTAATTTTTTTTTTTTTTTTGAGACGGAGTCTGGCTCTGTCACCCAGGCTGGAGTGCAGTGGCACAATCTCGGCTCACTGCAAGCTCCACCTCCCAGGTTCACGCCATTCTCCTGCCTCAGCCTCTCCGAGTAGCTGGGACTACAGGCGCCCGCCACCACGCCCGGCTAATTTTTTGTATTTTTAGTAGAGACGGGGTTTCACCGTGGTCTCGATCTCCTGACCTCGTGATCCACCCGCCTCGGCCTCCCAAAGTGCTGGGATTACAAGCGTGAGCCACCGCGCCCGGCCTCGAAGCAGTAATTTTTGCTTATTGCATGTATTCTTCACCCACTCATACAGCAAATACTCAATGAGCTCCTCCTGGCTGCCGGGTACTCTTCTATATATTGAGAACACAATGGTGAGCAAAATAGAAAAAATTCCCTGTCCCCATTCTAGTCATGTGTTGGGATGAGGAAGAGGAGACAGGAGGCATTATTTTAAAAATATGTGATTAAAATGCACAGTATGTCATAACCGATTTTAAAAACTTAAAGCAGGGAAGGGGAGTAGGGAAAGAGGTTGCAGTTTTAAATTTACGAACTTAATTTCATAATAAGAAGCCCTCATTTCATTTTTATTTATTTATTTATTTTTTTTTTTGAGATGGAGTCTAGCTCTGTCACCCAGGCTGGAGTGCAGTGGCCTGATCTCGGCTCACTGCAACCTCCCCCTGCCGGATTCAAGCGATTCTCCTGCCTCAGCCTCCCGAGTAGCTGGGATTACAGGTACATGCCACCACACTAGGCTAATTTTTATATTTTTAGTACAGACGGGGTTTCACCATGTTGGTCAACCTAGTCTCGAACTCCTGACCTCAGGTAATCTGCCTGCCTCGGCCTCCCAAAGTACTGGGATTACAGACGTGAGCCACCGCACCCGGCCTCATTCTTTTGATACATTGGTTTTCTGTGTTTCAGTTTCCTCACTATCAAACCTAGATACAACGGTTATTTGGGTAAAAATTAAAATATGTAATGAAGTCACATTTTACCCAAAGTTTGAAATTATAGAATCATGGCATGATTACCTAGCAAGGAAACTTGGGAAATTATTTGGATTTCCCTTTAGGTAATTAAATGCGTAAACATTCAATATGGTTGACGTTTTTATTTAAAATGTGTGTTTATTGTTCTTGTATATATTACCGATTTTATAGTAGTATATAAACAAAGTAATGAAGAGAACAAAATAAAAAGAAGCCTTCCCATTATGAAAGATTAGAATCCTCACAGTAAAAACTGGAAGGGATCTTAAGCATCACCTAATCTAGTGCCAATCTTATCTTACCCAACATTCTTTTTTTAATAAATGTTTTTATAATATGCTCTTTGTTAGCCTAAAATGAAATTCATAGGTATATAAACTGCCTATGTACATGATTTCATCTTAAATCAAAATGATATCTTATTTATAATACAAATGATATGAAGAAAGTAATTTATAATAAAATTGTATTCCAATATATAAATGCTCAGCATTACTATTCTAGAAATACAGTCAAGTCATGGTTTGTTAGCACTTATAAATAAAATTTCCAACACTAGGGGGCAATGCCATCCCTGTATTGAGACTGACAGTAAGGAGGTGATAGTTCCTAGGTCACCAATTGTGAGAGTCACTACTATCTCAGGCCAGTACTCCTTTTACTATACTACGTTGCCAGTTTTCATATGTTTATGTATGCATATGTGTGTATATATAGTTTCATATAGACTTATGTATGTAACACTTCATTCTCATATAATTTTTAAAGTTAACATTAAATTGGGCCAGGTGTGGTGACTCATGCCTGTAATCCTAGGACTTTGGGAGGCTGGGGAGGGAACTGTTTGAGCCTAGAAGTTCAGGGCTAGCCTGGGCAACCTAGGGAGACTCTGTCTCTACAAAGATAAAATTTGAAAAACAGCCGGGTATCGTAGTGCCTGCCTGTGGTTCCAGCTACTTGGGAGGCTCAGGTGGGAGGATCACTTGGGCTTGGAAGTCGAAGCTGCAGTAAGCCATGATCATGCCACTGTACTCCAGCTCGGGCAACAGAGTGAGACTGTGTCTCACAACAAAACAGAACAAACAAACGAAAAAAAAACATTCAGTTGTATTACTTTGCTTACCTAATGATTCCTAAGTGTGGAACCTATCTATTCACTTAATAAATGTATTTTACCTTTAGGCATTGTGCTCAATGCTGGTGGTATAGCAAAACAATGGTCAGCAAAACATGGTCCCTGTCCTCATAGAGCATAATGCCTTGTAGAAAAAGCAGAGATTAAATAATCATATAAATAAATAAATACAAGCATATAAACAGAATTTCGTATATATGATTACAACTGGTCATGAGTACCAAGAAGATGTTTAAAGGATGTTATGAGAAAGTTTAAGAGGGGAGCCTAGTTTAGATCGGTGGGGAGAGGAGGGTAGTCTTTACCAGGTTAAGAGTGGAGAATATGCAGAGACAGGAGGTGGTTTAAAAAAACACTCACCACAGGCTGGGCACAGTAGCTCACACCTGTAATCCCAGCACTCTGGGAGGCCAAGGCGGGTGGATCACTTGAGGTCAGGGGTTCAAGACCAACCTGGCGAAACCCCGTCTCTACTAAAAATACCAAAAAAATTAGCCAAGTGTGGTGGTAGGTGCCTGTAATCCCAGCTACTCAGGAGGCTGAGGCAGGAGAATTGCTTGAACCCGGGAGGTGGAGGTTGCAGTGAGCCAAGATCACGCCACTGCACTCCAGCCTGGACAACAAGACCGAAACTCCATCTCAAAAAACAAACAAACCTCACCACAGCCGGGCATGGTGACTCATGCCTGTAATCCCAGCACTTTGGGAGGCAGAGGCAAGCTGACTTGAGCCGAGGAGTTCGAGACCAGCCTAGGCAACCTGCCAAACCTGCCAAAACCAGCCTAGGCAACCTGCCAAAACCCACCAAAAATACAAAAAATAAGCCGGGCGTGGTGGCACACATCTGTTGTCCCAGCTACTCAGGGGGGCTGAGGTGGAAGGATCCCTTGAGCCTGGGAGGTTGGGGCTGCAGTGAGCCAAGATTGTGCCACTGCACTCCAGCCTGGGTGACAGAGTGAGACCTCGTCTCAAAACAGAAAGAAAAACAAAACAAAACAAACGCCTCACCAGAAGGCGTGTATGGACTATGATGAGTAAGGGGAAGGGTGGCATGAGGTGAATTTAGAGAAAGGCAAGGGCCAGGGCGGGCATGGTGGCTCATGCCTGTAATCCCAACACTTTGGGAGGCCAAGGTGGGTGGATCATTTGAGGTCAGGAGTTCAAGTCCAGCCTGGCCAACATGGTGAAACCCAGTATCTACTAAAAATACAAAAATTGCCGGGCACAGTGGCTCATACCTGTAATCCCAGCACTTTGGGAGGCCAAGGTGGGCGGATCATGAGGTCAGGAGATGGAGACCATCCTGGCTAATATGGTGAAACCCTGTCTCTACTAATAAAAAAATACAAAAAAATTAGCCGGACGTGGTGGCGGGCACCTGTAGTCCCAGCTACTAGGGAGGCTGAGGCAGGATAATGGCATGAACCCGGGAGGCGGAGCTTGCAGTGAGCTGAGATCGCGCCATTGCACTCCAGCCTGGGCAACAGAGCGAGACTCTGTCTCAAAGAAAAAAAAAAAATTAGCCAGACATGGTGGTGCACGCCTGTAGTCCCCGCTAGTTGGAAGGCTGAGGCACAAGAATCACTTAAGCCCAGAAGGCGGAGGTTGCAGTGAGTCGAGATCATGCCACTGCACTCCAGCCTGGGCAACAGAGTGAGACTCTGTCTCAAAAATAAATAAATAAGTATAAAGAAAGGCAAGAGCCAGATTATCCAGGCCCTTGTAGATAGGAAACACAGCTCTTATTCCACAGGAAAAGGAAAGCCTATGGAGGAAAGAGTCATGATCTGACTGACATCTTGAAAAGACAATGCCACCCAATGTCCATCAATGGGAAAGTTATAAATTTAATTTCAGTACTTCCATTTTCTGGAATATTACATGGCTATATGAGAAAAAGAAAGGGAATGACATGTCGACATGGAGGAATGCCCATGACATGTTTATCAAGTAAAGAATAAATAATTATAACATAATATATTGTGTAATGTAATACATTTTTTAGAAACAAAAAGAACCAGTGCAAAATAATACAAATATATTTCTGTATAATCACAGAAAAAAGAATAGAAGGATTCATTACACATCAAACATTTAGTGTATGTTGGTTACCTGGGAGGATTGTAATTAGATAGGCATAGAGGGAAAGCAGAATATTTGCTTTATAAATTAACCAGGCTTAGTGGCCAATGCCTGTAGTCCCAGCCACTTAGGAGGCTGAGGTGGGAGGATCACTTGAGCCTAGGAGGTTGACTCAGCAATTCTGCAGTGAGCTGTGATCATGGGCAACAGAGACCCTGTCTCAAAACAAAATGGAAAAAGCAAAAACAAAAGCTTTTCTTCAACCTGAGGAAGTTGATTTAAAAAAAAAATTTTTCTTTGTAAATTACTTCATTGATTTTTTTTGCATATGAATTAGTTTTATACATTTTTAAAAAATACATCACTCAGCTTTGTGGAGAATGGATTGGAGAAAGGCAAAAATGAAAATGGAACAACTAATTAAGAGAATATTTCAGTCATCCAGATGGTAGTTCTGATTGTGGTGGCTGCAGTAAAGATAGGGGGAAAAAAAGGTGATGAATTCAAGATATATTTTTTTGGAGTTGAAATAATAGGACTTGGTGATGCACTGCATATGAAGTTCTCATGAATGACTCCCAGATTTTCTGGCTTCAATGGCTTTGTAGATAGTGGCTCCTTTAGTAAAAAGAGAATGGCGAATATTGAAATAGCATCTGTAGAAAGCAGAACAACTTTATCAGAAAAACAGCAGGATTTCAGGGAAATAATGGTTTCTCATTTGAGACTCGTGAATTTAAAAATCATAGTGATTATATCTTCCCCAACTTAGTGATTTTTCTTAATAATGCTTATTTGCTTAGTTTCTGCCAAAGAAACTACAAACAGTTGGGTTTATCTAGGCTGGAGGACAATAAAAACAAGAGAGGGTTAATGGGCAACGAGAATTATGGATTGTTTCCCATTTTTTAAGCCTTTTAAAATTATTAATATATAGATTTTAATTTAAATTTTTTTTGAGACAGGGTCTCACTGTGTCACACAGGTTGGAATGCAATATAGCGCAATCTCAGCTCACTGCAACCTCTACCTCCTGGGCTCAAGCAATCCTCCCGCCTCAGCCTCCTGAGTAGGTGGGACTACAGGTGCACACCACCACATCTGGCTAATTTTTCTATTTTTTTGGTAGATACAGGGTTTCCCCATGATGCCCAGGCTGTCCTCAAACTCCTGGCCCAGGTGATGCACCCACCTCTGCCTCCCAAAGTGGTGTGATTACAGGCATAAGCCACTGCATCTGACCTAGATTTTTTGTCTTGGAGATGGGAGTCTCACTATACTATCCAGGCTGTTCTCAAATTCCTGGCCTTAAGTGATCCTTCTGCCTCAGCCTCCAGAGTCGCTGGAACTGCAGGCATGAACCACCACACCCAGCTAGATAATTTTTTTATTGTACTTTAAGTTTTAGGGTACATATGCACAATGTGCAGGTTTGTTACATATGTATCCATGTGCCATGTTGGTGTGCTGCACCCATTAACTCGTCATTTAGCATTAGGTGTATCTCCTAATGCTGTCCCAGCTAGATATTTTAAATAAATAACATCATTTTCAAGTTACATTCTTGGAATATAGTCTCGAATACAGACCTACTAGGCTAAGCTTGCCCAACCTGCAGCCCACAGGCCACATGGGGTCCAGGATAGCTTTGAATGTGTCCCAACACAAACTCATAAACTTTCTTAAAACATTATGAGATTTTTTTTGTGATTTTTTTGTTTCAGCTATCCTTAGTGTTAGTATATGTTATGTGTGTCCCAAGACAATTATTCTTCTTCCAATGTGGCCCAGGGAAGCCAAAAGATTGGACACCCCTGTACTAGGCCAAAGGAAATGATCAGTTTTATGACCCTTGTTATGGCTAGATTTCTTTAATATTAATGCATTCTAAAGCCACTTTATTCGTGGGACTTTTTTTTTCCAAAAACCCATTAATTTTATGGGTTTTTTTCTGTTATTTAGTTAGTTTTAATCATTTACTTAGTATTTGAGTGTTAAATATTGGGTATATGGAGGTAAGCAAAACACTAAACTCAGAGATATTAGGGTTGAAAAGGAGAGACAGACAACAAGTAAAATAATAAGCAAATTACTTATATTGTCAAAGTATTAGAAGAACGAAGAACAGAATGATAAAAGAAATATCAGGAAGGGATTTACTTTAGATTGGAAAGCCTCTCTGAAGAGATGACTTAATCTGAGATTAAAAGGATTTGAAGAGATTATCCGTTTAATGAATGGCCTGTGCCAACACCCTGATGCAGGAACAAGTTGAGCATATTCCAGGAATGGAAAGTTAGCCTGTGAAGTTGGGGCAGAGAACACAAAGGCAGAGTGGTAGGAGATGAGGTTAAGGAAGAAAGTAAAATCCAGATTATGCAGGGCTTTACATGAAGTTTGGATAAGAGACAATTGAATGATTTGAAGCTGGAGAGTGACACGACTCAATTTGTCTTTTCAAAAGACCACTGTGGCTGTCATGTGGCGAGCAGATCAGAGATAGGTGGTGAATGGAGAAGTGGAGAGACCAGTGAGGACACTACTGCAGAAGTGCAGCCTGGAGATAATGCATAGCTTGGACCAGGGCAGGGCTGGGACTAGGTGAGGGGAGTAAGGAGGCATTTGCCTTGGGCACAACATTTTAAAAATTGTTATTTATTTTATTTATTATTATTATTATTTAGAGACAGGGTCTTGCCTAGGCTGGAGTGCAGTGGCATGATCATAGCACGCGGTAACTAAGATCTTGAACTCCTGGGCTCAAGGGATCCTCCCACCACAGCCTCCCAACTGCAGGCATGCAGTACCACCATGCCCTACTAAGTTTTTTATTTTTTATAGAGGTGAGATCTCACTGTGTTGCCCAGGCTGGTCTCAGACTCCTGGCCTCAAGCAGTCCTCCCTCCTCAGCCTCCCAAAGTTCTGGGACTTCAGGCATGAGCTACCGTGTCTGGCCCTAGGGCACAAAATTTAAGCAAACATTTAAAAACTCAGTAATTAAGGTCAATAATGTTTAGATAAAACATTTTAAAAAGTCAAAATTAATGCAAAAAATACATGATGAACAAAATATTAAAATGTAAGATAAAGACAAAATCCAAGGCTGGGCATGATGGATCACGCCTAGAATCCCAGCACTTTGGGAGGCCGAGGCAGGTGGATCAGTTGAGCTCAGGAGTTCGAGACCAGCCTGGGCAACATGATGAAACCCCATCTCTACAAAAATTATACAAAATTAGCCAGGCATGGGCATGGTGGCGGGCACCTATAGTCCCAGCTACTGGGGAGGCCGAGGCAGGAGAATGGCATGAACCCTGGCAGTGAGCTGAGACCACACCACTGCACTCCAGCCTGGGTGACAGAGCGAGACTCCGTCTCAAAAAAAAAAAAAAAAAAATTAGCCAGGCATAACACTTAATAAAATTGTTTTATTTATTTATTTATGTATTTATTTATTTATTTAGAGACAGGGTCTTGCTGTGTCACCCAGGTTGGAGTGCAGTGGTGCGATCTCGGCTCACTGCAGCCTCTGCTCTGCCTCCTACGTTCAAGCAATTCTTGTGCCTCAGCCTCCCGAGTAGCTGGAATTACAGGCGCATGCCACCACACCCAGCTAATTTTAGTATTTTTAGTAGAGAAGGGGTTTCACCATGTTGGCCAGGCTGCTCTCGAACTCCTGACCTCAAGTGATCCGCCCGCCTCGGCCTAAGTGCTGGAATTACAAATGTGAGCCACCACACCCAGCCACTTCATAGCAGAATTTTAAAAGCATTTGCTTTAAAACATGACAAGGATACTCACTACTATCATTTTTACTATTTAACATCATACTAGAGGGGCTAGCCAATGCAAAAAGACATAAAAAAGAAATAAGACATATATAAACTAGAAAGAAAGAAAAAACTCACTATATTCAGATATAATGATTGTCAGTATGGAAAATATATGAATAAATAACAAAAACTAAAAGCAATTCAGTTCATAATATAAACATACAAAAACCAGCAGTATTCCTATATATCAGCCACAAGAATACAAAACCATATGAAAAATGCACACGACTAAATAGTAAGACTTGTTAAATCTTGGTAAGGAGCGTTTACAGAGTCATTGGGATTTGTGGCTTCCAGTAATAAAGAGCATGCAAGGTGATTCTGACCAAACTTCTCTCTTATTATGCGAAGGGGGCAGAAGAACACACACCACAAATGCTGCATAGTATAAATGTTAAATAAGATTTAGTGGGGAAAAAATACTGGCAGAGATGCAGCAAAGCATTATTCCCTATTATCCCACAGAGACACATCTGAAGCCTTCCATAAATAGGCTAGGTATACTCCCCTCCCAAAAAAGGGGTGATTCCAGGTGATAGACCACACTCCTATGATGTTTTACCTACTTACTGAGAATGGGAAATAGGGAGTAGGCAATTATATAACAATGAGAACTTCCTGGTTGGGAATAACCTTGTTAGAAAGGAGCAGCTCCTGGAGTTCAGATTCTGATCATATTGTTTTTTCTCGGACCTGCTGAAGCAGGTTCTTGCTAGGCTACTTGTCTGATTAGCTATTGCCACAAAAGTGCTGTGTAATAACTACCCCCAAGATATAATGGCTTAAAGCATAGTCAGTTATTCTCTCCAACTGCAGGTCAGCTGAGGGTCAATGGATCTAAGCTGGGTTCATCTCAGCAACTCTGCTTCAAGCTGTAAGTCCAGCTGGGATTGGCTCCTCTCTGTGGGTTAGGCTCAGGATTGCTTTCATCTCTGTTCATTCTGGGGCCCAAGGTCAAGAGGCAGCAGCTTCCTGAGGAAAGCTCTTCTCATGGCAATGGCAGAGGTGCAGGAAGGCAAGCCCAAATATGCAAACTTTTTTTTTTTTTCCTGAGATGGAGTTTCGCTCTGCCGCCCAGGCTGGAGTGCAGTGGCATGATCTCGGCTCACTGCAACCTCTGCCTCCCGGGTTCAAATGATTCTCCTGCCTCAGCCTCCGAAGTAACTGGGACTACGGGCACCTGCCACTATGTCCAGCTAATTTTTGTCTTTTTAGTAGAGATGGGGTTTCACCATACTGGCCAGGCTGGTCTCAAACTCCTGAGCTCAAGCCATCCACCTGCCTTAGTCTCCCAAAAGTGCTAGATTTACAGGTGTAAGCCACCGCGCCCAGCCTTGCAAACATATTTTAAGCCTCTCTTTACACCACATTTGGTAACATTTCAGTAGTCAAGGCATGTTACATGGCCAAGTTCAACATTATAATAATTGGGAAATAGAGTCCTCTCCTGGAGGGTGAGGGAAATGAGTGAATATTTACTGAACACTAATTAATGTACCACAATAATGAAAGAGAAACGAATGACTTTCCAGTACCATCCAGATTTGTCTTCACTTTCTGGCTCTTGAAGGTCATTAAATATAAGTCCTTTATCCTTTCATTAACGATAACTAACAAGAGGCTGGATAAATACCAGAAGCATTTACTAAAAAGCATAAAAGACATAAAAATAGCCAGGCGCAGTGGCTCAGGCCTGTAATCCCAGCACTTTGGGAGGCCGAGGCTGGTGAGGCCAAGGTCAGGAGATCGAGGCAGGTGAGGTGGGAGGCCGAGGTCAGGAGATCGAGACCATCCTGGCTAACACGGTGAAACCCTATCTCTACTAAAAGTACAAAAAAAATTAGCCCAGCGTGGTGGCGGGTGCCTACAGTCCCAGCTAATCGGGAGGCTGAGGCCGGAGAATGGCGTGAACCCTGGAGGCGGAGCTTGCAGTGAGCTGAGATTGCACCACTGCACTCCAGCCAAGCGACAGAGCGAGACTTCATCTCAAAAAAAAGGAAAGAAAGAAAGGAAGAAAAAGAAAGAAAGAAAGAAAGAGACATAAAAATATAGTCGTCCTTGAAATGAGAAAAAGTTGGGGCTTAAGTAAGTGAATTGAAGCTATTTCCATTCAAGGGGCATTTGGTCATCCAAAAAAGGCATCTGAGAGACAAGGCTGCCTTCTGCCAATTGCCAAAGGTAAAGAATCCTCTGGCAGCCAAAGATAAAGATCTACCTCCTTGTTAAATATTCTCTTTAAATATACTACTGCTTTTACCCAGGGGCCATTTGCTAGTCTAAGGGGAGCAGCTGAAAATGAGTAGCTTCATGGAAACTAAGGCTAGAGGAACAGGAGTTGGAGGTCAACACATGCTGAAGGTGGGGACTCTCTGCCCTTGACTGGGACCCTGAAATGCCGTACTTTAGAAAATAAGGCGGCTGGGCGCAGTGGCTCATGCCTGTAATCCCAGCACTTTGGGAGGCCAAGGCAGGTGGATCGCTGGAGCTCAGGAGTTCCAGACCAGCCTGGGCAACATAGAGAGGCCCTGTCTCAAAAAAAAAAAAAAAAAAAAAAGATTTGAGCTGAGCACCCTGGCACACCTATAGTCCCAGCTACTCAGGAGGCTGAGGCAGGAGGATCACTGATTGCCCAGAAGTTCAAAGCTGCAGTGAGCTATGATCATGCCACTGCACTCCAGCCTGGGTGACAGAGTGAGACCCTGTCTCTGAAAAAAGAAAAAAGAAAGTAAGGGTAGGTCCTCAGGCAATGCAGAAAATTCAAAAACAAAAAAATAAAAAGGAAGGATAGGAACTCAACTTTAGAGAGTAATCTTGGTAACTGGCATTACAGCATTGCCTTGCACTACTAGCACCACCGGGTTCTTGGTAGAAGGAAACAAAAATTCCCTGGAGGAAGCCTATATTATCCTAGCTTTTAAAGTATACCTGAAAGAAATGTTTAAAATAAAATGTCAGCTAGGCGCAGTGGCTCATGCCTTTAATCCTAGCACTTTGGGAGGCCAAGGCAGGAAAACCACTTGAGCCCAGGAGTTCAAGATCAGTCTAGGCAACATCGTGAAACCCTGTCTCTTTAAGAAAAATACAAAAATTAGGCTGGGTGCGGTGACTCACGCCTGTAATTCCAGCACTTTGGGAGGCCGAGGTGGGTGGACCACGATGTCAGGAGTTGAAGACCAGCCTGGCCAAGATGGTGAAACCCCGTCTCTACTAAAAAAAAAACTACAAAAATTAGCCAGGCGCGGTGGCAGACGCCTGTAATCCCAGCTACTCGGGAGGCTGAGGCAGAATAATCGCTTGAACCCGGGCAGCAGAGGTTGCAGGGAGCCAAGATTGCGCCACTGCTCTCCAGCCTGTGCGAGAGAGAGAGAGACTCTGTCTCAAAAAAAAAAAAAAAAAAAAAAAAAAGAAAAGAAAAATACAAAATACAAAAATTAGCCAGGCATAGTGGTGTGCACCTGTAGTCCCAGTTACCTGGAAGGCTAAGGTGGGAGGATCACCTGAGCCCAGGAGGTTGAGGCTACAGTGAACTGTGATTGTTCCACTGTACCCCACCCTGTCTCAAAAAAAAAAAATAAGTAAGTCCAAGAAACAATAAATTATGGAATATACATGAAGTCAAGACAGTGCGAATCAGGGCCTAACAAAACAAATAAAAACACAACAGACAACAAAATCCACAGAGACACTAAGTATTAGAATTACTAAAGTTGTAAAACAATTACATTTTCTCTTTTAGTATAAACAAAAGATTAACTTTAAAATTTCTGCAAGGAACTAGAAACTATTAAAAGTGACATTACAGAGTTGAAAAAGATCTAACTAGAAGTTTAAAACTGATGAAGGTAATCACCAAAATTAAGAACTCAGGCTGTGCATGGTGACTCAAGTCTATAATCCCAGCACTCTGGGAGGCCAAGTAGGTGGATCACTTGAGGTCAGGAGTTTGAGACTAGCCTGGCCAACATGGTAAAACTCCAGCTCTACTAAAAATACAAAAATTAGCTGGGTGTAGTGGCAGGCACCTGTAATCCCAGCTACTCAGTAGGCTGAGGCAGTAAAATCACTTGAACCAGGAGGCAGAGGTTTTAGTGAGCCAAGATCGCACCACTGCACTCCAGCCTGGGTGATAGAGCAAAATTCCATCTAAAAAAATATACAAAGAGGAACTCAGTGTATGGCTTTAACAGATGATTAGGCAGAGCTGAAAAGAAAATTAGTGAACTAGATGGTAGAAGATTTATTCATAGTAAAACTCATAGAGAGAAAATGAAGTAAAATACAAAACAGAGAAGAAGAGATATATATGATACAAAGAAATGGTCCAGTATATTTAATATCCCGGAAGAGAAGAGAGAGAAAATGGAGCCAAGGCAGTATTTGGAGATAATGGCTGTGAATTTCCCAGAACTGATGAGGGACCTCAGTTCATTGACTCAAGATGCCCAGTGATTCCCAAAAAGGTAAAAGAAAGGAAAGAAAGCCATGTGTGTTCATTCTGGGGCCCAGACTGAAGGGGCAGCAGTGTTTACTATAGTCAGCATATACTGAGTCTAACTTAATCCAATCTGATGGTGACTGTCTTTTATTTTGTTATTTTCTAATTTTTAAAAAATTTGTGTAGGGACAAGGTCCTGCTATGTTTTCCAGGCTGATCTCTTACTCCTGAGCTCAAGTGATCCTCCTGACTTAGCTTCCTAATATACTAGGATTACAGGTTTGAGCCACCACACTCAGCCTGATCACTACCTTTTAACTGAGCTGTTTAAACCATTTACACTTAATATAATTATTGATATGGCTGGATTTAAATCTACCATATTGCTAGTTGTTTTCTATTTGTCTCATCCTTTTTTTGTCCTTTTTTCCTACTTTCTTTTGTATTGGGTATATTTTATTCATTTTTATCTCCACTATTGGCTTATTAGTTATAGCTCTTTTAAAATTATTTTAGGTCAGACATGGTGGCTCACACCTGTGATCCTAGCACCTTTGGAGGCCAAGGTGGGAGGATCGCTTGAGCCCAGGAATTCGAGATCAGCCTGGGCAACATGGCGAGACCCTAGCTCTACAAAAAATAAAAACTATAGCCAAGCTTGGTGGCACACACTTGCAGTCCCAGCCACTGAAGAGACTGAGAGGCTGAGGCAGGAGGATCACTTGAGCCCAGAAGGTAGAGTCTGTAGTAAGCCATGTTCTCACCACTGCACTCCAGCCTGGGTGACAGAGCAAGACCCTATCTCAAAAAAAAAAAAATATTTTAGTGGGTGCCCTAGAGTTTACATCTTTAATACATTTTTAATACATCACAGCCTACCTTCAAATAATATTGTACCGTTTCACATATAAGAATCTTACAACAATGTATTTTAAATTCCTTCTTCCCCATCTTCATACTATTTTTGTCATATATTTTACTTTTACACAAGTTATAAAGCTCCAATATATTGTTACTATTTTGCTTTAGACATCAATTATCTCTTTTTTTTTAGACAGTCTCACACTATTGCCTGGGCTGGAGTGCAATGGCACAATCTTGGCTCACTGCAACCTCTGCCTTCCGGGTTCAGGCGATTCTCCTGCCTCAGCCTCCTGAGTAGCTGGGATTACAGGCACCCGCCACCATGCCTGGCTGATTTTTTGTATTTTTTTAGCAGAGACAGGGTTTCACTATGTTGGTCAGGCTGGTCTCCAACTCCTGACCTTGTGATCCACCCACCTCGGCCTCCCAATGTGCTGGGATTACAGGCGTGAGCCACTGTACCTGGCCCGATTATCTCTTTAAAATAATAAAAAACTTGTATTTTACAATTACCTTTGTGTTACCTTTGTACGTTTAGCTCTTATTTGTTTATATGGATATATAAACAAATATCATACTTCAGCTCAAATAACTTCCACATTTCTTGTAATTTGTCAGGTGCAGATTACAAATTAGCCAGGTGTGGTGGCTCACACCTGTAATCCCTACTCAAGAGACTAAGGCAGGAAGGCAGGAGAGAATTGCTTGAGGCCAGGAGACACTGCACTCCAGCCAGGGAGACAGAATGAGACTCCATCTCTTAAAAAGCTTAAATATGGCTGGGCGTGGTGGCTCATGCCTGTAATCCCAGCACTTTGGGAGGCCGAGGCTGGTGGATCACGAAGTCAGGAGATTGAGACCATCCTGGCTAACATGGTGAAACCTGTCTCTACTAAAAATACAAAAAAATTAGCGGGGCGTGGTGGCAGGCACCTGTAGTCCCAGCTACTCAGGAGGTTGAGGCAGGAGAATGGTGTGAACCCGGGAGTCGGAGCTTGCAGTGAACCGAGATCGCCCCACTGCACTCCAGCCTGGGACGACAGAGCGAGACTCCATCTCAAAAAAAAAAAAAAAAAAGCTCAAATGTAAATTTTAAAAAAACATTTCTTGTAATGCAGGTCTTCTGTCAATTAATTCTCTCAGCTTTTGTTAGCTTAAAAAAGGCTTTACTTTGACATAATTTTTGAAAGATGTTTTCCCTGTGTATGAATTCAGAGTTAACAATTTAAATATCGTGTTAGCCATGGAGGTGCACCACTCATATGTCCCTCAGAGAGAACCTGCTGCAGAGAGCATAGTTGACGGATAATCCCAGATGCTTCATCTTTGAATCTACCACACCATTCAGCTACATAACGCACTAGAAAAGCCACTGAAGGCACAGCTTAAGCACCAGCTTAGAGACAGTACGCCGTTAAGAGTAGGATGCCATCCTTCCAGATGCAGCATAAACATTAAATCAGAGTCGATGTGGCATAGTGTCCTCACTAAAAATATGTGGGTCCAGGAAGTGAGGGTGAAAGCAGGAGCGGCCCCATTTCCCTCACTCCCAATGACCTACTGGGGATTCTGTGCTTCTGTGATGCTGGGCTCTAGAGGGTTATAGGTCCTAGTACCCAAAAAGGCCAGTTGCTTGCCAGAGGAAATAGCAAGGGTACCATTGAATTATAAGCTACTGCTGCCACCAGTGCACTTTGAACCCCTTATGGCCAGGGACCAACAGATAAGAAGAGTTACCATCTCAGGCCGGCCACAGTGGTTCACGCCTGTAATCCCAGCACTTTGGGAGGCCGAGGCGAGCAGATCACTTGAGGTGAGGCGTTCAAGACCAGATCAGCCTGGCCAAAATGGTGAAACCCCATCTCTTTATAATATAAAAATTAGCCAAGCATGGTGGTGGACATCTGTAATCCCAGCTACTTAGGAGGCTGAGGCAGGAGAATCATTTGAACCCGGGAGGCGGACATTGCAGTGAGACAAGATAGCGCCACTGCACTCCAGCCTGGGCTACAAGAACAAAACTCCATCTCAAAAAAAAAGGCCTGGGCGTGGTGGCTCATGCCTGTAATGCCAGCACTTGGGAGACCAGGCGGGCTGATCATGAGGTCAGTAGTTTGAGACCAGCCTGACCAATACGGTGAAACCCCGTCTCTACTAAAAAATACAAAAAAAAAAGAAAATTATCTGGGTGTGGTGGCACGTGCCCATAGTCCCAGCTACTCAGGAACCTGAGGCAGGAGAATCGCTGCAACCTGGGAGGTGGAGGTTGCAGTGAGCCAAGATCGCACCACTGCACTCCAGCCTGGGCAACAGAGCAAGACTCAGTCTCAAAAAAAAAAAGAAGAGTTACCATCTCAGCAGGGATAATTGACCTGATCAGCAGGGGGCTGTGGGCTACTTTTACACAAGGAGCATGGGAGTATACACGTGGAACACTTGGGCATCATCTTGATGCTTCCTTGCCCAATTTTAATTGAGAGTGGGCACATGCAGCAGTCCTGGCCTGAAGAGGTGATAGTTATAAAGCACGCAAATGCCTCTGTAATTAAGGTTTTAATTACACCTTCTGGAGAGCCTCTAAGACCAGCCAAGATGAGGGCTGTGGATGAGAGGAGTTTAGAATGGATAGTGAAGGAAAGAGAGAAAACCTATTGCAGCTCCGTGACCATATGCATCCCCCATCTTCTAAGTTTACCTTCAGGAAGAGAGGCCCACAGGAAACTGGGAGGAGTTGTTCCCTAAACACATATGGGAAAATGGATCTGTGCAGTGTAAGAGGTGGACAGTGACAGTCATGAAGTTTTGCTGCACGGATGTCCCTTCAAGAAAACTTGCTGGCCAGGTGTGGCCAGCAAGGCATGAGGCCAGCTCATGTCTGTAATCTCAGCACTTTAAGAGGCCAAGGTGGGAGGATCGCTTGAGCCCAGGAATTCAAGACCAACCTGGACAACATAGCAAGAGCCTGTCTCTAAAAGTAAAATTTAAAAATTAGCCAGGTATGGTAGTGCCAGCTACCCAGGAGGCTGAGGTGGGAGGATCCCTTGAGCCCAGAAGATTGAGGCTGTAGTGAGCTGTGATTGCACCACTGTGCTCCAGCCTGAGTGACCTAGCAAGACCCCATCCCAACAAAAAAAAGAAAAAAGAAAACTTGCCTTGGGGACCACAGTTAACTCACACACCTTTGGGTCCACAGCAGTTTCTAGTCATAACCAGGTGTGACTTTGGGAGGAGTGGCTCAGGTGGAATGAAGAAAGTGACCATTGAGGTGAGGAGGTCAAGGAACTGAGAAGTCATGTGACAGGAGTTGGCCTGGATAGCAAAATAACAGTATGGGCAAGTGGATGAGGGAGAAAGACCAAGAATGTAGATGACATTAAAGAGTAGGGAGAGGTCCCACGCATGGTGGCTCAGGCCTGTAATCCTAGCACTTTGGGAGGCCAAGGTGGGAGGATTGCTTTAGGATTGCAGGAGCTTAAGACCAGCCTGGGCAATAAAGCAAGACCCAGCCTCTACAAAAACTTTTTAAAATCGCTTGGGTGTGATGACGTGTGCTTGTAGTCCCAGCAGCTACTCGGGAGGCTGAGATAGGAGGATCACTTGAGCCCAGGAGTTTAAGGCTGCTGTGATTGGTGATTGTGCAACTCACTGTACTCCAGAAGCAAACAAAAAGAGTAGAAGGAGAGGGTAATATAGCCAAATGTCATGAATTCTGAAGAAACAGGTTTATGAGAGGAAGAAACAATATTTTTTATTATTTTACTTTAAAAATTTTATTTATTTTTTGAAACAGGATCTCACTGTGTCACCCAGGCTGGAGTGCAGTGGCACAATCATGGCTCACTGCAGCCTCAACTTCCCAGGCTCAAGCAATCCTCCTACCTCAGCCTCCCTAGCAGCTGGGACTACAGGCATGCACCACCACGCCCAGCTATTTTTTAATTGTGTGTGTGTGTGTGTGTGTGTGTGTGTGTGTGTGTGTGTGTGTGTGTGTGTGTTTAGTAGATGCAGGGTTTCACCGTGTTGGCCAGGCTGCTCTCCAACTCCTGAGCTCAGGTGATCCATCCACTTCGGTCTCCCAAAGTGCTGGGATTACAGGCGTGAGCCACCGCACCCGGCAGAAATTCTAAATTTGAAACTTAACACTCAACCAATTAGACATCTACAAAATATTCCAGCCCATTTTTAAATTTTTTTGTGGAGATGGAGTCTCACCATGTTGCCCAAGCTGGTCTCTAACTCCTGAACTCAAGTGTTCCTCCTGCCTCACCCCTCCCAAAGAGCTGGGATTACAGGTGTGAACCTGTGCCTGGTGGAAGAATCAATAAAAGCCTGAAAGCAAAAATAAGATCAAGAAGAACACCATGCTATCTCTGTTTCCTAAAGTATGTGGGGTATAAGAAAATAAGCACCCTCGGCCAGGCGCAGTGGCTCATGCCTGTAATCCCAGGACTTGGGGAGGCTGAGGTGGGTGGATCACCTGAGGTCAGGAATTTGAGACCAGCCTGGCCAACATGGTGAAACCCCATTTCTACTAAAAATACAAAAACTAGCCGGGCATGGTGGCAGGCGCCTGTAATCTCAGCTACTCAGGAGGGTGAGGCAGGAGAATTGCTTGATCTCGGGAGGTGGGAGTTGCAGTGAGCCGAGATTGCACCATTGCACTCCAGCCTGGGTGACAAGAGTGAAACTCCATATAAAAAAAGAAAGAAAGAAAGAAAGAAAGAAAGAGAGAGAGAGAGAGAGAGGAAGAAAGAAAGAAAGAAAAGAAAAAGAAAGAAAGAAAGAAAGAAAGAAAGAAAGAAAGAAAGAAAGAAAGAAAGAAAGAAAGAGAAAGAGAAAGAAAAGAAGCACCTTCCGTTTATGGTGATGTGGTGTTCTTGGAATACATGTATATATTAGCTAAGGGCAGTAAATAAAGAGAATGATCTGGAAAGGTGTTGAGAGTATTTGTTGATCACAGAGTAGAAATACTAAAGGACTCTGTAAGTGTTTGGGAAGAAGGAGAAGAGGTGAGAACTGAATCGGATGGCAGAAAGAACTAAGCACCGTAAGAGTCAAAAGGAAGCAATGGATAATAGATTTTTTTAGCTGTGTGAGTATAGTCTTGCAACTCAGAGTGTATCCCATGAACCAGCATCATTGGCACTACCTGGAAGCTTGTTAGACATGCAGAATCTCAGGCCCTATTGAAAAAGTTTTCATCTTGTTGCTTTTATTGCATGGGAATTTAAAAGAATTTATTATATATGGGTGACTGGCAATGGCTCATTCCTGTAATCCTAGCACTTTGGGAGGCCGAGGTGAGAGGATTGCTTGAGGCCAGGAGTTCAAGACCAGCCTGGCAACATAGCACAACCCCATCTCTACAAAATAAATAAATAAATAAAAAGCCAGGCATGGTGGAACATGCCTGTATGTCCTAGCTCAGGAGGCTGAGGTGGGAGGATCACTTGAGACCAGGAGTTTGGGGCTGCAGTGAGCTATGATGATGCCACTTCACTCCAGCCTGGGTGACAGTGAGACCCTATCTCAAGAAAAAAAAATGTATTATTTATGTTTGAAACTGCGAACTTGATCCAAAAGGATCCCAGGGAGAACCTTGTTTGTATTTTACTCCTGGGATTTGGACAAGTCCAAGCACCTCTGGGAGACTGAGGAGTAGCCAACAGAAGTCTACCTGTAGAAGATCCCGAGAAATCTCCTGAGAGATGAATCTCTAGGCAAGGACCTGACGTATGAGATTGTAACAAAGCCGTAGTCATTGGAGAGGCAGGGGATGTCACTGAGTCAGTTTATTACTCAGATTTGTGTCCCCATTCAGCCCCCTCCATAAACCCATGTGAACTATGAGTCAACATTGAAAGGCCAATTTTCCTAAAATCTGTGTATGACATTGGTATACAAGCTTTATGTCTTTAATACTCATTCCTAAAGCATGACATCCAAAGCACAATGACCCAGAATTCAGAAGAACTTTGGCACCTTGAAAAATTCATCATATCCACCATGATGATGCCCAGAGAGGGAGAAGGTGGCAACCAGGGCCAAGTGACAGTGCGGTGAGCACCAGAAGTTGCGATGGGTGCCTTTATGCAGCTTGGCAGGCAGCAGAATTCTGAACAACTCCTGCTGCTGGAGTCTAGGAAATAGACTATATAACACAGAATGTGAGCTTCAGAGTTAGATATGGATTCAAACCCCAAATGCCATTCCATCCTGCCTACATGGAGGTCCCTGATAGAACGCATGTGCCGGCTGATAATGGGTATCCAATCTATCACAGTTCATTCATTCAACAAATACTTATTGAAGACCCACAATGTATCAGGCACCATGGAGGATATGGTAGCGGGCAAAGAAAATGAGCTCCTTTTGCTAATGGGTGAAGTGCAAAAGCTTGACTTACACCGTGCTATTATCACAAAGAATCACTCCTGCCTGCTCATGGTATTCTACCATTTCCAAGATATAGACCTTTTGTCACCTCTCCACAAAGCTCCCTTTTGACAGTTGGATTTGAACTCAGTAGCTTTGTCCTGGATACCTTCATTAGTTTCCTCTTGACTCTCTGCCCTTCCCCTTTCCTGCACCCAATCAGCTCCCATTTGCTGGAGAGAAGAGCATTCACATATGTCTCTTCTGACAGCCCTGATAACCTCATCAGAAGGAAAGAAAGTTATATAATCTGCAGAGAAGAGTGCGGCCCTTATTTGCCTTTGCCTTGCTTTTTGCTTCTCTGGCCTTCCATGAAAAGACCAAGTCTACAGCCTAGTGTTAACCCATTTAGGACCCTAGTTCTGGGGATCTCTGCCTCTGGGATTAATTCTCTCAGAGGCTGGGGCCATTTGAAGTTGCTTGCTTACCTTCCTGTTCGCTGTACCAGCCAGCGTTCTTGAATGCAAAGAACAACCATAAACCATGGCTAACATAAGTAGAAAATAAATTTATTAGAAGGATATTGGATGACTCATAGAATTGGCTGGGAAATGGACAACCAGGCTTGGAAAACAGGCAGGAACCATAGGGCTGGCAGCTGGAGAGGTCTGGATAGCAGGATCCTGGCATGACATCCATCACCACTGTTCTGCATAGCTTGAACAGTGGCACTGTTATATCTGTTGCATGCTACCCAAATAAAGCCTGGCTTGCTGTTCCTCCTTACATCACTCACTGTGAGTCCTAGAAAGACCATTCTAGTTGCAGAGCTTATGTCATACCTCTACTTTACCTGTTCACAAAGGCAGGCAAAATTCAGTAGCTTTTTTTTTTTTTTTTGAGACAGAGTCTCACTCTGTCACCAAGGCTTGCAGTGGCACGACCTCAGCTCACTGCAACCTCTGCCTCCCAGGTTAAAGCAATTCTCCTGCCTCAGCCTCCCAAATAGCTGGGATTACAGGCATCTGCCACCACGCCCAGATACTTTTTGTATTTTTAGTAGAGATAGGGTTTCACCATGTTGGCCAGGTTGGTCTTGAACTCCTGACCTCAGGTGATCTGCCTGCCTCACCCTCCTTAAGTGCTGGGATTGCAGTCATGAGCCACTGCGCCTAGCCTTTTTTTTTTCTTTTTGTGGCAGGGTCTTTCTCGGGCTGGAGTGCAGTGGAGCAATCTTGGCTCACTGCAACCTCCACCTCTCAGGTTCAAACAATTCTCCTGCCTTAGCCTCCTGAGTACCTGGGATTACAGGCATGAACTACCATGCCTGGCTAATCTTTTTGTATCTTTAGTAGAGACAGGGTTTCACCATGTTGGCCAGGCTGGTCTTGAACTCCTGAGCTCAAGTGATCTGCCCACCTCGGCCTCCCAAAGTCCTGGGATTATAGGTGTGAGCCACATGCCCGACCAGTAGCATAATGCTTGATTACCCTCTTTATTGCTCCCAGCTTCCCCTGGCTGATACTCCTCCGAATCTTCTGGCTGAGGAATCGAAGAATCAGGGTTGACCATGGACTGAGGTGCAAAATCATATTTGCAAATGGGCTTCCTTGGGTTTCATGCTGACTCTTTTTAGGTCCATCATTGTATAGTCATCTTTCAGAATAGTGTCATTTCTTTTTATCCCTACCTACCCTTAGTTCCTTCTCGCTGGCTTTCTCCACCTTTCTCTTTGCCATGTTTCTCTGCAACATTATTTGAACCTGTGTTTTCATGACTAAGACCCTTCTCCCAGCTTTAATCATTTCAAACTTGCAGTCCTGTACTGTGCTATATCTTTTTCACCTTTAGGGCATTTTTACACTCGAAAAATCTGTGCACCTGTAGCTAAAGTTATTTCTCTTCAGCCATCTTATCCTGCTATTGAAACACTTCACTTAACTCTTGAACAATTCTACTCTTAAAGAGAATAATTCATTACCAAAAATACACTTTTCTTTTGCATGTTATAAACTTCTCATTTCCATTATGTTTCATTCTTTCCTGTAAATTAC
Source organism: Symphalangus syndactylus (assembly GCF_028878055.3). Taxonomy (NCBI): domain Eukaryota; kingdom Metazoa; phylum Chordata; class Mammalia; order Primates; family Hylobatidae; genus Symphalangus; species Symphalangus syndactylus. Next base: position 125,494,871 of record NC_072428.2, read on the forward strand.
TACGTTTAAAAATTTTTAATTTTATTTTTTTTGAAACAGCCTCACTCTGCCGCCCAGCTCAGCTCACTGCAACCTCTGCCTCCTGTGTTCAAGCGATTCTCCTGCTTCACCCTCCCAAGTAGCTTGGACTACAAGTGCTTGCTAGCACACCCAGCTAATTTTTGTATTTTTTGTAGAGACAGGGTTTTGCCATGTTGGCCAGGCTGGTCTTGAACTCCTGGCCTCAAGTGATCTGCTTGCCTCAGCCTGCCAAAGTGCTGGGATTACAGACGTGAACCAGCGTGCCCAGCCTAGTTTTTTTTTTTTTTTTGAGACAGGGTCTCGCTCTGTTGCCCAGGCTGGACCGCAGTGGATCATAACTCACTGCACTGTCGACCTCCAAAGATCAAGCAGTCTTCCCACCTCAGCCTCGTCAGTAGCTGGGACCACAGGCATGCACCATAATGTTTGGCTCATTTAGAATTTTTGCAGCAACAGGGTTTCACCATGATGCCCAGGCTTGTCTTGAACTCCTGGGCTCAAGCGATCCTCCTGCCTTGGCCTCCCACAGTGCTGCGATTACAGGTGTAAGCCACTGTGCCTAGCCTACATTTTTAAAAAATTTGGAAATAAGTACTCCAAATAAGGTTTCAAAGACCTTCTTTTTCAGTGTTTATCTAATGTTATTTTTCCCCTGACATATCTGTGGTCAGTATGTTTAGGTTTGTTTTTTTTCAGTATTATATACAATAGCAAAATATAAAGTCTAAATGTCCATTGATAGAATACTGGCTAAAGAAATTATGGTATATGCATATAATGGAGTTCCGTATAGTCATTAGAAGAATGACACAAATTTATATGTATTTGTATGGAGCCATGTCCAACACATCCTGGTAGGTGAAAAAAGGCAGGGGGATAGCTATATGTATGGTCTATTACTATTTGTGAAGAAATTTGTATATACAACAAATATCTCCACAAGAATACACAGGAAACCTGGCTGAGCACAGTGGCTTGCACTTATAATCCTAGCTCTTTGGGAGGCTAAGGTGGGTGGATCACTTGAGGTCAGCAGCTCAAGATCAGCCTGGCCAACACGGTGAAACCCCGACTCTACTAAAAATACAAAAAATTAGCTGGGTGTAGTGGCTTGTGCCTGTAATCCCAGCTACTCAGAAGTCTGAGGCACGAGACTCGCTTGAACTTGGAAGGCAGAGGCTGCAGTGAGCAGAGATTGTGCCACTTCACTCCAGCCTGAGTGACAGAGTGAGACTCTGTCTCCAAAAAAATAAAATAAAATAAAAGACACAGGAAACTAGCAATAGCGATGCCTCTGGAGATGGAATCTTGGATAGGGGGAAGTGGTGTGAGGGAGACATTCTTTTCATTACATGCTCAATATGGTACCAAAATAAATTATTTCTACTGGGGGAAAATCCAGAGACATAGACAAAAACTGTGATAATTTATGATTCATCTGAAAGACCTTGAAAAATCACTCTATTTAAGGATGATTTGGTTCATAGTTTAAGTGTTTTTTCATTTCTGCTCTCAGTTTGACTGCCACAAAAACTTTGGGAAAAACAGGATTTGGGGTTTCACTTTAATCTATTTGGAGAGGCTGATCTGCATTTAGGGGTTGGCTATCTAACTGTATCTTCCCTTCTGTGTTACTCACTCATTCAACAAGTATTTATTGAGCCCCTGGAGAGGCACCAGGGTCAGTGCTACACATTGAAGTGGCCCACATGCCGCAAGCAGGTTTCAGATCCTCTGATGAGAACAAAGTAGAAGAAAATATGAAGCTGGTAATGCTAACTCTTGCTCTATCATTGAGGGCACATTTCTGTGCGATTTTTCTCATTCTAAATCCCTGAAATACCAGTAGAGAGACTTTAAAAAAAAGAATTTAAAAAAAGAAAAAACAACCTTGTATATTCAAGCAAATCTGTTTCCAAACTATGCAATTTTTTTCATGTCATGAGATTTTGTAGAACAAATCAAGTAAGCAAAAGACTATAGAAAATGTCACAGCATGGCCGGGCGCGGTGGCTCACGCCTGTAATCCCAGCACTTTGGGAGGCCGAGGTGGGCGGATTGCTTGAGGTCAGGAGTTTGAGACCAGCCCAACTAATGTGGTGAAACCCCATCTCTATTAAAAATACAAAAATTAGGCTGGGCGTGGTGGCTCATACCTGTAATCCCAGCACTTTGGGAGGCCGAGGTGGGCGGATTGCTTGAGGTCAGGAGTTTGAGACCAGCCCGACTAATGTGGTGAAACCCCATCTCTATTAAAAATACAAAAATTAGGCTGGGCGCGGTGGCTCATACCTGTAATCCCAGCACTTTGGGAGGCCGAGGTGGGCGGATCACAAGGTCAGGAGATGGAGACCAGCCAGACCAACACGGTGAAACCCCATCTCTACTAAAAACACAAAAAATTAGCCGGGCGTGGTGGCACGTGCCTGTAGTTCCAGCTACTCAGGAGGCTGAGGCAGGAGAATTGCTTAAACCCAGAAGACGGAGGTTGCAGTGAGCCAAGATCGCACCACTGCACTCCAGCCTGGGCAACAGAGCAAGACTCTGTCTCAAAAAATATAAAAATAAAAATAAAAATAAAATAAAATAAAATAAAATAAAATAAAAATACAAAAATTAGCTGAGCATGATGGCTACTCGGGAAGTTGAGGTGGGAGAATCACTTGAACCAGAGGGGCGGAGTTTGCAGTGAGCAGAGATCAAACCACTGCACACCAGCCTGGGCTTCAGAGTGAGACTCTGTCTCAAAAGAAGATGGGAGGGGAGGGGAGGGGGTCATAGCAGAAGTTTCTGCTTAAATATTTTAAATATATATATATTTAATTTTATTTGAATACTTTTCACAGTTTACTTGGGATCATAGAAATTCCAGCAAAATAATGCTACAAGATTGGAAATAAAATAATTCTCTTAGCCTTTGTTTCCCCCATTTGGCACTCTACCAACATCAAGCAATGCTATGAGAATCCAGTTCTTCAGTTATTTTCCAAAGATTTAGACAACTATTTCCACCTTGAGACATCTGTAGAGACTAAATAAAAAGCAGAGTAACTGAGACATAAATATGTGGTATTTCATCCAGCCAAGCTGCAATTGTAATGTTCATCATCTTTCCACTGGGAAAGGCTGGTGAAAAATAACAAACCCAAGCCAAAAAGGAAGCCATCGAGAGGCCACTAGAAAAACAAATGGACCATGAAAGCCTAAGGAACAGTAATCTCATAATGATGATAGAGATTATATGGTGCATAAAGATAGATGTGTCATTTGTTTCTTTGTTTATTCATTCATTCAGCTTAATAGTTAAGAACACAGACAATGGAGCCAGACTGCCTGTTTTAATCCTAACTTTGCTATTTATTACTAGTGTGTGACCTTGTTCAAATTACTCAGCCTCTCTGGGCCTCAGTTTCCTTATCTGCGAAATAGTACATACCTCATTGGGTTGTTTAAAATTTGTTCTTCGAACAGTGCCTGTCACATAGTAAACATTATAGAAGTGTTTGTGAGATTAACACTCACAAGTGTTAGTAAGTTTGACAAGTTATATGGTTTGACAAGTGATATGGTTTGGCTGTGCCCCCAGCCAAATCTCAACTTGAATTGTATCTCCCAGAATTCCCACGTGTTATGGGAGGGACCCAGGGGGAGGCAATTGAATTATGGGGGCTGGTCTTTCCTGTACTGTTCTTGTGATAGTGATTAAGTCTCACAAGATCTGATGGGTTTATCAGGGGTTTCTGCTTTTGCTTCTTCCTCATTCTCTCTTGCCACCACCATGTAAGAAGTGCTTTTCTCCTTCCCTTGATTGTGAGACCTTCCCTAGCCACGTGGAGCTGCAAGTCCATTTAACCTCTTTCTTTTGTAAATTGCCCAGTCTCAGGTAAGTCTTTATCAGCAGCGTGAAAATTGACTAATACAACAAGTGTGCATTGAGCAACTAGTATGGTCCAGGCATTGAACCAGGTGCTTGAGATACAGTGGTGAGTGAAATAGTCACAGCATCTGCCTCTAGAACTTTTGGACTATGGAGAAAGACAATCAAACAAGTGATCACATAACATGTGAGGAGTGTTTTGACAGCGGGTGTGTAAGGTGTTATGAGATCATGGTGTGGAAGAACCCCTCTAACCCAAATCAAAAGGAAATCTGGCTGTTCTAGAAAGGAGCTTTGCAGGGACCAAAAGAGGCAGTACAGTATAGTGATCAAGCAGCCCTGGCAAGTCCAGCTCTCTAGGTTTGTATTAGCTTGGTGTAAAAGTAATTGCGGTGTTTGTTTGTTTGTTTGTTTGTTTTTGATGGAGTCTTGCTCCGTCACCCAGGCTGGAGCATAGTGGCACAATCTCGGCTCATTGCAACCTCTGCCTCCCGGGTTCAAGCAATTCTCCTGCCTCAGGCTCCCGAGTAGCTGAGACTACAGGGGCACGCCACCATGCCTGGCTAATTTTTGTATTTTTTAGTAGAGATGGGGTTTTGCCATATTGGCCAGGCTGGTCTCGAACTCCTGACTTTGTGATCTGCCCACCTCAGCCTCCCAAAGTGCTGGGATTACAGGCATGAGCCACTGCCCCCGACCAATTGCAGTTTTTATAACAGCAAAAACCATAATTACTTTTGCTTCAACATAATATCATGGCTCCATCACTTACTGGTTGTGACCTTGAGCAACTTGCCTAACCTCTCTGTGCCTCAGATTTCCTTTTGATACAATGGGAATCATAACTCTGTCTGTGTCTTAGGATGTGGTGAGGACTAAATGAGTTTGTACACTGAGAACTCTTAGAACAGTACCTGGAATATGGTAAGCAACATCTACATGTTTTAATAATAAGAATTACTTGAATATTAAGTATTATTACATAATACTAAGTATTATTGCATGATGAAAATAGGATAATATATTAACATAATAATATGATAATATCGTCGCAGTTGATCTTGCCTAGGTCTCTTTTTTAGCTTTACCTCTTCTTTTACGAGACTGGTAAAAATTTTAGAGCATTATGTTTGTCCTGCATCTTTTGCTTAAATTAATGTTATAACAAAAAATTTCTTCTCCTACCCCTTCCCTTTTAAGTCTAGTTTAGTACAGGTTTAAAGGGGGACCTCTTGGGAAATATCAAAGCATATTCTAGAAATTGGAGCCACTGCATGCACAGATAATAACAGCATTGTTGATAATGTATTTTGGTTTTCCTCTTCTAGAAATAACACGAAAATTGCAGTCAAACAGCTTAGGTTTCATACCTAGCTTTGCCACTTGCGAGGTTGTCTTGGGCAAGTTACTTGATTTGTCTGATCTTCAGTGTTCTCATCTGTAAAATGGGATCATAATAATTCGTAATTTACTGGGTTGTTATGAATACAAATGAAATAATACAGGGAGGAAGGAGGACTTTGTAATCTGCAAAGATCCATTCAATTAGAAATAGAGCCACATGCATTTGCCTCATAAGATCTCATCCAGTTTCCTATATAACTGGCCACTTCCATGGGCCATTCATGTTGCTCAACAAATCCTCAGCCATTTGCCCCAAAGCTTTCGCTGCTTACCTGAATTCCAGATCAATCTAGGAAGCCTATCTAGGGCTTAAATTGCTGGAAGGGATAGGTTTGTGAGAATGGGAAAGAAACTGAAACTGTTTTTTTTCTTTGTTACTCCCTTCCCTTTCTCTTCTTTGTCCTTTGAACTTCCTAAAAAACCCTTGATTCACCCATTCAACAAAAGGGGAAGAGGTAAAATGAGTTTTCCTCCCTGTCTCTTATCTAGATTTCTATGGTGCTTTATATACAGAGAGTCACAGTGTATTGTGGTCATGTGTTGATGTATTTGTCACTACTACTGAATCTCTTTTTTTTTTCCCTATTTGTTTTTCATGGTGGGTTCTCAATAAATGCTTGTTGGATTGAACAGACTATAATGTAATTGAAGCTATTCAGAGTTCAGAATGTATTTCACATACAGATCAAGTGATTATTTCATACACTCAGATCAAGTGATTTATTCGAGACTTTCAGAGAGCTTGGTTAAAAATAAAGATCTGGATTCAGGCAATTTTGTTCAGAGAATTTTGGGGGAGTTAAATAGCTCTGGCTGCAGGCTAGGGTCTTCGTTATGGGAAAAAAATGCAACATAGGAGGAATTGCAAAATACCTCCAGGAAAATGTCTGGGTATTTTTGAACCTTTGGCAGAGATGCATGTCTGTCTGGAATACACTTCTTTCCCTTCCCCTCCTGTCTCTAATCCTACGGCTTAACCCAGTAGCACATAATAAACAAGCAAAATTTATAGAAATATTTTTCTGAATCCTGATCCCTTGAAATTATGACCTGGTGATTCCTTCCCCCGCCAATAGTTCTGAAGTCAACATGGCATGTAAATATGGCAACTATATGTCCTGGCTTTTTCACCCCAGTTTTGATTTAAAATATTCTCTCTCAGTATCAGACTTCATCCCATTTTTGGTTCATGTTCATGGAGATCCCATAATAAATCATTTGTTAGAAAACTACTGTCACATTATTTTTAAGACATTATGCTTTATTCAATTATGTTTTAATATGTGGCGTGGGGAAAGTATTTGTATTTGAACAAATTCAAAACCTCACCAGCAATAAAAGTGCAAGATTCTGCTTTTTATTCTTATTTTTTCTCTCTTTTTTCCCATCCTAGCTCCTGGCTGATGAATATCTTTTCCTTCCTTCCTTCCTTCCTTCCTTCCTTCCTTCCTTCCTTCCTTCCTTCCTTCTTTCCTTCTTTTCTTCCTTCCTTCCTTCCTTCGTCCCTCCCTCCTTCCCTCCCTCCCTCCATTCCTCGCTTACTTTCTTCTTTCTTTCCTCCATCTATTTAACCATATGAAGAGGATACCATTAAAAAAAAATAACTTCCAAATAACATCCATTTAAAAATTTTAGTATTTAGTGTTGGCGAAGTTTGGAAAACCAGTACATTCTCTAGCAGGAATGTAAATTAAAAATCATCTTTAAAACAACTTTACAATATCTAATGAGAGTATTAAAAAGTTAACATGGCCTGGCACAGTGGCTCACGCCTTTAATCCCAGCACTTTGAGAGACCAAGGTGGGCAGATCACCTGAGGCCAGGAATTCGAGACCAGACTGGCCAACATGGCAAAACCCCATCTCTACTAAGAATACCAAAATTAGCCAGGTGTGGTGGTGCGTACCTGTGGTCTCAGCTATCCGGGAGGCTGAGGCAGGAGAATTGCTTGAGCCTGGGAGGCAGAGGTTGCAACCAGCCAAGATCTGGTGCTTCTGGGTGAGGCTGCTGGCTGCCCTCTGTAACAACCTCCTGGCTTTCAGGTTTCAGAACAATAGGCCATCTCCCTAGGCTCTGTCTCTGCTTATGCTCCAAAACCTGTTGGAGATCTTCTTCCGTTGCAGCAGTTTTGTCAGCTTTTGGTTTCTGGTTCTCTGCCTAGCCTTTAGGTGATGAATGGTTGCATGAACTGCCTCTGATTCTTAACCTGGCCTTTCTTTCACCCTCTTGAGCAACATGGCCCTTCCCACTCTGGGTGCAACAAAAGCAGAGGGTGGGCTGCCTGCACAGCGAATAGGCCAGTGCCCCATAGTTTAACTGAGCTGCTCAGATCCACAGTTTAGGTTCAGCAAACTGGGGTTAGAAGCAGAATACTGGTATAAAAACAGACACATACATAGGCCAATGGAAGAGAATGAAATAAATATAAATCCATGCATTTACAGCTGGCTCAATTTTCAACAAAGGCACCAAGAACATACAATGGGGAAAAGCCAAATCTCTTCAATAAATGATGCTGGGAAAATCAGGTAATGATATGCAGAAGAATGACACTAGGTCACCATATACGAAAATCAAGTTTAAAATAGTTTAAAGACTTAAATCTAAGACCAGAAACTGTGAAACTACTAGACAAAAACACTGGGGAAATGTTCCAGGACATTGGTCTAGGCAAATATTTTTTGTGTAAGACCTCAAAAGTACAGACAACCAAAGCAAAAATAGACAAATGGAATTACATCAAGCTGAAAAGCTTCTGGGCAGCAAATAAAAAATTGACAAAGTGAAGACACAACCCACAGAATGGGGGAAAATATTTGCAAAATATTCATCTGACAAAAAATTAATAACCAGAACATATAAGGAGCTCAAACAACTCAAGAGCAAAAAAAAACCCCAGTAATCCAATTTTAAAATGGGCTAAAGATCTAAGTAGACATTTCTCCAAAGAAGACATACAAATGGCCAACAGGTATATATGAAAATTGTTCAACATCACAAATCATCAGAGAAATGCAAACCAAAACCATAATGAGATATCATTTCACCCCAGTTAAAATGGCTTTTATCAAAAAGAGTGGAAAAGGCCAGGCACAGTGGCTCACGCCTGTAATCCCAGCACTTTGGGAGGTGAAGGCAGGTGGATCACCTGAGGTCAGGAGTTTGAGACCAGCCTGGCCAACATGATGAAACCCTGTCTCTACTAAAAATACAAAAAAAAAAAAAAAAAAAAAAAAGGCCGGGCGCAGTGGCTCATGCCTGTAATCCCAGCACTTTGGGAGGCTGAGGTGGGTGGATCACGAGGTCAGGAGATCGAGATCATCCTGGCTAACATGGTGAAACCCCGTCTCTACTAAAAAAATACAAAAAATTAGCCAGGCGTGGTGGCGGGCACCTGTAGTCCCAGCTACTCGGGAGGCTGAGGCAGGAAAATGGCATGAACCCAGAAGGCGGAGCTTGCAGTGAGCCGAGATAGCACCACTGCACTCTGGCCTGGGCAAAAGAGCGAGATTCTGTCTCAAAAAAAAAAAAAAAAAAAAAAAAATTAGCTGGTTGTGGTGGCAGATACCTATAATCCCAGCTACTAGGGAGGCTGAGGCAGGAGAAACGCTTGAACCCGGGAGGCAGAAGTTGCTGTGAGCTGAGATTGCACCATTGCATTCCAACCTGGACAATACAGTGAGACTCCATCTCCAAAAAAGAAGAGTAGAAAGGCCGGGCATGGTGTCTTATGGTTGTAATCCCAGCACATTGGGAGGCCAAGGCGGGTGCATCACTTGAGCTCGGGAGTTCAAGACCAGCCTGGGCAACATGGTGAAACCCCATCTCTAATAAAAATATGATAATTAGCTGGATGTGGTGGCATGTGCTTGTAATCCCAACTACTCAGAAGGCTGAGGTGGGAGAATCACCTGGGGAAGCAGAGGTTGCAGTGAGATTGCATCACTGCACTCTGGCCTGGACAACACAGTGAGACCCTGTCTTAAAAAAAAAAAAAAGACTGGAAAAATGTCAAGGGCTTGGGAGTAAAAAAAAAAAGACTGGAAATAACACATGCCGGTGAGGATGTGAAGAATGAAGAACTCTAGTATGCTGCTGGTAGGAATGTAAATTAGTACAACCACTATGGAAAACTGTATAAAGTTTCCTGAAAAAACTAAAATTAAAACCACATGATCCAGCAAATCCACACTGTGTATATATCCAAAAGAAAGGGAATCAATATATTGAAGCTATCTCTGCATTCCCGTATTTATTGCAGCACTATTCACAATAGCTAAAATAGGGAATTAACCTAAGTGCCAGTCAATGGATGAATGGATAAAGAATATGTAGTATATATACATAGTAGAATACTATTCAGCCAGAAAAATGAATAAAAATCCTGTCATTTGCAGCAACATGGGTGGAACTGATGGTCATAATGTTAACTAAAATAAACCAGGCACAGCAAGAAAAACACTGCATGTTCTTACTCATATGAAAGCTAAAAAAGTGGCCGGGCACAGTGGCTCACAACTGTAATCCCAGCACTTTGGGAGGCCAAGGCGGGTGGATTACCTGAGGTCAGGAGTTTGAGACCAGCCTGGCCAACATGGTGAAACCTGGTCTCTACAAAAAATACAAAAATTAGCCAGGCGTGGTGGCACACACCTGTAATCCCAGCTGCTCGGGAGGCTGAGGCAGGAGAATTGCTTGAGCCAGGGAGACGGAGTGAGCTGAGATTGTGCCACTGCACTTCAGCCTGGCTGACAGAGAAAGACTCTGTCTCCAAAAGAAAAGAAAAAAAAAGTGAATCTCTGGCTGGGCGCGTTGGCTCATGCCTGTAATCCCAGCATTTTGGGAGGCCAAGGTTGGCGGAACACCTGAGGTCAGAGTTCAAGAACAGCCTGGCCAATATGGTGAAACCCCGTCTCTACTAAAAAGACAATGATTAGCTGGGCATTGTCTTCCTGGGCATGGCGGTGGGCGCCTGTAATCCTAGCTACTTGGGAGGCTGAGGCAGGAGAATTGCTTGCATCCAGGAGGTAGAAGTTGCAGTGAGCTGAGATCATGCCACTGCACTCCAGCCTGGGCAACAGAGCGAGACTCCATCTCAAAAATAAAATAAAATAAAATAAAATAAATAAAATAAAACAAGTGGATCTCATGAAGATAGAGAGGATTGGTAGTTACCAGAGGCTGGGAAAGGTAGAGAGTAGAGGGTGCTGAAGAGAAGTTGATTAATGGGTACAAATATACAGCTTGAAAAATTTTTTTCTTTTTACATTTTTTTCTTCTTTTTACATTTTATTTCTTCTTTTTCTTTAATCTATCTTAAGACCCACTGTATACAGTTTGATAGAAGAAAGAAGACCTAGTGTTTGATAGTTCAGTAGGGTGTCTATTAATTTACAATAATCTGTTGTATATTTCAAAAGAGTGAAAAATATAATTTGAATGTTTCTAGCATAAAGAAAAGGCAAATATTTAAGGCCACGGATATCCCAGTTACCCTGATTTGATCTCTACAAATTATATGAATGTATTAAATCATGTACCCCAAAAATATGTACATCCGTTATGTATCAATTTTTTAAAAAGGAAAAAACAAATAAACTGAGGTTACATAGAAGAATTCAGTTTCACCTCCAGCAGAGGTTGAGAATTAGTCGAATCCTCAGGCTGCAGGAGACAGGAATCCAGCTGAGGACCCTGAAATTAGAGCCATGATTCAAAATACCCAGGAGCTAGCAGGAGGGCAGCAGTACCTGGAAGTGAGGTTTCACTCCAGAGAGACTCTACTTGCTACGGATCCCAGCTTCCCACCTCCACAGCAGACAAATGCTGCTCAGAGGTCCATTCGGTCACCATGAGCAGGTTAGGGGTGAGGGCAAGGCTGAGATGGGCTAAAGGTCAAGGAACCCAAGATGGCCTGTTGTGGGGAGTGATCCTCTAGGGTGGCCCAGATTTAGGTGCTGTCATTTCTTGACAACCTTTTTTGGTTGGCCCTAAGTAGAAATGTTGTCCTGGATAATAGTAAATAGTACTACCTTCCATCTATATGTCCAGGTCCTGGACTAGTCTTGGTTGTTGAAAGGATTTTTGTACTTTTTCCCATCCTCAAGTTTTTGAGACAAGATGACTCCTACTCATAGTATTCAAAATGCTACAAAAAGGAAAGAGGACTTTTTGTTAAATTGTGTCTAACAAAATAGTAACAGGATATTAAGATGTCCTAGAATTGGGGAAATGTTATCCTTTTTTAAAAAATTATTATTATTATTATTATTTTGAGACAGAGTCTCACTCTGTTGCCCAGGCTGGAGTGCAGTGGTGAGATCTCTGCTCATTCCAACCTCCATCTCCTGGATTAAAGCAATTCTCCTGCCTCAGCCTCCGAAGTAGCTGGGATTACAGGCACGTGCCATTGCTCTCAGCTAATTTTTTGTATTTAGTAGAGACAGGGTTTCACCATGTTGGCCAGGCTGGTCTCAAACTCCTGACTTCAAGTGATCTGCCTGCCTCGGCCTCCGAAAGTGCTGGGATTACTGGCATGAGCCACTACACCTGGCCAAGAGGAGGTTATTTTTTGAGATCCCCAGATCCATTTACTCAGCTGTTTATTGAGCCAGGTACCATGCTAGTTCCTGAAGGTGATTACATGTGAATGGAAAATGGCCTCTGCCCTCATATTCTTTAGTAGGAGGGCTAGCCATGAAACAGTCTGCCAAATAATAATAATGATTATTATTTGTAAACTAAATAAGTGATCACACAACTTAATGGTTTAAATGATCAGCTGCAAGAAATTCTAAGAGATGGAGTACAAATTTGTTATAGAAATTTAGAAGACCCAGTCCAATCCAGAGACAGGAGTGCTTTTAATCTCATCAAGAGGTTGCTGAATGAATCAGTTCTGGAAAAACTGAAACACAACAACAACAAAAAGTTACCAGAAATAGAGTTTGTTTTCTTGGGAAAAAGGGAACAAACGAGCTGGATTTGTGAGTGACACAATGCCCTATAGAGTGCCTGGACCAGCCTCTCCAAAGATTTCAGCTGGCTTAGTGATATCTCTGGGTAAAAAAACTAATATTTTCATTTGGGATTTACTCTCCCCATGAATTATTTATTTATTTATTTTGGAGACAGAGTCTTGCTCTGTTGCCTAGGCTGGAGTGCAATGGCGTGATCTCACCTCACTACAGCCTCCGCCTCCCGGGTTCAAGCGATTCTCCTGCCTAAGCCTCTTAAATAGCTGGGAATAGAGGTGTGCACCACCAAGCCTGGCTAATTTTTGTAATTTTAGTAGAGATGAGGTTTCACCATGTTGGCCAGGCTGGTCTTGAATGCCTGGCCTCAAGCAATCTGCCCACCTCGGCCTCCCAAAATGCTGGGATTATAGGCATGAGCCACTGCGCTGGGCCTCTCCCCCAAAAATTGAATTAATGAAAGTCAGTTCCCTCTGTGATTGAAAAGAAACTGCTAAAATTAAAATTTTAAAGCTGATTTGGTCACGCTATTTTTTTCTATATATTACTGGATTTGTTTGGCTATTTAGTAGTGTTCCTGTTAAGGATTTTGGCATCTATTCACAAGGAATATTGGTGTGTACTTTTCTTGCAATGTCTTTGACTCTATCAGGTTAATAGGTCTCATAAAATTAAGTGAAAAGCATTTACACCTCAATTTTTTGAAAGAGTTTGTATAGGATTATCTTTTTAAAAACTTAAACATTTATTAATATTTACCAATTAAGCCATGAAGACATTAAGTTTTCTTTGTAAAATGATTCTTCATTACAAACTCAATTTTATTGACAGATAAGAAGCTATTTGGTTTTTTGTTTGTTTGTTTGTTTTTTGTTTTGAGACAGGGTCTCACTTGGTTGCCCAGGCTGAAGTGCAGCAGTGCGATCTCGGCTTACTGCAACCTCTGCCTCCCAGGTTCAAATGATCCTCCCACCTCAGCCTCCCTAGTAGCTGGGACTACAGGTGCATGCCACCACACCCAGCTAATTTTTTTTTTTTTTTTTTTTTAAGACGAAGTCTTGCTCTGTCACCCAGGCTAGAGGGAGTGCAGTGGCACTATCTTGGCTCACTGCAAGCTCTGCCTTCCGGGTTCACGCCATTCTCCTGCCTCAGCCTCCCCAGTAGCTGGGACTACAGGTGCTTGCCACCATGCCCAGCTAATTTTTTGTATTTTTAGTAGAGATGAGGTTTCACCGTGTTAGCCAGGATGGTCTCGGTCTCCTGACCTCGTGATCCGCCCGCCTCGGCCTCCGAAAGTGCTGGGATTACAGGAGTGAGCCAGCACGCCCGGCCCACACCCAGCTAGTTTTTGTATTTTTAGTAGAGACGGGGTTTCACCATGTTGGCCAGGCTGGTGCTATTTCGGTTTTCTATTTGGGAATTTTGTCTTTTAGGGGAGTTGACCATTTCATCTAAGTTGTCCATGGACATATATTGACATAAAGTTGTCCATAATATTCTCTTGTTATCTTTTAAATATCTGTAGGATCTGAAGTGATGTATTTGTATTTTCTCCTTTTTTCTTGATCAATTAAGCTAAAAATTTATCAGTTTTATTTTTCATAGAACTAATGGTCAGTATTTAATAACATAATAATGGAGAGTGGGTAATTTATAAAGAACAGAAATTTATTTCTTACAGTTCTGGAGGCTGGGAAGTTCAAGATCAAGGGGCCAACATCTGCTAAAGGCCTTCTTGCTGTACCATGACATGGCCAAAGGCATCACATGGCAAGAGAAAGCAAGAGGGCCGAAGGAACACAATTTATAACAAATTTACTCTCCAGATAATGAGCCCACTCATTAATCCATTCATGAAGGCAGGGCCCTCATGACCTAATCACTTCTTAAAGGTCCCACCTCTTAACATTGTTGCATTGAGGTTTAAGTTGCCAACACATGAACTTTGGGGAACACATTCAAACCATAGTGGTTGGTTTCATTGACTTTCTCTCTTTTTCTCTTTTCCCATTTTCTATTTGATTGATTTCCATTGCTTTATTGTTTTCTTCCTCACTATATATATTTATTTATTTATTCTTTTTTTTTTTTTTTTTTTTTTTTGAGACAGAGTTTCTCCCTGTTGCCACGCTGGAGTGCAGTGGGGCGATCTCGGCTCACTGCAATCTCCACCTCCCAGATTCAAGTGATTCTCCTGCCCCAGCCTCCTGAGTAGCTGGGATTACAGGTGCGCACCACGACGCCCGGCTAATTTTTGTATTTTTAGTAGAGACAGGGTTTCACCATGTTGGCCAGGATGGTCTCGATCTCCTGACGTCATGATCTGCCCACCTCAGCCTCCCAAAGTGCTGAGATTACAGGTGTGAGCCACCGCACCCGGCCTCACTATATATTTAATTTGCTTTGCTTTTCCAAGGTGCATAATTTTTATTCAGTTTAAAATATTTTCTGATTTTGCCTGTGATATTTTTTCTTGAAGCCTTTTGGATAGTTCTTTCTCACTCGATCTCACTCTGTCTCATGTACCAACTTTTTTCTCCTGTAAATTTTTCATTCAACAAATAATTGTTGATCATCTACCACAAGGTGCTAGGTACTGTTCTAGGTACTTGAGTGACGTGAGTGAATAAAATAATATCCCTGCCCACATGGATGATACATGCTATTACAATTTTTTTGTTTGGTCTATATTTATCCTTAACCAAGGGTTCTCTTCCATTTGAAGTCTTGACGTACTCCTTTCTTCCTGTATCTCCACTATAACTTCTAGTACTTAGCCTTCCTTCCTTCCTTCCTACCTTTCTTTCTTTCTTTCTTTCTTTCTTTCTTTCTTTCTTTCTTTCTTTCTTTCTTTCTTTCTTTCTTTCTTTCTTTCTTTCTTTCCTCTTTCTTCTTTCCCCTCTCTGGCCCAGGCTACAATCTACTCGGCTTGCTGCTGCCCGCGCGACGACTGCCTGGGACTGCTGGCGCCCGCCACCGCTGCCTCTCTTTTCTCCTTTGGATGCAGGCACGCGTTCGCCATCTTCGCCACGCTGGTCGCCAGCTCCTGACGCCGAGTGCTCTGCCCCCCTCAGCCTCCCGAGGTACTGGGACTACAGACGGAGTCTCGCTCACCCAGTGCTCGGTGTTGCCCGGGCTGGAGTGCGGTGGCGTGGTCTGGCCTCGCGGCAGCCTCTACCTCCCGGCCGCCTGCCTTGGCCTGCCAGGGTGCTGGTATTGCAGCCCCTGCCCGGCCGCCGCCCCATCTGGAAGGTGGGGAGCGCCTCTGCCCGGCCGCCCCGTCTGGCAGGTGAGGAGCACCTCTGCCTGGCCGCCCCGTCTGGGAAGTGAGGAGCGCCTCTGCCCGGCCACCCACCGTCTGGGAAGTGAGGAGCGCCTCTGCCCGGCCACCCACCGTCTGGGAAGTGAGGAGCGCCTCTGCCCGGCCACCCCGTCTGGGAAGTGAGGAGCGCGTCTGCCCGGCCACCCACCGTCTGGGAAGTGAGGAGCGCCTCTGCCCGGCCACCCACCGTCTGGGAAGTGAGGAGCGCCTCTGCCCGGCCACCCACCGTCTGGGAAGTGAGGAGCGCCTCTGCCCGGCCACCCACCGTCTGGGAAGTGAGGAGCCCCTCTGCCCGGCCACCAACCGTCTGGGAAGTGAGGAGCGCCTCTGCCCGGCCACCCACCGTCTGGGAAGTGAGGAGCGCCTCTGCCCGGCCACCCACCGTCTGGGAAGTGAGGAGCGCCTCTGCCCGGCCGCCCCGTCTGGGAAGTGAGGAGCGCCTCTGCCCGGCCGCCCCGTCTGGGAAGTGAGGAGCGCCTCTGCCCGGCCGCCCCGTCTGGGAAGTGAGCAGCGCCTCTGCCCGGCCGCCCCGTCAGGGAAGAAGTGAGGAGCGCCTCTGCCCGGGCGCCCCGTCCGGGAAGAAGTGAGGAGCGCCTCTGCCCGGCCGCCCCGACCGGGAAGAAGTGAGGAGCGCCTCTGCCCGGCCGCCCCACCCGGGAAGAAGTGAGGAGCGCCTCTGCCCGGCCGCCCCGTCCGGGAAGAAGTGAGGAGCGCCTCTGCCCGGCCGCCCCGTCTGGGAAGTGAGGAGCGCCTCTGCCCGGCCGCTCCATCCGGGAAGAAATGAGGAGCGCCTCTGCCCGGGCGCCCCGTCCGGGAAGAAGTGAGGAGCGCCTCTGCCCGGCCGCCCCGTCCGGGAAGAAGTGAGGAGCGCCTCTGCCCGGCCGCCCCGTCCGGGAAGAAGTGAGGAGCGCCTCTGCCCGGCCGCCCCGTCCGGGAAGAAGTGAGGAGCGCCTCTGCCCGGCCGCCCCGTATGGGAAGTGAGGAGCGCCTCTGCTCGGCCACCCACCGTCTGGGAAGTGAGGAGCGCCTCTGCCCGGCCGCCCCGTCTGGGAAGTGAGGAGCACCTCTGCCCGGCCACCCATCGTCTGGGAAGTGAGGAGCGCCTCTGCCTGGCCGCCCCGTCCAGGAGGAAGTGAGGAGCACCTCTGCCCGGCCGCCCCGTCCGGGAAGAAGTGAGGAGCGCCTCTGCCTGGCCGCCCCGTCCAGGAGGAAGTGAGGAGCACCTCTGCCCGGCCGCCCCGTCCGGGAAGAAGTGAGAAGCGCCTCTGCCCCGCCACCCTGTCTGGGAAGTGAGAAGCGCCTCTGCCCGGCCGCCCCGTCTGGGAAGTGAGGAGCGCCTCTGCCCGGCCTCCCATCGTCTGGGAGGTGAGGAGCGCCTCTGCCCGGCCGCCCCGTCCGGGAGGAAGTGAGGAGCACCTCTGCCCGGCCGCCCCGTCCGGGAAGAAGTGAGGAGCGCCTCTGCCCGGCCGCCCCGTCCGGGAAGAAGTGAGGAGCGCCTCTGCCCGGCCGCCCCGCCCGGGAAGAAGTGAGGAGCGCCTCTGCCCGGCCGCCCCGTCCGGGAAGAAGTGAGGAGCGCCTCTGCCCGGCCGCCCCGTCTGGGAAGTGAGGAGCGCCTCTGCTCGGCCACCCACCGTCTGGGAAGTGAGGAGCGCCTCTGCTCGGCCACCCACCGTCTGGGAAGTGAGGAGCGCCTCTGCCCGGCCACCCATCGTCTGGGAAGTGAGGAGCGCCTCTGCCCGGCCACCCATCGTCTGGGAAGTGAGGAGCGCCTCTGCCCCGCCACCCTGTCTGGGAAGTGAGAAGCGCCTCTGCCCGGCCGCCCCATCTGGGAAGTGAGGAGCGCCTCTGCCCGGCCTCCCATCGTCTGGGAGGTGAGGAGCGCCTCTGCCCGGCCACCCATCGTCTGGGAGGTGAGGAGCGCCTCTGCCAGGCCACCCATCGTCTGGGAGGTGAGGAGCGCCTCTGCCCGGCCACCCATCGTCCGGAAAGTGAGGAGCGCCTCTGCCCGGCTGCCCCATCTGGGAAGTGAGGAGTGCCTCTGCCCGGACACCCATCGTCTGGGAGATAAGGAGCGCCTCTGCCCGGCCGCCCATCGTCTGGGAAGTGAGGAGCGCCTCTGCCCGACCACCCATCGTCTGGGAAGTGAGGAGCGCCTCTGCCCGGCCACCTATCGTCTGGGAAGAAGTGAGGAGCGTCTCTGCCTGGCCGCCCCGTCTGGGAAGTGAGGAGCCCCTCTGCCCAGCCGCCCCGTGTCTGGGTAGAAGTGAGGAGCTCCTCTGCCTGGCCGCTCCGTCTGGGAGGTCTACCATGGAGGCCAGAAGCAATGTGGGGGCTGGACGTGGTGGCTCATGCCTGTGGTCCCGGCACTCTGGGGGGCGAGGCGGGTTGATCACTTCGGACTAGGAGTTCGAGACCAGTCTGGCCAACTTGGCGAAACATGAAGAATACAACAGACAAACCAACCAACCAACTCAATGACAACAAAACAGGTCTACCCTGGAGTCATACTCTAATTTTTTCTATTTTCCTCCCTTTCTGATCCTTTATCCCACTTTCTTTTTCTTCCTCTTCCTTCTCCCTCTTCTTTGTCAAATAGAGGATTGAGTTATTATCACTGATCCATATAAAGTCCCTCTCTCATTTATTTTAACTCCCACCCCCATTTCTATTCCCCGACTTCCCATGTGCAACCTTCCTAATATGTTTGATACGCATCTTTTTGTTTGTATGTATTTTTAGAAAATGTTTATTGTTTTTGTATGCAAAAAAAATTAATAAAAAAAAATACAAAAGAAAGAAAAAAAAGAACAAAAAAAAAAAAAAAAAACTTCTAGTACTTATTTGCAACTATAAAATACCCTAACAACTGATACGGATCTCCTGTCTAGTGTATCTCCTGAATTTATAGTCATCTTTTTAAGAGAGACAGTATTTATTGGGAGATGTGTTCTCCTCTGTCATATTTATGCCTTGTTTGGTTTGAAGTCAGAAAGACAGACCAATTTTCATAAGCATCTTTCTAGCTTTAGCTAGCTTTAACATCACTAAGATTTCCTGACATTATCAATAAAAAAATTACCAAGGCTATCTCTTAGGCTGATATTATGGTGATTTAAATTTTTATCTTTTGTACTTTTATGTTTGAAAAATGAATAAAGGAAGAAAATTGATTTATTCTATCCATTTTCTAATTTTAAAAGCATTTAAATTAGGGTTATTACTACTTGTGTGTTTATTAAATGTGCACCTAAAATTTTGAACATAATTGACAACTTTTCCTGGTTGTTTGTGGAGTGATCCTAGTTTTTAAAGTAATGCATTTAAAAACTCAAAAATAAAAAAATGAAATAAAAATAACCTAATAATGGCTTAATGTCAGAATATATAAAGAACTTCTACAACTCAACAGTAAAAAAAAAACTTATTAAAAAATGGGCAGGCCAGGCGCGGTGGCTCACGCCTGTAATCCCAGCACTTTGGGAGGCCGAGGTGGGTGGATCACCTGAGGTCGGGAGTTCGAGACCAGCCTGACCAACATGGAGAAACCCTGTCTGTACGAAAATAACAAAATTAGCTGGGCGTGGTGGCGCATGCCTGTAATCCCAGCGACTTGGGAGGCTGAGGCAGGAGAATCGCTTGAACCTGGGAGGCGGAGGTTGCCATGAGCCAAGATCATGCCTTTGCACTCCAGCCTGGGCAACAAGAGTGAAACTCCGTCTCAGAAAAAAAAAAAGGGCAAAGACCTGAATAGATATTTCTCCAAAGAAGATATACAACTGGCCAATGAGCACATGAAAAGATGCTCACTATCATTAATCATTTAGGAAATGCAAAGCAAAACTACAAGGAGACACTACTTCATACCTATTAGGATGGTTATTATTTTTAAAAACCCAGAAGATAACAAATGTTGGCAAGAATATGGAGAAATTGGAACTCCTGTGCATTGCTGGTGGGAGTGTAAAATGGTGCCACCTCTGTTGAAAATGGCATGGTGATTCCGTGAAAAATTTAATGCAGAATTACCTTATGATCCAGCAACTTCACTTCTGAGCATAAGCCCAGTCACATGGAAAGCAGAGATATGAAGAGATATTTGTTCACCCAATTTTGTAGCAGCATTATTCACACAGCCAAAAAGTAGAAGCAACCCAAATGTCCATCAACAGATGAATAGATAAACAAAATGTAGTCTATACATACAATGGAATATAATTCAGCCAGCCTTAAAAAGGAAGAAAGTTCTGACACGTGCTACAAGATGATGAACTTTGAAGACATTATGCTAAATGAAAATATACCACAAAAAGACAAATATTGTATGATTCCAGCTATATGAGGTACCTTGAGTATTCAAATTCCTAGAGGGAAAAAAATAGAATATTAGTTGCCCAGGGCTGCGGCAAGGGAGGGATGGGGAGTTAGTATTTAACAGGTACTGAATTTCACTTAGGGATGATGAAAATGTTTTGGAGATAGATGGTGAGGATGGTTGCAGGAGAGTGTGAATGTACTTAATGCCACAGAAGTGTATATTAAAAATGGTTTAAATCGGCCTGGCATGGTGGCTCACGCCTGTAATCCCAGCTCTCAGAGAGGCAGAGGTGGGAGGATAGCTTGAGCCCAGAGTTGGAGACCTGCCTGGGCAATATAGTGAGACCCTGTTCTCCGCAAAAAGGAAAAAAAAAAGACAAAAAGGCAGGCACGGTGGCTCACGTCTGTAATCCCAGCACTTTGGGAGGCCAAGGCAGGCGGATCACGAGGTCAGGAGTTCAAGACCAGCCTGGCCAATATACTGAAACCCTGTCCCTACTAAAAATACAAAAATTAGCCGGGTGTGGTGGCACACACCTGTAGTCCCAGCTACTCAGAAGGCTGAGGCAGGAGAATCACTTGAACCCAAGAGGTGAAGGTTGCAGTGAGCTGAGACAGTGCCATTGCACTCCAGCCTGGGTGACAGAACAAGACTCTGTCTCAAAAAAAATTGTTTAAATGGTTAATTTTAAATTATGTATATTTTTACCACAATAAAAAGTATGAGAATGAGTACTTCAGCCTTGCTATAGGTACTATGCAGAGTTAATTTAAGAAACAAAGAAGCAAGAATATTTCAATGCTGGATAGTACCATTTTTCTTCTTAAGTTAAATTTTAAAATGACTGCCTTGCTATGAAATTGTCATGCTTATGGCTGGAGATTGAAACCTTAAAATTATGATAAAATTCAACTCCAAGTTCCTACAGCCACATCAATTTCCTATCTAATTTTGAAAGCATTTAAATTAGTCTTATTATTACTTGTGTGCTTACTAAATGTGCAATTTAAAATGTATATGGTTGTGCAATGTGGTGAACACTGCCATGGGAACTTCATTAATAGAATCAGTGATGTTATACTATTATTAGTACTGAATTAATACATCTTTATCAGACATTTCATTCAATAGCTCTTTTTTCCCTTTCTTTAATCCCTATGCTTTACCTTCATCATTCTTCAGTTGGATCATCCTATTACTAGTATTTTATGTTAAATTCATGTTATTTCACTGAATCTTCACAGCAATCCAAGTATTATTGGAAAGTATTATTATTTCTATTTTAACCAATGAGGAAACTCAGGCTTACAGAAGTTGCATAGCTTGCTTGATAACACACAGTAAGTCATGGATGAAGTGGACATTTTTTTTTTTTTTTTGAGACGGAGTCTCGCTCTGTCGCCCAGGCTGGAGTGCAGTGGCACGATCTCGGCTCACTGCAAGCTCCGCCTCCCGGGTTCACGCCATTCTCCTGCCTCAGCCTCTCCGAGTAGCTGGGACTACAGGCGCCCACCACCACGCCTGGCTAATTTTTTTGTATTTTTTTAGTAGAGACGGGGTTTCACCGTGGTCTCGATCTCCTGACCTCGTGATCCGCCCGCTTCGGCCTCCCAAAGTGCTGGGATTACAAGCGTGAGCCACCGCGCCCGGAGAAGTAGAAATTTAATTTCAGGGCAATATGTCTCAGGAGTCTCTTCTCAACTCCACCAGCATGAGATGCCTTCTACTGGTGATCATTATCTTTCTGAAATCTCAATTCTCCCATGATGGCGGAAGAGAAGACACAAAATACACATCACTGAAGAACTGGCCTGAGCCAAGGGAAGAAGAGAAATGGTGCACACGCAGCTTCATGTGAATCTGGAATCTTTCTTAAAAATCTTCTTTCTCTGCTGGGCACGGTGGCTCACACCTTTAATCCTAGCATTTTGGGAGGCTGAGGTGGGTGGATCACCTGAGGTCAGGAGTTCGAGACCAGCCTGGCTAACATGGTGAAACCCCGTCTCTACTAAAAATGCAAAAATTTTCTTAATCCAGTCTATCGTTGGACATTTAGGTTGGTTCCAAGTCTTTGCTATTGTGAATAGTGCTGCTATAAACATACGTGTGCATGTGTCTTTACAGTAGCATGATTTATAATCCTTTGGGTATATACCCAGTAATGGGATGGCTGGGTCAAATGGTATTTCTAGTTCTAGATCCCTGAGGAATCACCACACTGACTTCCACAATGGTTGAACTAGTTTACAGTCCCAGCAACAGTGTAAAAGTGTTCCTATTTCTCCACATCCTCTCCAGCACCTGTTGTTTCCTGACTTTTTAATGATTGCCATTCTAACTGGTGTGAGATGGTATCTCATTGTGGTTTTGATTTGCATTTCTCTGATGGCCAGTGATGATGAGCATTTTTTCATGTGTTTTTTGTCTGCATAAATGTCTTCTTTTGAGAAGTGTCTGTTCATGTCCTTTGCCCACTTTTTCATGGGTTTTTTTTTTCTTGTAAATTTGTTTGAGTTCATTGTAGATTCTGGGTATTAGCCCTTTGTCAGACGAGTAGGTTGTAAAAATTTTCTCCCATTCTGTAGGTTGCCTGTTCACTCTGATGGTAGTTTATTTTGCTATGCAGAAGCTCTTTAGTTTGATTAGATCCCATTTGTCAATTTTGGCTTTTGTTGCCATTGCTTTTGGTGTTTTAGACATGAAGTCCTTGCCCATGCCTATGTCCTGAAAGGAATTGCCTAGGTTTTCTTCTAGGTTTTTTATGGTTTTAGGTCTAACATCTAAGTCTTTAATCCATCTTGAATTAATTTTTGTATAAGGTGTAAGGAAGGGATCCAGTTTCAGCTTTCTACATATGGCTAGCCAGTGTTTCCAGCACCATTTATTAAATAGGGAATCCTTTCCCCATTGCTTGTTTTTGTCAGGTTTGTCAAAGATCAGATAGTTGTAGATATGCAGCATTATTTCTGAGGGCTCTGTTCTGTTCCATTGGTCTCTATCTCTGTTTTGGTACCAGTACCATGCTGTTTTGGTTACTGTAGCCTTGTAGTATAGTTTGAAGTCAGGTAGTGTGATGCCTCCAGCTTTGTTCTTTGGCTATGGCACATATACACCATGGAATACTATGCAGCTGTAAAAAATGATGAGTTCATGTCCTTTGTAGGGACATGGATGAAACTGGAAACCATCATTCTCAGCAAACTATCGCAAGGACAAAAAACCAAACACCGCATGCTCTCACTCATAGGTGGGAATTGAACAATGAGAACACATGGACACAGGAAGGGGAACATCACACTCTGGGGACTGTTGTAGGGTTGGGGGAGGGGGGAGGGATAGCATTAGGAGATATACCTAATGCTAAATGACGAATTAATGGGTGCAGCACACCAACATGGCACATGTATACATATGTAACAAACCTGCACGTTGTGCACATGTATCCTAAAACTTAAAGTATAATAATAATAAAATTAAAAAAAAATGCAAAAATTAGCCAGGTATGGTAGCACACATCTTTCATCCCAGCTACTCTGGAGACTGAGGAAGGAGAATCGCTTGAACCCGGGAGGTAGAGATTGCAGTGAGCTGAGATCATGCCACTGCACTCCAGCCTGCGGGACGGGAGAGAGACTCCATCTCAAAACAAACAAACAAACAAACAAAACTTCTTTCTCTATTTACTTACTTTTTGCTTTTGTTTTCACTTGGGAATATTTTCTGTTGTCCCTTATTTCTGGGTTTGAATCATGTCCTGACCAGTACAGTAGTTTATTTCAATTAATGCTTTCTCGTTCGTTGTACAAACATAGCTTCACTTTGAGCCTTTGGATAGGATGAAGCCTCTGCTCTTTCATTACACTCAGACAGAGTTCTGCTTTCCTCAGGAGCTCCCCATTCTCCTCCACACACTGCTGCCCAGGGCCGGAGCCAAGTATTCATGCTAATTCCCAGAGTACAATCCAAATTCTTTCCTTTTTTTTTTTTTGAGACGGAGTCTCGTTCTGTCGCCCAAGCTGGAGTGCAGTGGCGTGATCTAAGCTCACTGCAACCTCTGTCTCCCAGGTTCAAGAGATTCTCCTGCCTGACCCTCCTGAGTAGCTGGGACTACAGGCGTGGGTCATGCCCCAAAAATTTTTGTATTTTTTGGTAGAGACGGCCGTTCACTGTGTTGGCTAGGCTGGTCTCAAACTCCTGGCCTCAAGTGATCCACCTGCCTTGGCCTCTCAGAGTGCTGGAATTACAGACATGAGGCAACGAGACTGGCCCAGATTATTTCTGATCATATAAGTTGACTTTGCAACCAGCACTTTTACATTATTCTACTCCTACCTGATTTCCTGTTTTACGTCATGCTCCATGGTGGCACACGCCCTTCTCAGGACCAAGGACCTGACATAGAAGGAAATAGGGATTACCTTGCCTCCTTCAGATCCACATTGACAGTTCATGTAGCAGGAAAAGAGGGACCCAGGCTTCTTATCCTAGAGTTTTCAGGTACTTGCAAGATTTATGTTAGCTTATGAAGAGTCTTCAAAGAGCCCACAATATAGTCTGGCAATTGGTAATAGACAGCAGCTTGATCTTTTGTCATCCTTATTCATTCAAAAAACTTTTATTGGCTACCTATTGGGTACCTCTATTCTATGTGGAGCTTCAGTCCAAAGGGACAGAATTATGAAAAATAACAATACGTTATGGGATGGGCATTTAATCCAATCTGGGGGTAGGAATGGAGTGGGGGAAGGTGATGCTTGGGTTGGGTTGAGGCTTGATGGCCAAGTAAGACTAACCAGATGAAGAAGGGGCTAAAGGTGTTCTAGAAACAGAAGATATCACTCACAATGATTCTGAGTTTCCATCATGTCCTAAAGTGTGCAGTTTATTTCAATTAATACTTTCTTTTTTTTTGTTTGTTTGTTTTGAGACGGAGTCTCACTCTGTTGCCCAGGGTGGAGTGCAGTAGCACAATCTTGGCTTACTGCAGCCTCTGCCTCCTGGTTTCAAGTGATTCTCATGCCTCAGCCTCCCAAGTAGCTGGGATTACACAGGCACACACCACCACGCCTGGTTAATTTTTGTATTTTTAGTTGAGATGGGGTTTCACCAT
Source organism: Symphalangus syndactylus (assembly GCF_028878055.3). Taxonomy (NCBI): domain Eukaryota; kingdom Metazoa; phylum Chordata; class Mammalia; order Primates; family Hylobatidae; genus Symphalangus; species Symphalangus syndactylus. The sequence goes on from NC_072428.2 coordinate 125,519,895, forward strand.
GTTGACCAGGCTGGTCTCAAACTCCTGACCTCAGGTGATCTGCCTGCCTTGGCCTCCCAAAGAGTTAAACCACTGCACCTGGCTTATGCTTTCTTGTTCTTTGTACAAACATAGCTTCACTTAAAAGAAAAAAAAAAAAGGCATAAAAAGAGAGAGCTTGTGCAGGAAAAGTCCTCTTTTTATTTATTTATTTTTTTTGAGACAGAATCTGACTCTGTCGCCCAGGCTGGAGTGCAGTGGTGCAATCTGGGCTGTCTCTAACCTCTGCCTCCCAGGTTCAAGCAATTCTCTCACCTCAGCCTCCCGAGTAGCTGGGATTACAGGTGTGCACCACCATGCCTGGTGGAGATGGAATTTCGCCATGTTGGCCAGGCTGGTCTGGAACTCCTGACCTGACCTCAGGTGATCTGCTTGCCTTGGCCTCCCAAAGTACTGGGATTGCAGGTGTAAACCACTGTGCCCGGGCTGCACTTTCTTGTTCTTTGTACAAACATAGTTTCACTTTGAGCCTTCTAATAGGACGGAAGGTGAATTGGAAATAGGTGAGACTGGAGGCAGAAGGGCCAGTTAGGAGGCTGTTGGAATGATCCAGCCTACGGAAGGAAGCTCTTACACAGGACCCATTTGCTGCACTGTGCTGTGGGTCCCTACTCCACCAGCTACTGCCAGTATCACAAGGTCAGTGGATCTGCAACTACAGCCTATAGCTGGCCACTGACTGGGGGTCAAAACATGGACCAGTCGTGTTTGGGTCCTCCACTGGGCCCACGTGGAAAATTATAGAGCTTGAAACTCATCTACATTTCTAAGTCTTGTCCAGAGGAGTTGTTGTAGCTCTGTAAATACCAAACCTTGAACTTGTCACTTTTTCACTGGTCTATTTCCCTTCTCCCTATCCCATACACTTTGATGACTATGTAAAGTCTTATCATCTGTCCATTCAAATGCGACTTACTTCATATAATTTCCCCTAATTTTCGTTTCCCTGACTCCAAATAAGAATTAGCTGTCCTTATTTTAAGATCGCAAAGAACTTTGTGCATAGGTTGAAACTCAATTCACCGAGGGTAATGAGGGAAGTTACCAATAATGGATCAATTAGACTGGGGCACAATTATTTAATTGCTAAATGCTGCCATGTCTGCAGTGCACTCTAACAACTTAGCTAAGCTAGTCCTGAGTAATTAATTATACCTCCATTTATACCTATTTGGCCTTAGAAATAGTTTATTTTTATTTAACAAATACTCATGTAAGCACTACATGTTAGACATATTTTAAGGACTTTACAAATAAGTTTCTTAACAACCCTATGATATGGGTACTAATATTGCTACCCTATTTAGAGAGGAAAAAACCAAGGTACTCAGGACGGTTTCATAGCTAATAGGTAACTGAAACACAATTTGAATTCAGGAAGCCTGGCTCTAAGTCCCATGCACTTCATCACAATTGTATGTGGTCTCTCCCACTAGGCAGTGGAAGCACCAAGCTCTGCAAATTATTTTTCTGAATTGTAACTGCAAGCCAGAGATGTGGTAGGAGCATTGAATATAAATATAAAAATACACAGCTGTTGCTTTCTAGGAGTATATCAGTTATTTCTTGGGCATAACAAATCACAAAGTGGTGCCTTAAAACGATAGCCATTTACTTGCTCACAATTCTACAACCTGGTCTGGACTCACACATTTACAGTCAGTTGGCAGATCAACTAGTACTGAGGATCCAAAATAGCCTCACTGATGTTCAACATTTCAGCTAGGGTCTGGAATGACTAAGGGCTGGCTAAGCCTCTCTCCTCATGGTCTTTCATCCTCAAAAAGACAAGCTCGAGTTTCCTTACATGGGCAAAAGAGCAAAAAGGAATTAACAAGGTCTCTTAAATCCTGGGCTTGGGAGTGCCCAACATCACTTCCTCTGCATTCTCCTGGTCCAAGCAAGTCAAAAGGCCAACCCAGATTCAGTGCGGCAGATGATTACACAATGGCTTCAATTCAGGGACCTGTGATTCACTGAGGGCCTTTTAATAACAATCTACCACAAGAAGCTAACAGTTTTAGTGAGGAGACAATTGTCATAGCACATTGGGCCGTAATAAAGGAGGGAAAAAGTGCAATCGGTCTGTAGGCAAAGAAACACCCGAATTTGATGGGGGAGGGGATCAAGGATAGCATCATGAAGGCAGCATTAACACAGGCCCTGAGACTTGGAGAGCAGATCATGTTTGGAGGTTAACTTGGTGGGTGGTCACAGGTGGATAAGGAAGGGAAGGAAGCACTGTCCAGGAGGACAGAATAGCAGGTGCAAAGACATTGATACATGGCAAAAGAAAGCATGTTGTATTTGGGGATAACAAATAGTTCAGAATGATTAGAGTAAAGGGCTCTTGAGGAAGAGTGTGGAAGGCTGAAGAATGAGGCTGAACCACATCAGGAAGTGTCATGAGTGCCTTGCTAAGAAGATTTTAAATGATACTTTTAGTAATAAAAGATCATTGAGAAATTTTGATCAGAGCAACCACATCATGTGTTTTTTTGTTTTGTTTTGTTTTTGTTTTTGTTTTTTTTGAGACGGAATCTCACTCTGTCACCTAGGCTGGAGTGCAGTGGTGCGGTCTCGGCTCACTGCTAGCTCTGCCTCCCCGGTTGATGCCATTCTCCTGCCTCAGCCCCCTGAGTAGCTAGGACTACAGGTACCCACCACCACACCTGGCTAATTTTTTGTATTTTTAGTAGAGATGGGGTTTCACCATGTTAGCCAGGATGGTCTCGATCTCCTGACCTCGTGATCCGCCCGCCTTGGCCTCCCAAAGTGCTGGAATTACAGGTGTGAGCCACCGTGCCCAGCTGTATTTTTTTCTTTTTTTTGAGACATAGTTTCACTCTTCTTGCCCAGGCTGGAGTGCAATGGCACGAACTCAGCTCACTGCAACCTCTGCCTCCCGGGTTCAAGCAATTCTCCTGCCTCAGCCTCCCTAGTAGCTGGGATTATAGACATGCACCACCATGTCCAGCTAATTTTGTATTTTTAGTAGAGACGGGGTTTCTCCATGTTGGTCAGGCTGGTCTTGAACTCCCGACCTCGGGTGATCTGCCCGTCTTGGCCTCCCAAAGTGCTAGGATTACAGGCGTGAGCCACCGTGTCCAGTCATGTTTTTTTTTAATTTAAAAATCACTTTCAGGCCGGGCGCAGTGACTCATGCCTGTAATCCCAGTGTTTTGGGAAGCCGAAGTTAAGAGTTCGAGACCAGCCTGGCCAACATGGCAAACCCCTCCCCCCATCTACTAAAAATGTAAAAACTAGCCTGATGTGGTGAAGTGCACCTGTAATCCCAGCTACTCAGGAGGCTGAGGCACAAGAATCGCTTGAACCTGGGAGGTGGAGGCTGCAGTGAGCCAAGATTGCGCCACTGCACTCCAGTGACAGAGTGAAACTGTGTCTTGAAATAAATTAATAAAATAAAATAAAAAATAAAAATCACCTTGGGAGTCCATGAAAGGAAGATCAGATGGAAATAAGAAAGACAAATGAGAAGGTTATTGCAAAATACCAAGTTTAAGAAGATGAGACTTGAACAATGGCATAGAAAGCAGAGAAGAGGAAAAGGGTTCCAGAAATATTTGTGAGGTAGAATGAACAGGATTTGACAATTGAAGGAAGAATACAGAAGGAATCCCAGGTTTCCGATTTTGGCAACTGGGTGGATACAGGTGGCAGAGTTTTAGGGGAAAAGTGATCATTTACATTTCAGACATGTTGGTTTTGAAATGCCTGAGTGACAATCAATACAGATATGAAGTAGACAGCTGGTTCTACAAATATGAAGCTCAAGAGAGAGGACCGGACTAGAGATACAAACACAGAATTCATCAGCAAGCAGGTGGTAGTAAGAAACCATAAGATGTCCCAGAGAAAGCATGTAGAATGAAAAGGACAGAAACTAGAGATGACTATAGGGGAAGAGCTAGATTTAGTGGGTAGAACAGGAAGAGAAGTCCACGTAAAACACTAAAAAAGAACTGGAGAGAGAGGAGGAAAACCAGTATCAGTGGTGCCCCAGTAGCCACAGGATAATATAATTTTCTTTCTTTTTTCTTTTCTTTTCTTTCTTTTCTTTCCTCTTTCTTTCTTTCTTTCTTTCTTTCTTTCTTTCTTTCTTTCTTTCTTTCTTTCTTTCTTTCTTTCTTTTTTCTTTCTTTCTTTCCTTCTTCCCTTCCCTTCCTCCCTCCCTCCCTCCTTCCTTCCTTCCTCTCTCTCTCTCTTTCTTTCTTTCTTTCTTTTTTTTTGAGACAGAGTTCTTACTCTGTTACCCAGGCTGGAGTGCAATGGCACGATCTCGGCTCACTGCAACCTCCGCCTCTGGGGTTCAAGCGATTCTCCTGCCTTAGTCTCCCAAGTAGCTGGGATTACAGAAGTCTGTCACCACGCCCAGCTAATTTGTATTTTTAGTAGAGACAAGGGTTCACCATGTTGGCCAGGCTGGTCTCGAACTCTTGACCTCAGGTGATCCTCCCACCTCAGCCTCCCATAGTGCTAGGATTACAGGCGTGCGACACTGCGCCCGGCCTATAACTATCATAATTCAGAAAAGTGCCCATGGAATTTGATGACTGATAACTGGTAAACATACCAAGAGCAGTTTTAGAAGGGCTTATGATGGCAATATCCCAATTGCTATGAATCGAAGAAGCCTGTGAGAGAATGCTCGTAAAGTGTAATGATGGGCAAAGAGGAGTTGCTGGAAGTTAAAGAGTTACTTTATAGAAAGCGAAGTTATCTACTGAGAGGGAAGTGTGTGGGCTTAAAAAGTGCGTGTGGAGAGGGAAAGGCTCGTAATAGTTGTGCTGAGAGAGAAATCTTTGAATGCCACTTCCTGTCAAGTTCCTGCTCAGTATTCTTCTCAGTTTCATGATAAACTTCTTGAAAAATTCCTTTGCCTTTACTTTCTCTCTTCCCCACTTCACTCCTTAAAACTACTTTAATTGTAGTTTGGCATTTGTCTCTATATAACAATGACTTTTAGAAAAAAATCACCAGTGACTTTTGTGTTTCAAACCTAATGTACATTGTGTCACTTGATATTATTTGTTCAAAAGAATAAATGTTCTGTTCTGGATATTCTTTTTTTTTTTTTGAAATGGAGTCTCACTCACTCTGTTGCCTAGCCTGGAGTGCATGGTATGATCTCAGCTCACTGCAACCTCCACTTCCCGGGTTCAAGGGATTCTCCTGCCTCAGCCTTCCGAACAGCTGGGGTTACAGGTGCGTGCCGCCGTGGCTGGCTAATTTTTGTATTTTTAGTAGAGACGGGGTTTCACCATCCTGGCCAGGCTGGTCCCAAACACTTGACCTTAAGTGATCTGCCTGCCTTGGCCTCCCAAAGTGCTGGGATTACAGGCATGAGCCACTGCGCCCTGCCAGTTCTGGATATTCTTAACATACTCTATGCTTTTGTCTAAATTATTTGATTCTGATTTCCAACAGTGAAATGGGAATGATGGAGAGTTGATACAATGAGATTGTAACACACATGGAGCGTCTCTGACATAAATAGCTATAATCATATCATTTTCCCAATAGAATGGTTTGCAGGGATTAAATGAGATAATGGCTACAAAATTCTTAATACATAGCTGTAAATAGCAATGATTATTTATATTTTAGTTTGAAAATCAGCAAACTAAAATTTAACAACTGGAGAAAGAGAGTTCAGCTACTTTGGGTGCTCAGGTAGAAAAATACTTGGTGATTATGAAATGATATGCCTGGAATTTGTTTCAAAATAATCAGGGGCGGGGGATGGGGAGGGTAGGGTGTTGGGGTGGTAAGGGTGGTTTGGGGCTGCCGTGGTGGGAAATTGGCCAGGTTATTGATGCTGAGTGTTTGCTATTCTAATTTTGTATTCGTTTGAAAATTTTATAGTTAAAATTATGATTTGTTTCGCTCTACGCAACTATGTTGACACAATATATTTTGTAAACTGAAATGTCACGGAAACTTAGTTTGTAACCGGTCAATGGCTTATTGAGATCTAGACACTTCACACCTTACTTCGCTCCTCACTGTAAGGAAGATTTAACTTGAAACGGAGATAATGATTTGAATTTACGGCTTTTATAATGTCATAAATAGGCGTCCTTTTAATAACTACTCTCAATATCTTTTTCTATTCCACTTTACTTTTTCCTCTCCACTTAACCAACTCATCAGTAGAAAGAAACTACAAGTCCCAGGATGCACTACAGGATGGACGTCGGATCGAGGACCTCGTGTCTCTGAAGTGGTTGCCCTCGCCTTATTTGAATGGGAATAATCCCAATGAAAACTGATGTTTGTGACCCAGAGCAGATTCTGGAGCCTTTTGTACGCCTGGGACGGCCCAGCGTGGAGGGGACAGCGTGGTGCCTTTTTGTTCAGGCTTCCCTCAGGGCAGCCTCACCCTTTCCTGGGGCCTCCAGGCGGCAGAAGGACTCTGTTAGTGCGCCTCTAAGATGGCGACGCCTTTGGCGGTAAATTCGGGTAAGTGTGGCCAGACAGAAAACAGACGATTGAGCTGAGCGATGACCAGGTCTTCAGGGAGAGATGAGACCGTGGGGTTTCTCGGTGTCTAGGACCCCACCTATGTGCGGTGCCTGCTTTTCCCTAATTCTGGGCCTAGAGTCCCACCCCTCCCCAGTTTGAATGGCGCGCGTCGATGCTGCGGCTCCAGCCCTTAAGTTGGGGTTTGAGATTCCGGGCAGTGAGGCTTGGGCCGCTGGACCCAGGTGTGTAATCTCTCACAGCCCAGGGCTGAGCCTGGCCCCGCTCACCCCCAAGTTCCACTGTGCGTCTGTGGTCCAGATTTCGCCGGAATACGCGTCAGGTCTTCGGCAGTGAAGCCAGAGGAGCCTAGATATTTTCCAGCCATGAGCAGAAGCTGCAAGAAGGCGTCAGAGTTCTTATAGGGTGGGGGATCTTGCAGGCAGCGAATACTCCCTATTATGAAGTCGGCCATCTGCAAGGTGGTCAGGAAGAGGGTGGCGGGACTTCAGCGGACGTCTCCTAACTCTGCGGATGTGGTTGGGCCCTGGATGTTCTTGTACCTTTGGAGCTGTAGATTTTCGGGGTGGAATTGAATCTAGAAAGTAGTAAAGGAACTCTGGAAGATTTGGGGTGGATCCTCTTTTGGTGATTCTCAATTCGGGCGGTACCGCCCTCCAGTGGTGTTTGAATGAGTGAGCGCATTTTGATTGTCGTATTTCCTGGGGTACGCGGCTGTCGCATAGTAGGCGGGGCAAGGATGCAGAAAGTCCTTCATGGGCAGAGCAGTCCGGGAAAATAATTTGGCGCTTAGAATGTTAATGCCTCGATTGAGATGCTCTAAACTTCGCGGGCAAGAGTAAGAGTATATCTGTGTGGTAAATCCTTGTAAGAATCTCACTGAAAAGGACTCTTTTCTGGGTGCATTTTCTGTTTCTTTACAGTCATTTTTTTAAAGTATTGGTTCTGTTTTCCACAGGACTGATATTCTTGAAAAGTTGTCTAAATATGTTTTGTAAATCAAATCATTTCAGAAACGCTATGATATAATGAAGGCTATGTTTACTGAACACATACTATATCCCGGCATTGCACTTATTATCGTGCTTATCTCATTCAGTTCCCATTTATGCACCTTTGGAGTAGTTGCTGTTAAATACTCCATTTTACAGATTTGGAAATAGAGGCTTCATATAGTTACGTAATGTCCCCAGAGTTAAACATCTAATGATTCTAAGTCAGTCTTAGGTGCTTAAACTACTTAGTGCTACTACTTAAGCACAACCTAATTCATTTTATGATATTAGACGTATATATTAGAAGGTTAGTAATGAAGTTACATGCTTAATATTGCTGTCCTTCCTTCCCAATTAGATATGCTTAAAAGCAAGGGTTGCATGTTATACGTGTGGTTATATGTAATACATTTCTCTATTTTATTTGATTTTTAAATTTTTTCTTATTGAGATGGAGTCTTGCTCTGTCTCCCAGGCTGGAGTGCAGTGACGCGATCCTGGCTCGCTGCAGCCTCTGCCTCCCAGGTTGAAGCAATTCTCCTGCCTCAGCCTCCCGAGTAGCTGGGATTCCAGGCACGCCCCACCACGCTGGGCTAATTTTTGTATTTTTAGTAGAGGCGGGATTTCTCCACGTTGGCTAGGCTGATCTCGAACTGCTGTCCTCAAATGATCCTTCTGCCTTGGGCTCTCAAAGTGGTAGGTTTACAGGTGTGAGCCAGTACGCAGGGTATATACATTTCTTTTCCTTTTTTTTTTTTTTTTTCTTGTTTTGAGATGGAGTCTCACCCTGTCCACCCAGGCTGGAGTGCAGTGGCATGATCTCGGCTCACTGCAGCCTCCGCCTCCTGGGTTTGAGCAATTCTCCTGCCTCAGCCTCCGAAGTAACTGGGATTACAGGCACCCGCCACCATGCTTGGCTAGCCTGGCTATTTTTTTTTTTTTTTTTTTTTTTTGAGACGGAGTCTCACTCTGTTGCCCGGGCTGGAGTGCAGTGGCACGATCTTGGCTCACTGCAACGTCCGCCTCCTGGGTTCAAGCGATTCTCCTGCGTCAGCCTCCCGAGTGGCTGGGATTACAGGCGCCCGCCACTACACCCAGCTAATTTTTTGTATTTGTAGTAGAGAAGGGGTTTCACCATATTGGCCAGGCTGGTCTCGAGCTCCTGACCCCGTGATTCGCCCCCCTCAGCCTCCCAAAGTGCTGGGATTACAGGCGTGAGCCACTGCGCCTGGCCAATTTTTTTGTATTTTTAGTAGAGATGGGGTTTCACCATGTTGGCCAGACTGGTCTTGAACTCCTGACCTCAGGTGATCTGCCTACCTCGGCATCCCAAAGTGCTGGGATTACAGGCGCGAGCCCCTGTGCCTGGCCTATATACATTTCTTTAGTACATACTCGCCCTAAGCTATTATAATTATTAAACGAATCATTGGAGGGAAAAGGAGTTGCCAACAGCAGCAAAGAGTGTACATTGTATAATAAAGCCTTTTGGCCGGGCGCAGTGGCTCACGCTTGTAATCCCAGCACTTTGGGAGGCCGAGGCGGGCGGATCACGAGGTCAGGAGATCGAGACCACGGTGAAACCCCGTCTCTACTAAAAATACAAAAAATTAGCCGGGCGTGGTGGCGGGTCCCTGTAGTCCCAGCTACTCGGAGAGGCTGAGGCAGGAGAATGGCGTGAACCCGGGAGGCGGAGCTTGCAGTGAGCTGAGATCGCGCCACTGCACTCCAGCCTGGGCGACAGAGCGAGACTCCGTCTCAAAAAAAATAAAAAAATAATAAAGCCTTGTGTCAGGAGTGTTTAATTGGCAACTTAGGAAACATTTTTAAAAGCCAAGAGTCAGGAGGTAGTATTTTTAAAAAACTAAACGTCTTAGGGAAGGAACTCTTTCCATCAAGGAATGAATGTAGGGTTGAGTGGGTAAAGGAAATGTGTCATATACATGCAATATACATAATACATATACATGCATATACATAACATAACATATACATGCATATACATAGTATCCTTATGCAGCCTTAAAAAGGAAGGAAATCCTGTCACATAAAACAACGTGGATGAATCTTGGGGACATACTAAGTGAAATAAGCCAGTCACAAGACACAAATACTACATGATTCCACTTATATGAGGTATCTGAAGTAGTCAAACTCATAGAAACAGAAAGTAGAATGGTGGTTGCCAGGGGCTGGGAAAGGGGAAAATGGGGAGTTGTTTAGGGGGCATAGAGTTTCTATTTTGCAAGATGAGAAAAGCTGTGAAGATCTGTTGCACAGTGTGAACATACTTAACACTGCTGAACTGTACACTTAAAATTTGTTGAGATTGCGTTCTATGTTATGTGCTTCCTTTAAATTACAGTTTTAAAAAATCAAACATCTTAGAGTTATAAGGAAAAAATATAGAGATTGTAGAGTTCTAAGACCTATGGTTGGCCACGTGTGGTGGCTTATTCCTGTAATCCCAGCACTTTGGGAGGCTGAAGTGGGCAGATCACCTGAGGTCAGTAGTTCGAGACCAGCCTAGCCAACATGGTGAAACCCTGTCTCTACAAAAATACAAAAATTAGCCTGGCATGATGGCAGGTGTCTGTAATCCCAGCTACTCAGGAGGCTGAGGCAGGAGAATCGCTTTGAACACTGGAGGCGGAGGTTGCAGTGAGCCATGATCACGCCATTGCACTCCAGCCTGGGCGACAGAGCGAGACTCTGTCTCAAAAAAAAAAAACCTACGCTTGTATTTCAGCTGTATAACTTAACTAGTCTTGTGATCTGTATCAACCTGGCCGAGTACACTCACAGACTTGTGAATAAGCAACTATTAACACTGCTTGGCAGTCCTTCTGTGATAGTCTGGTCACCTCGTCCATTCACAGCAGTGACTACTTCAGACCCTTCTACACTCTTCAAATCTTTAACCTGCAACTAACTAAACCCCCAGACTTCTAGTTACAGAGAAAATAGGAGCCAACATGTATGAACTCCCTTTATGCACTCTCAAACCTACAAACCTAGGTGTGTCTGCATCCTTTTGAATCATTTTTCCTCTGTCTTCCTATCTAATGTAAATCCCACCCATCATGTTCTTCACCTGTTACCCCCTTTTTGTCTTGTATATTCCCTTCTCTCTCTTGCTCTTTCCTTTCTCTCCAGTAATGATCTCATGCCTCACTACACTTACTGTCCTCTTCCTAGTCAAACCTTTCAAAAGATTTATTAGTATTCACGGACTCCATCTCCCTCCCTCCCTCCCTCCCTCCCTTCCTTCCTTCCTTCCTTCCTTCCTTCCTTCCTTCCTTCCTTCCTTCCTTCCTTCCTTCTTTCCCTCCTTCCGTCCCTCCTTCCCTCCTTCCCTCCTTCCTTCCTTCCCTCCCTCCCTCCCTCTGCCCAGGCTGGAGTGCAGTGGTGCAGTCTCGGCTCATTGCAGCCTCCACCTCCCAAGTTTAAACGATTCTCCTGCCTCAGTCTCCCTAGTAGCTGGGATTACAGGCCTGAACCGCTATGCCCAGCCTACTGACTCCCTTTTCATACCTCCTATTCCTCCACCCATTCTGGTCTCTTCCATCCTTGTAAACAGCTCTCAATAGGTTTAACTTCTGTTTCTTGCAGTTCAGAAAGTTCCTTTTTAAAAAATTATTTTTTTATTTTGAGACAGGGGCTCATTCTGTCACCCAGACTGGAGTACAGTGGCGTGATCTCAGCTCACTGCAACTTCTGCCTCCCAGGTTCAAGAGATTGTCCTGCCTCAGCCTCCCCAAGTAGCTGGGATTACTGGCGCCCGCCACCACACCTGGCTAATTTTTGTATTTTTAGTAGAGATGAGGGTTTCACCATGTTGGCCAGGCTGGCCTTGAACTTCTGACCTCAAATGATTCACCTGCCTCGCCCTCCCAAAGTGCTGGGATTATAGGCACGAGCATAAAGTCCCCATGTTTTAAATCTTCATTTGGCTTGATCTTTTAGAGTAAAGACCAAAATCCCTTTTTTTTTTTTTTTTTTTTTTTTTTGAGATGGAGTCTGGCTCTGTCGCCAGGCTGGAGTGCAGTGGCGCTATCTTGGCTCACTGAAACCTCTGCCTCCCGAGTTCAAGCGATTCTCTTGCCTCAGCCTCCTAAGTAGCTGGGACTACAGGCGTGCGCCACCAAGCCCAGCTAATCTTTGTATTTTTAGTAGAGCAGGTTTTCACCGTGTTGGCCAGGATGGTCTTGATCTCCTGACCTCGTATCCGCCCGCCTCGGCGTCCCAAAGTGCTGGGATTACAGGCCTGAGCCACCGTGCCCAGCCATCAGAATTCTTTAATGTGGGCAAGTGAGCCCTGCGTGATGATCTTGCCAAACCCATTTTCTGTACTGCAGCTCTCTTGGCCTTTTGAGTTCTTTGACATGTCGCATTCCCTCTTGCCATGGAAACCCACAGGTTGTCCTCTTCCTGGAATGCCTGTCGGTTAACTACCACTTTTGTTCTTCAGATTTCAGCCTAGTTATCACTTCCTCATGGATAATTCTCTCCTCCTGCCTCTCTGGCTAGGTCAGATTCCCCTATTATGTTATCTCTTGCCCTGGCTACCTCTCCTTCATATCCTTCATATCCTGACCACAGTTGGATTTTATTTTATTTTTATTTTTTGAGATGGAGTCTTACTGTCACCCAGGCTGCAGTGCAGTGGCCTGATCTCGGCTCACTGCAGCCTCCGCCTCCCGGGTTCAAGCGATTCTCCTGCCTCAGCCTCCCTAGTAGCTGGGATTACAGGCACATGCCATCACGCCTGGCTAATTTTTTGTATTTTTGGTAGAGACGGGGTTTCACTGTGTTAGCCAGGATGGTCTTGATCTCCTGACCTCGTGATCTGGCCCGCCTTGGCCTCTCAAAGTGGTGGGATTACAGCATGAGCTACCGCGCCCGGCCAGATTTTACATTTATGTATGATTATGATTAATGTTTTTCCTCACTGCAGTGTAATCTTACCAATACCTCACACATGGTGAATGAGTGAGTAAATGTGATTTGCTGGAGGTATCCCTAAACATTAAGGAAAATAAGTGTATTTCTCAACTGACTAAACTACATGGTAAAAATATATATTTAGTAATTTTGAAAAATTTATAGTGTCCCTTCATTTGTAATCAGTAAAAAGATATTTACTGTAATCCCAGCACTTTAGGAGGCTGAGGAGGGAGGATCACTTGAGGCCAGGAGTTCAAGATAAGCCTGGGCAACATAGCAACACCCCAGTTCTACAAAAAATACAAAAATTAGCCAGGTCTGGTGGTGCATGCGTGCCTGTAATCCTAGCTACCGGAGAAGCTGAGGCAGGAGGTTGCTTGAGCCCAGGAGTTTGAGGCTGTAGTGAGCTGTGATTGCCTCACTGCACTCCAGCCTGGGTGACAGCAAGACCCTGTCACACAAAACAAACAAAAAAAGGTGTTTACTGAAATTGGTCAAACTCAAGACAGATTGAAGATAACTCTTTGTTGCAGCTACCTTTGGAGTTTTCTTTTCTTTTTCTTTTTTGAGACAAGGTTTCACTCTGTTGCCCATGCTGGAGTGCAGTGGCTCAGTCATGGCATACTACAGCCTCTACCCTCCGAGACTCAGGTGATCCTCCCACTTCAGCCTCATGAGTAGCCGAGACTATAGGCACAAGCCACCATGCCCAACAATTTTTTTTTTTTTTTTTTTTGAGACAGAGTCTTGCCCTGTCACACAGGCTGGAGTGCAATGGCACGATCTCAGGTCACTGCAACCTCTGCCTCCTGGGTTCAAGCAATTCTCCTGCCCCAGCCTCCCAAGTAGCTGGGATTACAGGTGTTAGCCACCACGCCCAGCTAATTTTTTTGCATGTCTTTAGTAGAGATAGGGTTTCACCGTGTTGGCCATGCTGGTCTTGAACTCCTGACCTTGTGATCCACCCACTTTGGCCTCCCAGAGTGCTGGGATTACAGGCGTGAGCCACTACGCCCGGCCTGTTTTTTTTTTTTTTTTTTTTTTTTTTTAAGTACAGACAGGGTTTTGCCATGTGACTAGCTACCTTGTCTGGCCCTTTGATGCTATGTTGACATTAATGACGAACTAAGTAGGCCAGTGTACCTGTTTTTTTATTGTCGAGTTTTTTTGTTTGTTTGGTTTTTGAGATGGAGTCTCACTCTGTCTTCCAGGCTGCAGTGCAGTGGTATGCTCTCGGCTCACTGCAACCTCTGCCTCCTGGGTTCAAGTGATTCTCCTACCTCAGCCTCCTGAGTAGCTGGGATTACAGGCACACGCCACCATGCCTGGCTAATTTTTTTTTAACCTTTTGTAGAGACAGGGTTTTGACATTTTGGCCAGGCTGGTCTCGAACTCCTGACCTCAAGTGATCTGCCCGCCTTGGCCTCCCAGAGTACTGGGATTACAGGTGTGAGCCACTGCAGCCGGCCTATTGTAGAGTTCTGACCTTTAATTGGATGCCTACCATTATTGGGGGAAAAGTTGGATTTTTCTCTACCATTCACTGAGCTTATTACACTAAATATGTATAGTACAAGGAAATTTATTAGTTTTTCAGAGGTCCTACTGTGTATTAATATTTAAAATGAAGGAGAGAAAATTAACTTTTGTCAGCACTTTATCAGATTTCTGAAATGTCTGTGGTAAGGTATATTTCAGATTTGCATAGGAGTCATCATTGATACCTTCCCTTTATACCCTATGCCATTTGATGACCAATTCTGAGTCCTTTCTGTTACTAAGAGACCTTTTCTTCCTCCTGTACTGCCCTCATCCTAGTTTAGGTTCCATTTTCTTATTTTTTTTTTTTTTTTTTTTTTTTTTTGAGATGGAGTTTCGCTCTTGTTGCCCAGGCTAGAGTGCAATGGCGCAATCTTGGCTCACTGCAAGCTCCACTTCCAGGGTTCAAGCCATTCTCCTGCCTCAGCCTCCTGAGTAGCTGGGATTACAGGTGCCTGCCACCATGCCTGGCTAATTTTATATTTTCAGTAGAGACGGAGTTTCTCTATGTTGATCAGGCTGGTCTTGAGCTCCCGACCTCAGGTGATCCTCCCACCTTGGCCTCCTGGTTCCATTTTCTTATAAGTTGCCTACTTACCTGTTATCCTTGTTTTCTTGACACTGCCTGTTCTAGTCCATCAACCACACTAGAACACCATTGTTCTACAATGCCAGTTTCATTTTGTCATCTACTACTGGAAACTTTGCCATTTACTAATAGGAAAAATTCCATCATGGCCCTGGAATCCAAGGCTGAAACCTATTCTATCCTTTGCAGTTAGAGAGAGGGCCAAGAAAATGATCCTGAGGGAAGTCAGCTAGTCACCAGGATGTAGGTCCTCATTTTGGCAGGCAGAGAAATATGATTTTTTTCAGTGTATCCAGAGTTGATTAGGTCCCATTCATTGATTATTCTCTAATCAAATTCAGAAAAGACAGATATGTAAACCAGTATGCCAGTTATTGCTCTTTTTTATTTTATTTGTTTATTTATTTGTTTTTTTGAGACAGAGCCTTGCTGTGTTGCCCAGGCTAGATTGCAGTAGTGTCATCTCGGCTCACTGCAACCTCTGCCTCCCAGATTCAAGCGGTTCTTGTGCCTCAACCTTCCTCGTAGTTGGATTTACAGGTGTGCATCATTGCGCCTGGCTAATTTTTGTATTTCCAGTAGAGACGGAGTTTCACCATGTTGGCCAGACTGGTCTTGAACTCCTAGCCTTGGCCTTCCGAAGTGCTAGGGTTACAGGGATGAGCCACCACCCCTGTCTGCCAGTTATTGCTCTTTAATGGGAAGTATGTCTGCATAGATACTCATGTTGCCTTGTCAACACATCCTTCATGCTAGAAATTTATATGTCGAGCTATATTTTTAATCAGAAGATTGGAAAGTGTGGGACCAAAGCAGGAGAAGCAAAGCAGGGAATTGGATGATCTCTCTTACGTAAGGAAGATCTAGACATGTAGATTCCCATTCTCTCACATCCCCACATCAAAGACCTGACGCTTTGCATCCTTCCCTAATCTTCAGATTAGTTTAGGCTCTTTCTTTCATGTACTCTCATAGCACTCTGTACTTCATCATATCTTTTATTATACTGATATCTTTGGAATTATTTGTTTTTTTGTTTTGTTTTGTTTTTTGAGATGGAGTCTTGCTCTGTTGCCCAGGCTGAAGTGCAGTGGCACAATCTCGGCTCACTGCAACCTCTGCCTCCTGGGTTCAAGTGATTCTTCTGCTTCAGCCTCCCGAGTAGCTGGGACTACAGGTGTGCACCACCATGCCTGGCTAATTTTTGTATTTTTAGTAGAGACGGGGTTTCACCATATTGGCCAGGTGGCTAGTCTCGAACTCCTGACCTCGTGATCGGCCCACTTCGGCTTCCCAAAGTGCTGAGATTACAGGCGTGAGCCACTGCACCCGGCCTGGAATTCTTTGTTTAATGTCTGTCGGTCTTATCAATTTATAAGTTCCATGAGGCTTGGGATTCTGTCTGTCTTGCTCAGTCTGTATATATATATAAGGTCCCTCAGTAAATACTTGATAGTGAATGAAAGTATGAATAAGTAATCCAGCTCCACTGGTTTAGTCCGTCCTCTCCCTGCACATCTCCCCTTTAAAAAATTTTTTTTCAGGCTGGGTGCAGTGGCTCATGCCTTTCATCCCAGCACTTGGGAAGGCCAAGGTGGGCAGGGCAGATTGCTTGAGTCTAAGAGTCTGAGACAAGCCTGGACAACATGGTGAAACCCTGTCTCTGCCAAAAAAAAAAAGCAAACAAACAAAAATTAGGCGGGTGTGGTTGCATACCTGTAGTCCCAGCTATTCAGGAGGCTGAAGGGGGAGGATCTCTTAACCCCAGGAAATTGAGGCTACAGTGAGCTGAGATGGCGCCACTGTACTCCAGCCTGGGTGACAAAGTGAGACCCTGTCTCAAAAAAATATATATATTTTTAAATTACATTGCATCATCTGACATTGTTCATTGGGTTATAATGTATTTAATTACATTACAGTTATCTTTCATGTTATTCTTATATCCTGGTAACTTTATTTGGATTTGGGTTTTCTCAGCAGTTTAACCTGTTTACAGTCTTTAATGTTTAGGCTATAGTTAGTTCTGAGTTTCATCTGTTGAGTAATTGATTGGTTTTGACCAGTTTTTCCTTCAGAGTCTTAAACACATACGAGTACCTTATCTGCTTATTTCCAAACAGAAACCTTTGGCTTTAGGGTCATATTTTTTAAATGGTGAGTCTAAAATCAGTTTAGTAGGTGCCGGGCGCCATGGGTCATGCCAGTAATCTCAGCACTTTGGGAGTCTGAGGTGGGCAGATTACTTGAGGCCAGGAGTTCGAGACCAGCCTGGCCAAATGGTGAAGCCCCATCTCTAATAAAAATACAAAAATTAGACGGGCGTGGTGGCACGCCTGTAATCCCAGCTATTCAGGAAGCTGAGGCAGGAGAATCACTTGAACCCAGGAGGTGAAAGTTGCAGTGAGCGGAGATTGTGCCACTGCACTCCAGCCTGGGTGATAGAGTGAGTGAGACTGCATCTTAAAAACAATAAAGATAAAGTCAATTTAATGGGCCCCTCACCCAAAATGGGACAGAACACAAAATATCATAGGGCATTGAATATAATAAATGAATTAATTTTAGTTTTTTATGGTTGTTGTTGTTGAGACAGAGTCTTGCTCTGTTGCCCAGGATGGAGTGCAGTGGCATGATCTTGGCTCACTGCAACCTCCACCTCCCAGGTTCAAGCGATTCTGGTGCCTGGCCTCCCGAGTACCTGGGACTACAGGTGTGCGCCACCACTCCTGGCTAATATTTTTGTATTTTTAGTAGAGACGGGTTTTTACCATGTTGGCCAGGCTGGTCTCAAACTCCTAGCCTCAAGTGATCTGCCTGCCTCGGCCTTCCAAAGTGGTGGGATTATAGGTGAGAGCCAGCCTGAATTTTAGTATTTTATATAATACTTTTGTTCCAGTTTTGTGTATACATGTGTACTGGGTTGAAACGTGAAATATTTCTTACTATGGATTATAGTCAAAGTTTGAAAGCACTACTCCTAACTCTTTAATCTTGCTACTGCTCTGTGAATTCTCTTTCATACTTTCACACCTGTCTCTGATCCTTTGCTCACACTTATTCTTGGCTGATGTTTGTTGCCCAGGTTTTCCTCATCCTTCAAATGCTGCACAAGTGCAACCGTTCCTTAGCCAACTCTGACCATCAGTTTGATCTTCTGAAATTATTTTATTGTTTGTGCCAACAATCATATTCCTTTACTGGAATAGTTCACTTATGTACATTTTATCTCCACAACTTGTGAGCTATACGACAAAGATTGTTTGTCTTATCTTCTTTGATACTTTACTGTTCGTTTATGGAGCTTAAATTTTTTATTTTTTATTTTTTGAGATGAAGTCTCGCTCTACTGCCAGGCTGGAGTGCAATGGCACGATCTCGGCTCACTGCAACCTCCGCCTCCTGGGTTCAAGCAATTCTCCTGCCTCAGCCTCCTGAGTAGCTGGGATTACAGGCGCGTGCCACCATGCCTGGCTAATTTTTTGTATATTTTAGTGGAGATGGGGTTTCACCATGTAGGCCAGGCTGGTCTCAAACTCCTGACCTCAGGTGAACCGCCTGCCTTGGCCTCCCAAAGTGCTGGGATTACAGGCGTGAGCCACCGTGCCCAGCCTTAGTACTATTTTTGAAATACCTAAATTCTTCCCAAACACTTTCACTTTTTAAGTATTATGTATTATAGTATAAATGTGTCATTTACTTTCCAGTAAATTATGGTGAAAGTACAATTTACTGGTTAGGGCACACTCTGATGCCCAGACTGCTTTGGCTTAAATTCTGACATTATCTAGTGTAACCTCAGGTGGTGAATATTTTCACCTCTCTGCCTCAGCTTCCATATTTATAAAATGGAGGAAGCCACAGTGCTGACCTCATAGGGTGTTGTAAGACATAATCATACATGTAAAGAGCTTAGGGCCATGCTTAGTAGCACACAGCACAAGTTCAGTCATTATTACTTACTGTTATCACGTTTGTCAATTAAAATGTGATCCTTTTTATATGAGTTTATAAAAGTATTCTGTATTTCTATGCTGTTTTATAATAGCCAGTGTCTCAGCCCAAAGTACGTTTTCAGCTTCTAAGTTTTATAAAATCTGAGTTATTTCCCTACTGCTGCTTTTCATCTGGATGACAAGAAGGAAAGGAAGGAAAGGCACTTACCTTTATTGAGTGCCTGTGATATGAAAGGCACTGGACTGTGTGTTTTCCTTAGTTTATCTCATTTGAAAACTTACAGCTCTTTGAAGGAGATGGTGTTTATATTTTATATGGAAACTGAAGTTTAAAGAGGTTATTTCCCTTGTTCCAGTACACATAGCTAATAAAGTGGTAAAACTAGGTTCAGCTGATATTCCAATTTAAAGTCAGGATTTATTTTATTTATTTATTTAATTTTTAAATTTTTTTTGAGATGGGGTTTTGATCTTGTTGCCCAGGCTAGAGTGCAGTGGCACGATCCTGTCTCACTGCAACCTCCGCCTCCTGGGTTCGAGTGATTTCTCCTGTCCCAGCCTCCCGAGTAGCTGGGGCTACATGCACGCACCACCACACCTGGCTAATTTTTGTATTTTTAGTAGAGATGGGGTTTCACCATGTTGGCCAGGTTGGTCTCAAACTCCTGACCTCAGGTAATCTGTCCGCCTCGGCCTCCCAGAGTGCTGGGATTACAGGTGCGAGCCATTGTGCCTGACCTAAAGTCAGGATTTATTTTATAGTAAGTCAGATAAAGTGATGCGTTTGTATCATTGCTTGAGAATTTTAATAAACTATGCTTTTATATTAGTGTCTCTTAATCAGTTAGGACATTGATATTTATATAATTATTATCAATCATTTATTATATTAATATATTACATATTCATAATACTTAAAAAGTGAAAGTGGGAAGAATTTAGGTATTTCAAAAATAGTACTAAGGCTGGGCACGGTGGCTCACGCCTGTAATCCCAGCACTTTGGGAGGCCAAGGTGGGCGGATCACCTGAGGTCAGGAGTTTGAGACCAGCCTGGCCTACATGGTGAAACCCCATCTCCACTAAAATATACAAAAAATTAGCCAGGCATGGTGGCACGTGCCTGTAATCCCAGCTACTCAGGAGGCTGAGGCAAGAGAATTGCTTGAACCCAGGAGGCGGAGGTTGCAGTGAGCCGAGATCGTGCCATTGCACTCCAGCCTGGCAGTAGAGCGAGACTCCATCTCAAAAAATAAAAAATAAAAAATTTAAGCTCCAGTAATTAATATAACATATAAATATAATATAGTTACTGTAACATACTAATTATAATATAGTTATTTATAATATAATTGATACTTATATTAATTAAGATAACTTCCTAGATTAAAAAGTAGCTGTGAGTGTAACTAAAATGTGTAGATGGTAACCTCACATTATTTTTCAAGTGTGTGTTTTCTTTGACGGTGGTTTCATTTATTTTTTCTTTAAGCTGCTAGTCTATGGGGTCCTTACAAAGATATTTGGCATAAAGTGGGAAATGCTCTTTGGAGGAGACAACCTGAAGCTGTTCACCTTCTTGATAAGATTTTGAAGAAACACAAACCTGACTTCATCTCATTGTTCAAAAATCCGGTAAGAAATTTTCTTTTTCAGTTTTTTGGGTTTTTTTTTAAGATTGAGGAAGCAAGTAAACTCTTTTTTTCTTAGTTTTCAAATTTTATTCAGAAATTTATTTACTGTGACACAGTCTTGTGAGGTCCTAATGACATGTGCCCCTAAACGTTAAAAAAAAAAAAAAAAAAAAAAAAAGAAGACAGGGTCTAACTTTGTTGCCCAGGCTTGTCTTGGACTTCTGGCCTCAGTGATCCTCCTGCCTCAGCTTCCCAAAGTGCTGGGATTACAGACGTGAGCCACCATGCCAGCTGCAAAAACTATTTTAAAAACTTTTTTTAATTTTTAATTTTTGTGAGTACATAAAGGATGTATATATTTATGAGGTACGTGAGATGTTTTGATACAGGCATGCAATGTGAAATAATCACATCATGGAGAATGGAGTATCATTCATCTCCTCAAGCATTTATCCTTTGTTTTCCAAACAATCCATTTATATTCTTAGTTATTTTAAAATGTGTAATTATTATTGGCTATCATCACCCTGTTGTGCTATCAAATAGTAGGTCTTTGCAAGTAAACTCTTAATGTACGTAACGAAAACATGTTACCTGTCTCGCTCCAGTGATTCAATGATTTTCTTTTCTAGATATTTTTTAAAGACAGGGTGTTGCTCTGTCCTCCAGACTGGAGTGCAGTGGCCTGATTATAGCTCACTATAGCCTCAAACTCCTGGGTTCAAGCATTCTTCCTGGCTCCTCACTCCTAAGTAGCTGGGACTACAGGTGTGTGAGACCATGCCCAGCTAATTTTTTTTTTTAGAGAAAGGGTCTTGTTATGTTGCCCAGGCTGGTTTTGAACTCCTGGCCTCAAGTGATCTTCCTGCCTTAGTCTCAAAAAGTGTTGGGATTATAGATGATTGAGCCACTGTACCCTGCTGTGATTTTAATGGAATTTTTCTTAGGAGCAATGTTATTCTCTATAGAAGTTAATATTTATCTTTAGCTAGGAGATAAACTTAATAATAATTGAAGACTATTTAAGAAATTTAGTATATTCCAGAAATACTAACTGCCTTAGAATTTCTGACCTCTAGTTAGTAATACATCTAAGCTTGGTAAGATTGATTATTTTGTTTATTTCCAGATATACGTTAAAATTTTAAGTATT
Organism: Symphalangus syndactylus; assembly: GCF_028878055.3. Taxonomy (NCBI): domain Eukaryota; kingdom Metazoa; phylum Chordata; class Mammalia; order Primates; family Hylobatidae; genus Symphalangus; species Symphalangus syndactylus. The sequence continues at coordinate 125,541,250 of NC_072428.2, forward strand.
ATTTTATAGTAGTTTATAGTATTATGTAAGTTGTGTTAATGGAATGAATTAATTCTTGTGTATCTTTAATTTCTGCATCTTGAAATTCTTTGCAGTAGCAATAGGGTACTTTAGTGGAGGGGATTCAAACTTGGAAAATGCTTTTCTTGTTGTTTGGCACTTTTCCTTTGTGTGTGTGTGTGTTTGTGTGTCAGAGTCTCACTCTGTCGCTCAGTCTGGAGTGCAGTGGTGCGATCTTGGCTCACTGCAACCTCCCTCCCGTGTTCAAGCAATCCTCCTGCCTCATCCTCCCGAGTAGCTGGATTACAGGCGCCTGCCACCATGTCCAGCTAATTTTTTTGTATTAGAGACGTGGTTCCACCATGTTCGCCAGGCTGGTCTTGGACTCCTGGCCTCAAGTGATCTGCCGGCTTCAGCCTCTCAAAGTGCTAGGATTACAGGCATGACCCACCATGCCCAGTATGGCACTTTTCTTTTATATACAGCAAGGAAGCCATCTAAGAACTATTTATGGGATTGTGTTACAAAAAATGGCTTTTTGCTTTTTAGCTTTTTTTTTTTTTTGCTTTCTTTAGTAGAAAGAGCCCCAGCCTGGGAGCCAGTTGAGCTGATTTCCAGTCTTGGCTGTACCACTGAGAGTTTTATGACTACAGACAAGTTACTTGACTTAGCTGGATGTCGGTTTTTCTGTCTGCAATAGAGGAGCTAGATTCAATGACCAATGTGTAACCTTTAAGTTCTGAAACTTTAGATTTTATGATCTATCAGGTAATTCTATACTGTATGTCATATGTTAAATATTTGCACCAAATTTTCTTTTAGGAAATAAGACCACATTTTATATAACGTTAATAAACTGTTACTTGCTCTACTAATTAAACAGTTCATATTTCCATTTATTATGTACCATTTGAAGACCTTATTATTTTTAAGATAATTGAAAAGTTCTGTAGAAACTTGAAAAATAGTATGCTATTTTGTATATTTTCTCCAAATTTTTCAGATTAGAGTTTAGCAGTCACAGTTATTGAGAAGGTAGCATTGGAATAAAAAGTTTAAGGTTATGCAAAATATTACCTCATAAAAGTCTGTTCTAAATTACCTGATAAGAAATACTTCTGTTTGTCATGTTACCAGGCTGAATTATCATGAATAAGCTTCTGTAGGTAACACTTTGGGACCTTGTCTCCAGTGTGCTATTTTCATAACAATTACAATTTTCTCATTGTAGCCAAAAAATGTTCAACAGCATGAGAAGGTTCAGAAAGCCAGTACAGAGGGAGTCGCCATTCAGGGTCAACAGGGAACTAGACTTCTTCCTGAACAGCTCATTAAAGAAGCCTTTATTCTCAGTGACCTTTTTGATATTGGAGAATTGGCAGCTGTTGAGCTTCTTCTTGCTGGTAGGTTGACATTTAATTGAAACAGTGGTAAAATAATGCAAAACTATAAAATCACTCATAGTTTAAAATAGTTTATTGTTTAGATTCTATCATGGTTTCTAAGGATGCAGTTTGGTAAAACCATATTCAAAATATTGCCTTTTTTAATCTTTGTGGTTTTTTTTTGAGACAGAGTCTCGTTCTGTTGCCCAGGCTGGAGTGCAGTGGCATGATATTGGCTCACTGCAACCTCCAGTTCCCGGGTTCAAGTGATTCTCATGTCTCAGCCTCCCGAGTAGTTGGGATTACAGGCATGTGCCACCATGCCCGGCTATCCTTTTTTAACCTTTGATTGAAAGGAAGGCTTCAGCTTAGTGATCAGAATTGTTAAAGACATCTCAGAAATTTTATAGCACAAAGCATTTACTGTCAGTGAGTAGGCAGGTAAGGTCACCACTTTTTTGGAATTTCCTTTTGAGTAATTCAGATAATGCATGAATAGGTAAAAAAAGAGATGATTTCAATAATACAGAGTACTAGGAAGAAAATAAAATAAAGCAGTGGGATATAGAGAGGTGGAGGCTGGCTAGGGCAACTCTAAGTAGGGTCCGTAGAGAAGGCCTCTCTAAGATAGGGTCATTTGCCTTGAGACCCAAATGATGAGAAGGTGCCAGCCACCCAGACCTATTGGGTAAGGCTTTTCCGGGCAGAGCAGGCAGCCAGTGCTTGAGGTGGGAATAAAGGCGTGAATAAAGGGAATAAAGGATAAAAAGACCATTGTGGCTAGAGCATCATAAATGAGAGGGAGAGCAAAGGAAGATGCAGATACAGCAGGAATCAGAGCGTGTTTGGTTTTGCATGATATGAAAGGTATTTGGATTTTATTCTAATTGCAATGGAAAGTTGTTGATGAGGGCTTTAAGCAGAGACATTACATAATTCATTCTAACTCTGAAATTATTTCTCTGGCTGCTGTGTAGAGAAAAGAGAGAAAAATTTCTATACTATAAGCAGTTTGTTTTAATTATAATGGAGGAGTCATTTGAAGAAAATATGGGCATGTCAGTTGAACAAAAGTTTAATATGTCTAAAGATAATATACGGCTGCCAAAATCCTTTTTGACCTAAGACTGCATTAAAAGAAGTATGATATTGAGAATGAGGGGGATGTTCACTAGACATGCTTGAGTTTTGAGTTTAACTCAGAACTTTCATTTAACAAACATTTCTTCTATACCTACCATGTGCCAGGCGTGGTGTTAATTATATCACTCCAGTGATATAAAGATGAATAAAATCTCAACTAGTGTAAATAAGCTCCTACTCTCATAATTGAGAATGATGTGGAAACAAATTATTTTGACACAATTAAGTACAATTAATACAGTTTTGTGCAAGATTTAGAGATGGTCCAAAGAGATTTAGAGATGGTATTAGATGGACCTTGATTGTACAGAGAACTCTTAACAACATCATGAAGTTTAAGGTAGATGTTGCAAAATGAGTAAGCATACATCAGGTGGAATAGGTGGTTATTTGGGAGGATGAGGGGCATCCAGGCAGAAGAAATTGCCTGTGCAAGAGGGTGAAGCAAGGTGATGAATTTGGGGAACAGAAAGGAGTAGAGTGGAGGAGTAAGTGCAGTAAGGGGAAAAGAAAGCTGTAGGAAATGAAATTGAAACTCTGGGAAAAGTACTCTAAAAAAAAAAGTGAAACTTAGCCAGGCGTGGTGGCTCACGCCTGTAATCCCACCACTTTGGGAGGCCAAAGCAAGTGGATCACGAGGTCAAGAGTTCAAGACCAGCGTGGTCAACATGGTGAAACGCCATCGCTACTAA